>NC_136496.1:15487650-15752650 GCF_053919585.1 Euprymna scolopes | reverse complement strand
AATACCCCTGTAATTATATATATATATATATATATATATATATATATATATATATATATATATATATATATGAAAATGGTACAGATAGAAACTTAGGTATAAGGAAAATTATAGTAGTAATAATGATGATTATATTAATAATAATAATAATAATAGTAATAATAATAATAATAACAACAGTAATAATGATAATAATTATAACCTGTAAATCACTATCCTAGATGCATACGTGGACTTATATATATATATATATATATATATATATATATATATATATATATATATATATATAAAAGTGTGTTTGTGTGTGTGTGTGTTAAAAGTCCACGTGTGCGTCTAGGATAGTGATTTAAAGGTTATTATTATTATTATTATTGTTGTTGTTGTTGTTATTATTACTATTATTGTTACTATTATTATCATAATCATCATTATTACTACTCTGCACCATTTTCCCGTATAAAGATATATATATATATATATATATATATATATATATATATATATATATAGTAAGTTATGAACATATATATGCAATTATAAAATTGTTGTTAGCAAATATTTTTACATAGGCACATGATATTTAATATTCTAGTTAGCTATTCAGCGTCCTAATTGAGGAATAGTCTGTGTAGCGTAATTTCCATATATGTATTTTCATAACTTACTTCAAAGCTCTACCTATTTATTGAGCACTGGAGAATTATACCTTCGTATATTAATTTATGTGATTAAATAAAGTATATATATATATATATATATATATATATATATATATATATGTATATACATATTTCCATGTAAAATAAACGTAAGATGTGCTTAAGTATAAATATTATATAATTTTACTAATGGCCATTTTAAATAGAGTTAACTGAAGTTCGTGAAGATTTAGAGGAAGGAATCAAGTTAATATTAGGAAATTTAGAAATGTAAATATAATTGAAAAAGTAAATAAATAATATGGTGATTTTTTGAAATACCCCTGTAATTATATATATATATATATATATATATATATATATATATACATATATATATATATATATATATATATATATATATATATATATATATGGTGCAGCTATAAAACTTGGGTATAAGGAAAATTATAGTAGTAACAATGATGATTATAATAATAATAATAATAATAATAATAATAATAATAATAATAGCAGTAATAATGATAATAATAATAATAATAATAAGAAGAATAACCTTTAAATCACTATCCTAGACGCATACGTGGACTTTTAACACATATATATATATATATATATATATATATATATATATATATATATATATATATATATGTGTGTGTGTGTGTGTAAAATAAACGTGAGATGTGCTTAAGTGTAAATATTATATAATTTCACTAATGGCCATTTTAAATGGAGTTAACTGAAGTTCGTGAAGATTTAGAGGAAACAATCAAGTTAATATAAAGAATATTAAGAAATGTAAATATAATTGAAAAAGCGATAAGTAATATACTCCCGTAAAACCTCAAACTTATTAAGAATATTTGAAGCCTCATCCCGAAAAATTAATGCATTTTTAAAAAAATCTTTTCACTGATGTGTCTATATTCTGATGCTGCTACAACAATAGCAATTGATTTTCAATTACTATTCAAGATCTCACTATTATATGTGAGGTATTTTAATCTGCTTGTAGCATATGTAGTTCGCACATGTATACATAGAACGCTGCTTTGAAATTATGCGTTTTGCCCATCACAAATACCTGTTAACACTACCTTAAGCGAAACCGGTGTAATTGTTTTGAATCCCGAAAATAATATTTCGGCAAACACCCTCCACATCTTTAATGCGAATATGTAACGGAACACCCACAACCAAACCACTGCTAATGCATATGCTTTAACATTTCAAAGCTTAAATTACTGACAGTAAAGCTGTGAAATGAAGCATAGTGGAATTTTTATTGAAATAATCAATTTAGATAACTTGATTATGTAGTTCAGATGGCACATTTTCGATGTAGCCGCCTTCACCCTCAAACACTGCGTCGGTAGGAGCCCGGAACATGGGTCATACCCTTTTTCCACACTCTTAAGCATATTCCTGTTAAACTTTTGTGTTGATATTGAAGTCAAACCATACGAAAGACAAAAAACATGACCGGAAATTTCCTTTAAACATGGAACCGTCTGGATTAGCATTTTGAGGGTGTTGGCAATGACCATTTTGCCATAACTTGCATCGGTAGAAAGCACGAGTTTTACTGTGGCGAATCGCCGATCTTCATCGGTGATCATTGTATAACTTTCATACATGATATGAAGCTCTTATTGCTGTTAGCATTTGTACACAACTGGCCAATTACTAGGTTGTCTCTAACCAAAATAGAAAACCAGTTTTCATCAAACGGAAATGAAATAATGTCGTTTTTCTAGGCCCACAATTTTATTGTTCCATCTTTCTTTATATATATATATATATATATATATATATATATATACATATATATATACATACATATATATATATACATGCATATATATATACATACACGTATACATATGTATACATATTATCACTCTAAAAATCAAAGAAAAATAAGATATACTTAGTTGATAAATATTTATTAACAAAAAACCTAATTGCTCACAGGCAAAAGTATTAAACACTATCAAATTTAATTCTTAATCAGTCACTTAATCGTGTTATAATATTTAATCAATCAGAAATGTCCATCTAAAGAAGTCATTTATATTGCAAAATATTCCAACCAATCAGAAGGCCCTCCACGATTCCGACTCCTTACAGATCAGTTAATAACCGCATGTCACACATTACGCAGTCGCCTCTTCCATTTCTATTTTAAAACGATTAAAACAAGGAAATTGACTAATGACATGTCAGGAAATTATGACAAGGCATACAGATTGGAAAAAGACGCAGGAAAATAACTTCATAATGAAATTTAGTGGTGCGTACAGTTACAGCTGTTGTGGGAAAGTGGAAAACCACAGGTGGTAATGCTAAAAATATTCTAAGAAGTGGTCGGCCACTTAAAGTAAATGATGTTACTGCTTGTAACATTGCTCGTAACGTGAGGAAAGAACGGTTTCTGACTCGTTAAGAAATTCAGAATGATTTGTAGGAAGCAGGTATTGAAGTAAGCAAAGAATCACTCAAGACACCAGCGAATCGTACAGGCCAATATTCTAGATCACAGAGAAAGCCTCCTTTGTTAAGTCATAGTGAAAGATGGTTTGTTTATAAATATGAATTTGATGACTTCTGAGACAAAGTTATTTGGTCAAATGAAAAACAAAATGAGGCTTTTCGGAAAAAACGTGTGCACTCGTGTATGGGGGGAAAGGGGCACAGAATTTAAATCATCTTCTCTCACTCCCACTGTAAAATTTGGGGTGAAAGTGTAATGCTTTGGGCTGCTTTACTGCAAATAGAGTTGGAATAAATGGAATTATAGAAGGGAAAACGGATGCAGCAAAATACACGACGGTTTTATTAACACATCTGTTCAAGAATGCAGCATATTTAGGATTTGGCCGTGATTTATCTTCCAGCAAGTCTAAAATAATAATTTGTCTTTCTAATATCGATATTTTAAGAGCAATACTTCCATTATAAAATACATTTTTTTTAAATTGAAAAACTCCTATTTTTTTAATTTGATTTTAATCTATTTAAACAAATTTGATCAGCGGATTCAAAATTAAAGGCTTTAAAATAGTTGTAGTAATAGAAAGTTAGATGCATTGATATATAATGCTTGCAGGTCTATTGCTATCCAATCATTACGAATCAAATATGATTCAATTGAAATGTTGATTTGTCAGTAATGTGTTGCTCTCATGGTATTGCCCTTAAATAATTTAAAATCCATTCAAATTTATTGGCTATTTGAAATTTATTATCTGTTGATTTCTATAATATATAATAATGCTTCCACAAATACATCTCAAATGCATCTGTTCTGGTATAATTTAATGATAATTTACTGATTTATTTTTTTATTTTTTTACGATTTAAATTTTTTCTTATGTTTTATATGCAATTCATTAAATTTCTTCTATCAAAAATTATAATCAATAAAAGAATCGTTTTTTTATAATGAGAATATTTATAAATATTTCAACTCTAAATATATGCGACATTTTTATTAGTGCAGATGTCACATCTTATTGAGTGTAAATATTTGTTGTTTAAATTCTTGTATCTTCCTTTTTATAGTTTAATATTAACAAATAGTTTTCTGTAAAAGAAAAAAATACGGTTAAACATTTTGTTGAACATTTTCCTGTTTAGGCAGACATTTATTTGTCAAGAAAATATAGATATCATATATACTAAAACTTCCACAAATATACGATGCATTTTAAGGGTAGCAATTTGTAACACTTTCTCCCTTTATCAAAATTAAGTAGAACCAACGTTACAATTTAAACAGTTTAGTTGTGTTCCTACATTCATAACATCGGTTAATTAAATTGGGAGAGAATCGATACAATATATTATTAACTAAAAAAATCCTAACTTTATATAGACATTGTTTTATATTGCAAAGAGTGACTCGTTCTTTAGTTTAAAACCAAACGCCACATTTGAATGTCATTACATATTGGTATACGTGTCTTTGTGTCTATATACAAGCGTTGTATGTGCATGCAACAGAAGGTTAGCTGAAATCAGGTCACAGATTCTGTTTATAGTGTTAGTTTCATTCATCGATGTAGGTATATTAATTCTCACTTCCATACTGTTATTTCCCTTTTCTCTCTTCTGCTATAAGATAATAAGGCAGGTAGAAAAAGTGACTATATATTTACGTACAAATAACGACCTACTTGATTTTTCTTTTGCATCGAATATTAATTTTGAAATATAAAAGTATAACAGAATACTAAAAATTGTTATTATTATATTTAAAAAATATCGTTAAAATAACATATACAAGGACCGTTTTAAACAGTTTTTTTTATTTTTAATTCAGAATCTTGATTATTGAAGAGCTTCGAAGACGCGAGTGCTACACTTAAAACGAGCGACTTTTGTCTTCTAGAACTAATTGTTCTACATAATCAGTAGCATTCTGAAAACTCCTTTAATATCTTGGCCGTAAAATTCTGGAGAGCGCGTTTTCAATGAAATCTCTGCCAACAATCTGAAATCGACGAGCGTAACTTTTAAATCTGTTGGCATCAAGTACATCGGCTTTATGAGCATTTACTAGGCGCCGTTGAATGTTGGGTAATTCAATTTCCTTCTGCATGGAATAATTAAATAACGCACTTCAATGGCATGTGTTGATTTCCGAGAGTCTCCACCGTCAATATCTACAACAGAGATATTAATCTTTCAGAATATGAAGGCATTACTTTAGCCATCATGCCAACGCATTTTGTAATCTCGTACGATCTAATCTGTCGGAATAGCAAATAAGATACATTACTTTTAAAAGTCGTATTTTCAGCAAAATATACTTCAACTAACTGTGTCCTTTTTATTAAATACCGATTTGAATATATATTATAACCCTGTTTTATTATAAGTAAATCATCAAGCAACGATATGCATGCCACGATATTCTGCGTTCGAAAATATACCTTTCCTTAAAAACAGTTCACCTTAATTTGTATAAACTATCGGTCTATACATATAATTTTAGTTATTAATTAAATAGAATCGTAAAAAAGTACGAAATGACAGAAAACAGATTCAAAGGTAAATTTTCTTAATATAAATCTCAATGATTTAGATACAGAGAAGTTAGTAATTGAAAACATTTGCAAAAAAAAAAAAATATTAACTAGAAGTACCAGTTGAAACTATGCGTATTATCTCGTAAATATATTTAAACTAAAGTGCAACAAAAAAATTAAATTTGATAATTAAACAAATTAGTCGCAGGAAGATGTTATTAGAAAATAGAATTTAAGATAAAAGTCTACTGAAAACATAATAATCAGAGATCGGCGAACATGATGCTTAAAGCATTAAAATGCGATATCAAGCGAATGCTACTTTAATAACGTATATATATGAGATATCAAAGAAAACCCTGTAAAAAATTGGCAATATGAGGCCGATTAAATGCTGGTTTTTATATTAGAATAAGAGATAAAATAATATTTAGTCCAAACAAGAGGAGGAATAATGAAAAAAATATTTCAAATACACAGTGTCCAAAACGTCATGAAAACGTTTAATTCTTTCTCATTTTACCATTAAATATTATATTTTTCTGTATTTCTGTATTGTACCGATAATATTTTGTAAATTAATTAAAGAAAAGTATGGAACTGAATAACAGCATTGTTGGTTGGTTGTTTTTTGCTTTACGGCACAATCAACCCTTTTCAGATTATTTAATGAAATCCAGTGATTTTGAAGTATTTTTTTTTTAAATAGAATATATCTTTTTTCCAAGTAATTTTCTATTTAATGCATACTTGGGACCCTAACAGGTACTACTATTCCGGATCAGAGTGGACCTGAGAGAAATGGCAATTAAAGGGTGGCTCCACACTCCCCAAAGCCTGAAAGCTGGGGCCTCGCCATCTGATATAGTAAACGGTCATATCCAGGGCCCCTGAATAACAGCATTCTCATGTAAGAGATACCCTAAGTCACTGTTAAAAAAGAGTGTATGTAAACTAAGCCAAACACAAAGAGAATTGAAGGAAAACATCATGAACGAGATATAGGAGTAAAATCTGTCAGGAATGATGCGTTGAAAATTGCACAAATATACGAAGCTGAAAATGAGCAATATTAAGAAAACATTTTTTTATGAATATATATAATAGAAAAAGTACCCGTCGTTGACTGGGTTAAAAAACAGCTTACAGAAAATGGACTCTGATTTATAAAAGTATGATAGGTTATGAAATGGAAGGGTTATAAAGAGGTAGCTTCGAATTTGGGGGTATCAAATCCAAAGCAAAATATGATGAACGTAAAAATAACATAGATAAACCCATGATTTAGTATACCATACCGGTTCACACTGAAACATTATCACATTATTCTGTGGATCTATATTAAACAGACCTTGATAAACTTTGTGATATATTTCCATTTAATGGAGGTCAGGTGCGAACGAACACCCCATAATTTTATTATACCATATTTCTTCAAACTGAAACATAATTATCAAAGTATAATTACACAGATAGATATGAAAAGTCTTTATTAAAGTTTGTGCCTATTTCCACTCTATGGGAGTCAGGCGCGAACGCAGACCCCACAATTTTATTACACCATGCCTATTTAAGTTAAAACATACTTATCAAAGCAACATTATGTACATCTCTATCAAAAATACTTGTAAACGTTTTTGTTTTAATTTTTAAATTTTTTTTATTTCCATACTTTGTGGACCAGGCGCGAACGCAGACCCAACAATTTTAATGAACCACCTTTCTCCAAGATCTAACATACCCATTCCTCTGTCTCGATTCATCTTCTATCATTATATGTAGTCAGTTTTTTTTTAAATAGTCAACCATATAGGAGCCTATACCTGCGATTAGAAATGGAGATTACAATTCTTGGAAACTGCGAGAATATATATCTACACACACACACACACACATATGTGTGTGTGTGTGTGTGTGTGTGTAAATATATAGATTTTTTATGTATATAGAGCCCAAGTTTAATTCCATTTGTTTGTGAAATATCTGCGATTTGAAATGAAGAGTACACTACTTGAGAACTACGAGTCTCGCAGTTGCCAAGAATTGTAATCTACATTTCTAATCGCAGGTATTTCACAAACAAATGAAATTAAACTTAGGCTCTCTATACATAGAAATATATATATTTATACACACATATTATATATATATATATATATATATATATATATATATATATATATGTTATTTGTTTTTTGCGATACGTTTTGAATGAATTCAATTATTTACAGGAGTGCATTTTTACCTAAATGCGAGTTGGGAATAATTTTCCCTTTAACCAATTTGGTACTCCCCACATGGGGAGTGGTATATATATATATTATTTTTAAAATATAATTATCCACTGACACATGTTTCGTCGTTTACGACTCATCAGAGCGGCTGAATCTAGCGAGACTCGAAATCGAGACCCCACGGTAATGAGCCTGACCTCTTTACTCGCTGGTCCATTTCGCCGACAGTTAGGATATATCGCGATTTATTTAGATATTATTTACGACAGTATAGAACCAGCACTTTCCCTAGGAAGTAGTGTCCAAGCACATGTAATTGGTTGCTTTCATATCCACTTCCGTAATTGGCTCGGTTTCCCGAGTTACACGAAGACAGCTAGTAGCATAATACATAGCTTTACCATACTCCATTTCATATCACAGAAAGTCACGTTCCTGATAAATCTCTCAGAGCAACAGATTAAGCATGCCTTAGTTTCCGAAGATTGTGTAAATAATGCTCGTAGCTTACTAGGGAATGTGGATCACGTTGTGATAATGGTAGAAAAAACTTTAAACTTTCAATCCCAAGCTGAAAAGGCATTACTTAAAACGACAAAGTATTATAAGAAAGGTGACTGAGAAGCCATATGCGAAACAGTTTGCAAATGAGGCTACTAAATGGAATAAAGAAGCAATTGAAAGACACGTCCCCGCAAGGAAGTTCTTAAAAAGAAACTTGGAATCCGTAGATATTTCATACACGATTGCAATATAAATATAATAATACTACAAGCTGACAATGGCAATTCTACAGTGGTAATGGATAGAGCAGAATATTCCAGAAAATTGGCAGATTTAATAGAATCAAGTTGTTACCTAAAGGGAAAAAGAATGCGACATTGACAATGAAATAGAAGCTGTCAAAGATCCTCAGTAAAAATAAGGAAAGCATACATCCTGCAAAATGCAGAATACTAGTATAACATTACAGCAGGTTACCTCACCTATACGGCAGCACTAATGTTCACAATAACGGCATTCCATCAAGACCCATTGTCAGTGCCCGAGGTTCCGCATGTTTTCCATTTAGCCGATTTCTTGTAGATCGCCCTAATTATCAGCAAACTCCATCATACCTCAGTAACTTATCTCTCTTTGTGGAAGTAATAATAAATACTCTCATTCATTTCAACTAGATTTTGAGTCTAGATGTAATGAGTCTGTTCACGAAAGTTCCAACTGATGAGACTGACAGTGGTACAGGATTAGCTGACGCCGGACGCTTCATTGAAATAACGCATTTGCATCCCAATTGACAATATAATAGGTGTTGACCTGTGTAAAAACTACATACTTCGTGAAGAGATCTAATATATATCGACAGAAAGAAGATCTGTCTCCAGTACCGGCCAAGGAATACATGGGATACTTTGAGGAAATGGTATTAGTATAAACACTACTGAAGCTACCAACGTGGTTGCGATATGTAGATGACACATTCATAATCTGGCCTCATCGGAAGATATTCAAACATTACTAGACCATGTGAACTCGATCAGATCACAATGGAAAAACATGATAAATTAGCCTTCCTATATGTGCTGATAACTCGCACTGCTCTGGGGGTTTTTGTCATATGTATATCGAAAAACAGCTTTCATTAGACAGTACCTTAACTTTAACTCCCAAAGTCCATATAACGTAACAAAAGGGACGACCCTTGCCTAGAATAGGATCGACACACGCTTGGCGCGTTTAATGCTATTAAAACTAATCTTATATATTCTAATAATTACAGGGTCTTTTTTTAAACTTCTGATTTCCGTGGCGTAAACATGCACTACTTGAAAGTGCTTTCCTCAAGCTTATAGGCTTTTACCTCAATGTATTTATTTCAATTTACGACGCTGTGAATTTTAAAATTCACAGCGTCGTAAATTGAAATAAATACATTGAGGTAATTGCCATTGCTGCTGCGGGGAAGGTGAGCTAGTCCTACGGTGCTGGAATGGTGCCTCTATCTGAGAGTATCTTCTATCGGTACAACACCACTAGATGCCTATGCCCGAAGTATCATTGTCAGGTCATGGCTGATGCATCTTCGACTTGTCTGTTTCTTCTAGATAGGTTTCAAAAAATAGTTACCAACCTAATAGATTCCACATTGTCAGCCAAACTCCAGCCTTTGATATGTCACTGAAATGTGGCCTCCATGTTCCTGCTTTACTTCAATTAAAAGTTTTCGGACAAACTCACAGCATTGGTACCCTCTCGAGATTAACTCCCGCAGAAAATACGTTTGACTTTTTGGTGGTATAAAGGCATTTGTAATATCGATTGTGGCGACCTTTTCTCCGGAAAAAAAATTATACTACCTTTGGCAAAGTTATACAAACTATCTAAGAAAGTAGATTTCATACACTGAAAACACTGACCAAGAGTTCGCGAAAACCTTGAATTTATCCTCAGAGAAGTGAAACGCTAGAGCTTGACAGAAAGTTAAAAATCCTATAATTTGGCATATAGGACAACATGTATATTTTAGCATTTAGTCAGTCGTAAACAAAAGCTGTAACGACATAAACTCTTTTCTTTGGTGCGCTTTAAAACCGATAGCGTTCATTACACAATGTTTCACGAGAATCTACAGACAAATTACAGATTTTCTCCCACTAATATCATGTTTGTTGATGATTAGAATCGATCAAACACACAAATATATTCACCGATAGACAAGTACACATATGCATACGCACATCAGGGTATTATTGAATTTTTATGTAGGTCGGTGCTTCGTTTCAATCCACAAACAAAAAAGTTTATTTTTTGCATTCATTCGGCTCACGTGGTGTATCCAACTCATATTTAATTTTTTTTTTTTGAAATATGCTCATTCAATTGCATGAAATTGGTGTCATTTTAAACATACTCACTCAATTGCATGGAATTGGTGTAATTTAATAAAAATCTCATTATGTAAAAAAATGAATCTGGAAAATTGGAATATTTTATTTTATTTTAACGTAAAGCAGTGATTTGAATGCGCTAAAGACATAAATGAAAATATAATCCCTCTCTCCTTACTTCTTTTTCTCTCAGCGCTTTCGAAATAAATACAGTAATGAAGAAGAAATCGTTTTCTTCTTAGATCTTTTCCCCAAGCACATTTGAAATGAATTAATAAATGAAAAAGTAATCTTTTTTTCTTCTTTAGTTCTTTTAATCCGAGCACTTCCTTATTTAATACATAAAGAAGCAACTTTTATTACGAGTTCTCTCGAATAATTTTTCTATTAATATGAGCAAATGTTTTATTCAAAGATTTACCTCCAGTACACGGACATTTTGTATTCTTCCCTTAAAATTAATTAACTCTCATTTTTGTTTAATTTTTTTTCTTTGAAATTATATTGGTTCACCAATAACAGAAAACAATCCTGTCATTTTCAAGAATATTCCTTGGGGAACAGATGATAGGAATTTAGGATATGCGTAATAATTAGCCAGAGGAGACTAACTACCGGAAAAAAGACAATTTTTTCTGGAAGAAAATTACAGGAATACAATTATCACTGCGTATGAATTAAACTTAATCAGCTATAAATTATTTACTTTTCTTGAAGAAAATATACTAGCAACGTTAATATACTTATAATGTAGTCAGCAAAAACAGTATAAAGAACACCGTAATTTCTTTTTAGGAAAATATTATCTAGTACGCAGATTTTAGCCCCCCCCCTCTGCCCAAGTAATAAACAAAAATATCTCTGTGCAATGATAAACGAAATGTAACATATTTACCTATCTGTTTGAGTCTGCATATCAGCAATCCCAGGTTTTCTGACCGATGTTGTCTTATCACATTTTCAACGATAAACTACGGTGAGTATATGGTAGTTTATATAAGCGCGCATTTTGCACACGTGTCTTCAAAACCTGAGCATAAAATTATCCAGATATATCACTCAAAGTTTCTTTAAAGACATACGCGTACAGATTTTTATAACGTAATCATTGGTACCCAAACCATTTTAATATGACACCTGTTCCAAAGATTTATCTATAAAAAAACAGAAAGAGTCTAATGTGATATAAGTTTAAAATAATGGGTGTGTATGTATTTTTAAACTACTTCCTTTTATTATCCATCTCGCGTGTAGGTGTAAAAATAATACTGATAATAATTAACTTAAAATTGCAATAAGTATGTAATCCCCGCAAAAATAAACATTAAAAAGAGATAGACAATTTTCATGTAAATTAATCCGAGAATAATTATCCGATTCGCTCAAAAATTACATACGCAAACCGGGTAACTGAATTCTGGTAAGCAATATTAAAAATATTTTCAAAAGTCTGTTTTAATTCAGTGATGTGTTAATTTATTTACAGTGTTTTTCCTTCTACACCTGCCCCTAGTAAACCCCATATATAATATTAAAATTTTACATTGGAATTTATTGTTATCAATTTTGCGTCTGTCAGTCTCTTGTTATTTTCATTCCAAATTAACGCGTTCTCTAATTTTAAATTACACGTCATTCCAAATCTTTGGAAGAAAAATAACTGCTGACGCCATTTTATTTTAGTATACTTTTCAAATATTTAATTAATAAATGCGCCGTCTCACTTCGAATGTAAAAAAAAAACGGTAGGTATTTTTTCATTCGAATTAATCCGACCATGATTCAAGGAAATCAGCCGATTTGCTCCAGAATTATATGCATAAACCTGCTAACTGAATTCTAGGAATCAATAATAAAACTATTTTTTTTAATCTGTTTTCTTTTCAGTTATACGTTCATTTGATCGTTTTTCTTTCTACGCTTACTCCATATCACCTCCATATATAACATTGTTAAGATATAGTATTGGAATTTATTTTTGTCAATAGGGGGCTTGTGATTCACTTGGTATCTTTACTTACAATAAAAGCGTTTTCCAATTTGGAATTCAACGACAGTTCTTTTTTTTTTTTGCGAATAAATTACTGCTGATCCGATTCTATATAAGGATACATTTCAACTGATCATACTAATAAGTGCGCCGCCTAGCGTCGAATGTTAGGAAAACGGGGTAGAGAATTTCTATTCAAATCTGAATGGAAATGACTCGAACAAATTAGCCGAGTTGCCCAAGAATTACATATATTAACTTTTTCAACTGAATTCTTACTTTATTTCAGTTTATAAGAGAGGGGCCTATCGCTGCATTCCCATGAATAGGTACATTGAACTTATGTTAATAAAATCCTTAATCTTATTGTCATTATTTTAATAAAAAGCCGGCAATCCATTCTGCATGCGTTGTCTGCAACTCCCGTAACTCTTGCATCTGCTTTTATCTGTCTAGTAGCCCTCGGTTAGAACAAGTGATGCTTCTAACAAATGGAGAAAAAAGCTTTACGTTAGGTTCACATTACGTTTGTCGCCTGAGATATCGGAAATTTCTTTCTCTATTTCCATCCTTATAACCGTGGTACTAATAACGGTGCTGGGCGTAAACGCTTTATTGTGCTGGCGTTATCCGACTGATAGTCAGGGTACCGAAACTTGGACTAACCAATGAAAAGGTCATCCTATCAGCAGGTTCAAATTACTGAGGATGCTTTATTGCCATTTTGTAAATTGGTTTTTGGACCATACAGTAGATTTGGGGGGGGGGACTTCTCCATGCTATATTAATGGGTAATTGTAACGGGTTTAACTTATCATGGTCTGCAAAAAATATTTATTCACTTATCTTTCTCACTCATCCTCTCTGTCCTGATCAAACCAAGTCGGTCGACGTATTCAGCAAATCTTAAAACTCTCATGAAAATGATTAAACCCAGAACTCCAACTTTCAATGTAGACACTTACTACCATGTCTCTTTCACCAACATCAGAGATCTACATTACAATTTTGCTAGGGGTTTAAATGTAATTACAGGGAACCAAACCAGACCAAGTATGCTTAAGCGAAACTGGCAGTGGACCGACTCAATTCTCTAGATTAGTTCATAATTAAAGGATATTCTATGTTGCCCTCTAAATCTGACCTCCAAGATCGCTATGGGCATGAAATATGTGCGTACATAAAACATTGCTTTTCACGTGGTAGAGACATTCCCAAAGAAGACCATGAATTGTGCTTTCAGATTGCACTTGCTCACACCACTACGTTTATATTTGCTATCTATTGCACTCATTACAGCGGAGTTACTATCTTGGAAAACATATTTTGGAAAATTGACTGCATCCGGTCTGAACTCATTTCGACTAACATTCAGGTCTGTGGACACTTCAATGTTCACAAGGTGGAAGGTAAGCCTACTAAACAAGACAGATAATGAGAGTAAGTTCTGTCACGATTTCTCCATTGTTTTTGAACTGAGAATCTTTACAAATCCACTTGCGTTCGCGACACTGATGGTCATTTTGCACGCCTCTTGACCGTTTTCTTTTAACTTTCCTTGGGCTATGTTCATCTTCCGTTCTGTCTGCACTGGGATCTTTTGACCACCCAGTTGTCTCAGTTAAGATAAAAACAAAATGGAATAAATACTACGACATACCTCTCCATCGTACAGTATGGCAATATTCTATGCCTGACTTGGATATAATAGATGTACTGAGATTAAAATCCTCTTTAAGCTTGCCGGCAGCGACTGTAAAAAGTAATAAAGACTACGGACAAGTTGTATATGCAGTCTTTCATATTACCGTAGCTGAGCAGTCGGTTGGTTAGTTGGTTAGCTATTTGTTTTACGGCATATCACCCCTTTTCAGGTTATTTAATGGCGAATCCAGTGATTTGGAAGAAACTTTTTTATAGAATATATATTTGTGTTTTTTTTTTTTATTTCAAGTCAGTTTCAATTTATCCCATAGTTGAGACCAAACAGGTACTACTATTCCGGGTCATGTGAACCTGGGAGCAATGGAAATTAAAGGGTGGCTCCTCACACTGCAAAGCCCGCAAGCTGGGGTCTCACCATCGGATATAGTTTAAGGACATATCCAGGACCAGCTGAGCAGTGTCTTGGGTCCCCACAAATGGCAACATACTACTATCTCTGAAAACACACTGTCGACATACAAATGTATGTGCGTGAAATCGCCAAACTCATTAAAAACCTCGACTCCAGTAAAGGAACTCGCGGTAACGGCATCCCTATTATAGTGGACAAAAACCTTAAACCAGAACTCGCTCCCATACTTACAAAGCTGCTTAAGCGTTGTCTTAAATAGCAATGCTTGCCAACAATTTGCAAAATTTCATCACATGTCCCATATTTAAAAATTCAGGTGATCTGTCATATCCATGCTAATGCAGGTCAATCAGTCGTTTGTGGGTCATTTGTAAATCGCCCGGTATAAGAAGTTGTACGACGATAATAGGTAAATGAACATTCCAAATATAGAAAAATGTAAAAACTAAACTAGAGATAAATAGTTCGTATATATTTTCCGGATATAACAAATTAACCTATAACACGAATAACACATTAACCTATAACACAGCGAAGACCTTAGCTTCTCCATTTAAATGTATAACATGAGGAAGATTGTAGTTTTCACCGATACATAAGTGTAGTTTTAGGTTGTTCTGATTCGAACACGGACAGAAGTCCAATAGCGCGGTCTACGATGAGAGGGTTGGTTTGAGACTCCTGTAGTTATCGGCGCCATAATGGTTTGCAGCTAAATAAAAAAAATAAGGGATTAAGTAGTCCAACGTATATATTTAAGTATCTCTCTCTCTCTCTCTATATATATATATATATATATATATATATATATATATAAATTAAATGTGTTTTTTAACACATCTTATCAACATATAGTAAATATACTGAGCCCTAAAATAAAACTGACACCCAGCAACTTTCTAATTACAATCATGTTATTGGTTTTCCTTTATCAATGATTAAAAACCGATGATTTCACACATAGTCTAAATAGATTATTACCTTTGTAGTGAAGCATGAACAGTCGATGGTAAAAGAAAAAAGAAGTAAGATAAACAGTATTTTATAAGGATAATTAATTTACGTCATCAAATCCATATGTCTAGAAAAGTGAGGATGTGTGTTTCTGTGTAGAAAAGTATGCTAAACATAGAAACCAAAACTTGTAAAGAATATATACATATATATATATATATATATATGGAGAGAAAAGTGTTAGGACACTGATGATTGCGAAAGCATGAAATATTCGTGCATGTTCATATAGAATAATTATTAAAATCTAATATATATATGCATATATATATATATATATATATATATATATATATATATATACTTCAGAATAGTTTTTATTTAACAATCAGTTGTTATGGAACCGTGAGATTGTAGGTTTACAAAATATTACTGGCAGTAATATTTTTTAGGTTATCCCATCTAAACAAGAATTGCTCTATATGCAAGATAGAGCAAATAAATTAAATACCAAGAATGAGCTAGTGTCCAGATGTAAACACAAGAAAAAAATTTAAATACAGCCATCTTAAAATAAAATAACATACACTCTCGGTATAAATGATAAATAGGTAAACACAAAGGACTAAATATAAGTCAGTCTTGACTAAAATCTAAAGTACTACTTTGCTAATATAATAATGTTCATTTTCTAAAGATAGGTTCTTAATCACCTCTTTTAACACATAAAATAGCTTTCTCTTTTTGTATATATGCACATGTTAAGTAGAGCCTTACTATAAGCATATTAACATACTACACTTTAAATCTTCTACACGTAATTTTCACTCTAAGATCTAATTATAATAGTATTTCCAAAAACATGTAGCTTCCAAATTAAAGAATTTAAAATTTCGCCCCCATCTACTAACCAGAACATGAGTAAAAATTCCCCATTGAAAGGTAATCTCCAGATCCGTACATATAAACAAGAAAGAACTATACTCAATGATGCGTCATCCATGTTTGTACTAGGTTAATTAAATTCTATAACCATAGTAACGCAACCCCAGTTTTTTCATCTTATTAATGTTAAATTAGCAGTGTAGGGGTTACAAAAAATCTATGATAAACTTAGGTAAGTTACATACACTAATTATTGCTATAATTAATGGTGTTGAATAATGGTATACATTCTTTATGTCTAAATATATTTTTTGTATATATGAGGGTATATCTGTGTATATATGGAACACGTGTTATATGTGGGTATATATGAGCTTAGATATAAGTATATGTAGAATAAGTGAGCGTATGTGTATATAAACTGTATGGTTGCGTGTATGTAAAATATATATATTGTGCGCGTGCATGCATGTGTACGTTTGTATATGTATATATATAAAATATATTTTAGTCATCGACATACAGTCCTGTTTCGATGTTTCACAACTCATCAGTGCCGCTAGACTAACACCTATCCCAAGCCGAAGATCGGACCTAGAACCGCCGTGATGACAGTCGGCAATGAGATTTGAGATGAAACTAGGGAAAATCCGGAAAAACAAATTATTCCATTTACGTATTTGGCCCATCTTTTTATTTTTAATTTTATTTTTGTTTTTGTTCTTATCTCTATATTCTTCTTGTTCCTCCTCTTCCCTTCCTCTCCCGAACTAAGTCTCTATATCTAGTACACGGCCTGACCTCAATTAAGCGACGGTCAAACTTTATGATTCTTTGATTTTATTTGAAGAGATATCTATTTATATACATGTATGTATGTTTATGTGTGTATATGTATGTATATGTATATATATGTTTATATATATGTGTGTATATGTATATATATATGTGTGTATATGTGTATTTGCATATATATGTATATATGTATATTGATTGTATGGGTGTGCTTGTATATGTGTGTTCATGTGTATATAAGGATGAATATGCACATGTGTTTCACCCCACTTCCTACCACTTACCACTACCTACACTCCCTAACACTTCGCCCCACTAAAAATAATATAGACTTCTAATGAAAAGGTTTCCACCAGACTTTGAATTATTATCGCTGGACCCACAAACAAATTTAAACAAGCACTTGCCCGATTCGGATATCTACACAGCTATGCGGATTACCCAATATATAGCTTGGACATTATTACCAAACGGATATAGATAACGTATAACATGGATTTTACCAAGCAAGCTGGATCTACAAAAACATTCATATCCTTTTTCTAAAAATCCTCCTACTACAGGACTTATGATAAATGTATTATTTTCACTTTGACTTTCCATGTCCCACTAACTTTAGCAAATAGGATGCATACCTTTATAACTATTTCCTAATATTTTCTCTCCTCTGATGAGATGGTTGACATCGAAACCCTATAGGTTAAGGAGATTAATTTTCTAAAGCATTCTTTGTCTTGCTTAGAATAATTAAATTCTTTGATATGAAACTCAACCACTTCATTTCATTTCAATGAGAGTTTTTTGAAATTCATTGAATTACAATTTAATTTATATATATATATATATATATATATATATATATATATATATATATATAATATAATTAGATAGATAGATAGATAGATTGATAGATAGAAATATAATTGGGAATCATATACTACCAGGACCCGATAACCGACATAAAAGTAAAGATTTTTTTTTTTGCATCCCAAATACCAACCCCCAACTTCTTCCTCTAAAGAACGGCTTTCGGAATGGGCATCCCTAATTTGCCTATTTTAAGAACAGCTTTTGGAATAGACATATTGCTAAATTTTTGAATTCATTTTATTTTTTTAACTAAATAAAATGAGTCAAAAAGTTTAGCATAGCTACGATAATGACCTCGCTTCTCTTTTCAACTTTCTCCCGCCCTTTCACCCTCCCCTTATCTCTCTCTCGTGTATTCTCCCTTAACCAAATTAAATGGATGCAGAACCTTAGCACAGTTTCGACTGTGACGACATTCTATCTCTCTCCCTCCCCCTTTCTCAAACTCTATTCGTGCAATATAGTAACGCAAATAAAATGAGTTCAAATGTTGAGCACGGATAAGATAATGATGACGCCCCCTCTCTCTCTCTCTCTCTCTCTATATATATATATATATATATATATATATATATATATTATTTTTAAAAAACAAGACATCAAGGAATAGATTGTTAGCAACAAATAGTGTATTTCATCGTTAGTTACAATGGTTTCAAGACTATTCGGACAAATTCAAACATTATGTCGTTTGAAAATTTTCTTGGAACAGCCTTTTGTCAGACGTATTGAATAAAAAACACTTTAAGTATGGAGTCCATTTTCATTATATCGAAAAACATGAAAAAATACTTACCTACATCTCATTCTTCCAAAGTTTTTTTTAAAAGATTTATATATTTACATATTTTCATATCTCTATTTACAAAGACATTTTCAATTCCATTATCAAAGACGTTACCACTTATTACCTTCACTTAATGTTTTACTAATGCTAATCATTTATTTCTAAAACTATTTCTTTATTTCTTTATTTAATTCAAATATATATATATATATATATATATATATATATATATATATATATATATATATACTAACCGTTCAGCTCGGTTTTTTCGGGCCTTATGTACTTATGTACTGCTAAAAACTTAACTAGCATATTTATCGGTATATAGCAAAACGTTTGACTCATGTCCAGGTATGTATCTAAATGTATCTATGTTTACATCAAAAATTGTCGGAAGAGTTTGATAGAGTCTGATCAGGTCAAATTCTTCAACTGGAAAATTTTCGCCCAAAAACTGATTAAAAAGCATGCTGCATGTCTGAATAACCTTTATGTAAAACTTCCTATATTTAGACTCAAAATTAACTGAATTTTTTGCTAGAGACAACACTGGTCAAATCTTTGGAACCTAGGTCCCTTGACAACAAAATTCCCAGCCGAAAGCCGATTAAAAGTCTTCTCGTATGTCTGAATACACTTGATAAAAATGTCAAATGTTTAGACTAAACATTAGTTGAGTAAGTTCTTAAAGACCTCAAAATTCAATTTTTAAAAAAATGTCACCCCATTTTGGCCCCCTAATCTTTATTGTTTTAAGCTCAACTCACATTAAAAAGTTTGATCCATATCTAAGTAATTTACATCCAAACATTAAAGTGTTGGGACCCAAAACTGACGGAGGAATTAGTAAGTTTTTTTAAAGGTCAAATCGTCGAACTCTGAGACTCGGTAAGTCCTTTTATTGGTTGAAAGCACATTGAAACATTTTCTCACATCTCAATACCCCTAATCTCAAATCCCGAGTCTGTAGACTTAAAAATGGCCGAGCAGTTAGATTGGGAAATGTGCACACACATACACTAACACGACAACAATTTAAGTTTTCACAGCAATAAACATTAATACAGTAAACTAAGTATTACATTTAGGAAATAAAGAAAAAAATCGCTTATTTTAAGCTTAAATGATGGCAAGTTGTAAAAAGATCGGCCTGTGTATTCCTGATTGGTCGATTTTTTTCAAAGTCGCAACAAATGAATATTGAAGAGCGAGAAATTATTATTTTCCTAACTGGAAAAGAAAAGGTATTTTTGTGTATGGGTTTATGAGCCAGTTACGAAGACAGGGAGGCGCGTGTACAATGTGCATATTAGTCCCCGGTATTGAATGGTTGGCGGTATGAGGACATTTGATTTAGAGTGAAAAGTAGTAAGTAATTTCTCTAACGATGCTAATAAAGGTGATGGTGCTTCTCCTAGAATGCAATGTAGGATTTTTATGACGAATGAATATAAAGCGGTGTTGTAAATTACATAAAATGATGGATAATAGTTAAGACATAATTGATTTTTATGTGGAATTTCTTATTGCAAACTTATGGTTATTTGGTCCAGAGAAGAATTTTGCAATAAAAATATTATATATGGATAATCATTAGTAGTTCGACCGTTTCCTTGTATTACACTGGAGAATATGAAATAATGATTTACTAAAAAAAAATTTGATTATTGTTCGTAGTATTTAAAATCTACTGTTCTCATATTCAGTGTTATTTTTACAACGTGCCTTCTATGTTACCTCCGACCATCTTTACGTATATTTTCTCGAATTTGAAAATGTTTCTACCGACTCAGGAATTTGGGCAGAATGTAATGTTATGACCCTTTAGGCTGTGATCATAGCGTAGTATCTGTTAACTGTTGCAAGAGGGGTCAATGGTCAAAACATTGTTGTTATTGTTATTGTATTCTTATTAATTGATTTGAGCGGCGGATGGTCGCTGGATCAGTTATTATGATTAGAAGAATAAACAATTAAATTGCGGAAGAAATGATTGACGTGTAAATCGCAAAAGAAATGTGAAAATAGAAAATATATGTAAACATTATTTGGGGGTTTTGAATGAACCAATAACTAGTTGTGGATTAGATTGGTATGAGACATGTAATTAGGTGACGTAAGAGAACACGTGATGTAGTTAGTTTTTTGGAGAAATTCAGAGAGTTGAGGATTGACCACCAGAGCGAACAGGGGTGGACAGACAGCTAGGAGCGGGCTCTATAATCAGAAAATGTAGACTAACTGCAGATCCTGTGAAAACCATTTGAGACAACTCTAATAAATTTATAATATAAAAATATAAAGAGTTGTTTTAATGGTTTCACAAATAAGAACAGATGTCTCAATTGGTTGGTGCTGATCGCTTCATGGTTCGTCAGGGAGCAGCGGGAAGATACAGAAGAACTCTTCAAGAAAAAAAGGTATGAAGCATATATTATTCTTCTTACATATGAACTGTAAAAATATACCGTGTGATAAGTCTGATACAACATGACTCAGTTTACACGTCAATATCATGTCCTCATACAACATACATACGATTTATACGTTTATTATCTGTATGTTAAAAGAACAATATCTTACATCCACTAGATAAAACATGACACGTTTTAATATATCACCTCCTCCAATATAATCCAAAATCAATATACAACAAGAATTTTCAACGAGACCGTTTGCATAGTGAAGGTTACATGGACTGAAACGTTGTTAACACGACGATGAGGTCAGTAGTTTGATGATACCAATTAATATGAATAACAAATAACGTTACCAAAAATTCAGAAACGTATTTTGATTCTTAATAGTGTAAAAATTTTCAGAGAGTGGCCGGCTGCTAATAAATGCAAACCTTTTGAAGAACGCGTAATGAAATCTTTGCTTTAAGATAATTGCTATTACTTTCACAGCAAACTAACCACAGTGACAATGATGCGTTGAACCTATTGAGAAACAACTTTTTAGAGATACAAAATAAGGTGTTGGCAGCGAGAATACTCTCAGATGTGAGTAACCATTTAGCACGACAGAAAGAGTGCATCTCATTTGCAATAGCATCATTATAATAATTTTAAAGTTTTATTTCGCTAATTCTTTTCAAATGACGTGTAAGCTTGCTAACAGAAATTTATTACTTTATAATAACCTTTAAAGTAAGTTTTTTTCAACATAAAATATCGAAAAGTATGGCCAACGTCAACTACAATTTTAACTGTTTTGACTAATTTGTGTAAAGTTTACATGTAAATTCTAATTACATGGTGGAACGATACACTTGTCGTCCTAGAAAAGGTAACATCATTCTATCTCGGTTTGATTAAAACCGGTTTTCTTTTTTTTATTATTATTTTTCAGACCATGCACTAATTGGCTTAGCGTGTACTAATCCAAACAGCGATAGGAACCTTCTATCATATTGACTGAAGTACTACGTTATCAAATAACGCTGTAGTCTTGCCTTTTTTTTTGTGTGCGATAAATTTTTATTCAACCCTGTCTTTGCGCAAATAAATAATTGTAATTGTAGTATAATTTTGATACTAGATTTCTCACCAGGAGTCCTTCTTAAAACTCGGACGATTGTTTTGTTTTAATTTATTTTGCAAGTGATGTATATTGCCCACAATAAAAGTCGTTCTGATGGTAAATAAATCATAAACAAGTAATTATATGGATCTTAACGATATTTTCTTCAGTGCATTTAAATTGTAATTTAAAAAGGTTTACTGTCTCTGGAATTGTAGAAAAAATGATTAATGCGTAGAAGCGATTGTGTTTTGGATCTATGCCACGTAGGGAAAGTTTGATTTTTTTTTCATGTTAAACCACACAATGTTTCCAAGTATACAAGTCAATAGAGACCCAATCTTTAACTGATCTTCTTTTAGTAATAATTTATTGAGGGTTTATTTTACTTTTAGGAAAATAGTTTTTCGTCACTTTTTTGCGTATGACTTTATATTTCATCTATTATATATAGAAAAAAGTGAACGTGGCTCTGTGTGGGTCTGTGTATGTGTATGTGTGCATTTTCCAACGCAATAACCAAACAATTCGAAATTTAATATACGTGGTAATGAGATTTGGAAAAATCTTTGGAATCCTTTTTCGGCCAGAGATTTGGCTGTTAAGGGGTAAACATTAAAGCAGTGGAGCTTTAGTAACTCTATTAAACTCCTCCACCAATTTTGGGTATAAACACTTGAAATTTAAGACATAGGTTCCTTGAACATGGATCTAACTTAACAACACAATCTGAGCCCAAAACAATAAATTATAAGGTATCATAATAGGGGTCAGAGTTAAAAAAAACTTGACATCCACGGTCTCTACCAAATTACTCAGACAATTTCTGGTCTAAATATTTATTAAGAGATAGGACATGATTTTTAATCGGTTTGGTTCGAAAATTATTAGTTAGCAATATATGTATGTATGTATGTATATATGTATGTTTGCATATCTGCCTTAAATAGGCACCGCCAAAAATGGCCGCAAAATCAAGTTGTTGTTGTTTTTTAAAACGAAATTACGTTTATTAAAATCCATTATTTCTGAGTAACTTTTTTTTTCCAGAAAGATAAAACCCTGAATTTTATCATATAGAAAACAGAATAATGTAAAACTTTTTCTACTATTTTTAATTCAATTTTAAATGTTAAATTTTCCCAAAAAGTTAACAATTGACATTTTTTGTCTTGCACAAAAAACGTACTTAAATATTTAAAAAAAAGGGTTTTTGAAATAATTAATTAATTTATTTATTGTCTAACTAAGATTTAGGATGATTTTCTAAGAGAATATGCAAAAATATTATAATATAAGTACCTGAATTTCAAATAATTCCACTTATTCATATAGGTAACCAGATATTCGCGTTGACGTAGAGTTCAGATCGACTCTGTTTACGTTTTCGTCTGATAAAAAGCAAACTATGGAAGACCAAACAGGCCAAAAAAAACTTATTTTTCAGTGACGAAAATTTCAATGTATTATTAAGCTGAGGCTGGCCAGTACCAGATGGGTGACCATTTGTATGCGTTTGGTTTTTAATGTGTATGTGTGTGGGGGCCAGACTCCCCAAAATGGGGGGGTGGCAATTTAAAGCAGAATAAAAAAAAATTATTTCAGCGCGTTTGGTCCACCATAGTCAAAGGCGGCAAACGTTTTCAAACGGGATCGAAAAAAAAGATGCTATTTTTAACACAAAGGCACAATATTTATCGAATTTTTTTTTTGGGTATCGATTATTCAAAGCATGCCCTGTTTAATAATGGTCATGCATTATTCGGCTCGCTAAAAAAAAATTGTTAATTTATTTATCAAAAATTTTAAAATAGCTTTTTTCGTATAAATATTAAAAAATTTTTTTTTTTGTTTTGCTTAACTTAAATTAATTATTTTACTTAACATATTCACCGAATTTCACACTTCAAAACTCAAAAGCGGGATAATTAAACACAATCGAAGTTCTGATATTCAGACGTCAAAATAAGGTATGCAAACAATTTTTTTTTTTTTTTTAATCTATAATTCTGTCCCTTACAACACAATATGTTGATTTCAGTCTCAGATGATTATTTTAAGTATATTTGTTCCCACTTCAAAACAAGGGGGGGTTTTGTAAGCAAAAAAAATATATATATAAATATCGTTTATGAAAAATAAGTACACTGTTATAAAGTTCATTCTTCTCCTAATAATCGCTGAAAATTTCGTATTGATCGGATAATTACCTGATTTTTGGTAGATTTTTAAAAAGACGGTCCGTCAAAAACTACTGACCTGCCCCCCCAGTTTTGGCGGTGCCTAGCCTTAAACGTTCGACAGAGGCGACGGATTTTGCTAAGATCAGTATCGTTCTGAAGTTGAAGCTTTAAGATGACACGTATCGAAAAATTGGCAAAACATTAATATTTTCACATTCAACTGGACACCTTTCTTCAGGGGGGACGCTTTTTTCGCCGATATATTTTTTAAAGTGATCCTCTCCTTTCGATTGTCTAGCCTTAAATGTAAATAGGTCACTTCCGTTTTGACATTGTCGTAACAGCAAATACGTCAGGGTTTTTCCCTGTGCTTTTCCTCATTCGTTGTATGGGTTCGAGCATGCCTTCCTACTACCACATTTTTTTTGCTCAACATACATGTAAGATGCTCTATAAAATCCTTCGGCCAGTGGTGTTTTCTGTCGGATTTTGGTAATTGTGAGATGTCAGTAATTATTTTTTTCAACTACGTTATGTTCTGTGTGAATTTGTTTTTGTGGAAGCAATATATGAACATGTTCCCCCATATATGCAGGTTTAATGCGTTCAATATCAATATTATTTTTCCTTCCTGACAATAGTAAAATATTTTTCATGCCTGTCAAAAATGCGATGTTTTCCTGAATAATTTTGACAACGTAGCTTTTTAATTGCATCGTGGCTGATAGGTGTATATTTGCAGGTGGGAAGATCATTTAGGATGTTAGTTTGTTTCTTTGCTTTACCGATAGATGTAAAGATAATAGCCATTTCATGTTTTAATTCACGATGAAGTTGCTGAAATGTCTCTCTTTAGATTGTAATACTGTCCAGATAAGATCAATACTAATCCGAAAACTACTTCTGCAAGTGTTCTCTGTGAATTTTACATCACCGTGTTTTTTATCGCTGCGAGAATTAGAGGCACCTTGTATATTCAGCCTACCTTGTTTAAATACATAGCCAAGGAAGCTTTCAGTTTTTTTTTATGAAATCGTTCTATCATCCCATTTGAATAGGAGTGATACGCAGTTGTCTTAATTTGATTAATTCCTAACAGTTGATTTAATTCGGCAAAAAGGGTTGATTAGAACTGTGAGTCTCTGTCGTTTGTAATTATTGAATGGCTATCTTATACCGTAGTATTAGTCTGGCTATTGTTGCGACTGAATGTCTTTGCTTGCTATAGTTGTAAGGCATCTGCTAAATTTATCATCAGTAAGAGTGTGTTTATGCTCATTTGAGGTAAGTAAATGTCATAATAATTCAATATCAGCATTGGTGAATTAACCCTCAGGTGTGCGTAAATTTGCAAAGGGCGATTTTGTGTGTCTGTGAAAATTCTTTTGATAAGGTATACAAGTTTTAGCCCAATTGCGACTCTATGTGTTCATATTCGTTCAAACAAACCGGCATGATATTAATTTCACAATTACTTTTTTCCTAGATTATATATTTTGTAAATATATGAAAAAAACATGTCGTCGGATGCTTGGTTGTATCTATGGGTGTGGGTATATTTTTGATACATCACAATAAAATTTCGTTGTACTAAATGGTATGAACATTTGTTTTAGTTGTTAGGAAGTATTTTATCATTTTTCTGGTCTTGATCAAGTAATTCAATATTAAAGAAACTGTGATTTAAAGAGGAAATTGTAGCTGCAGATAGTGTCCTTTTGTCCTTTAACATATCGGATGTCTGTGTAGAACTTATCTATATGATCGAGATGTTTTTATTTCTGCTGAACCGTATTGATATTCATCTATATGGAGATCATATGAGAATGGTTTATGATCCGTATAAATGCAAAAATTCCTTCTTTCTACAAGATGTTTATAATGGTTAATTGCTAGTAGCTCCCTTGAAAAAGTACTGTTTTTTTGTTTGCGTTTTGCTTACCTGTGCAAAAAGAATGCTATAGGAGCAATTGTGTTGTTTGCAGGTTTATGTATGGCTGCTACTAAAGCTATTTTTGATGCATGCGTTGTGTGTGTAATTTTTGTGTCTACACTCTCTTTTATGTAATTCAATTTTGTGAAGTTGACCAGATCAGTTTTAGTTACTAAGGTGGTTCCTTTTATCTTTAATTTTTGTTTCTTTCCTTGTGTGTGTGTGTGTGTTTTCAAGTACTGAGAGCGATTAGATAATTAACCGTTTGTAGTAGTAAATTACGCCTACGAATCGGCGTACTTGTCTCATAGATGCGCGGGTTTTTTTAAAATTAAAAATAGCACTTATTTTCTCATAGAGTGGAAATATTTACGGAATAACCTTTAAAGTAAGTTTTTTTCAACATAAAATATCGAAAAGTATGACCAACGTCAACGTGAGTATTAACCATCGATTGGCCGAAAATGCATTTTCCGATGTTTACTCTTCAAAAATACTGCGATAGTATTTGAAAGATGTGCTCCAAGCGTTGTACGTGCTCGTCGAGTTTTCTTGCTGGCACTGAGAGATTCGTCCACATATGCAGATTTGTATGGCAGACCCCCAAGAACTTCGTCTATGAAAGTTTTGGTAGGCGGGTTTTTTTTACCCCAAAGGGCATCCGTACGGACTCATAAGCGCCAAATTGTCAGTGGTCAGTGTCCTCTTATGAATGTCGTCTTCTGTCATTTAAACATGGCAATGCGCCTTTACAAGATCAAACTTGTGAAATAAAGGGGCGCCTTGCAGTCCGATAGCGAAATAATTGATATGTGTGATAAGGTATCTATCCGGGACTGCTTTCATATTAAATCTTTGTAAATCCTCAAAATGCCGCCATATCGTTCCGTCCATCTCTTGCATAATGTGTATAGTGGAAGACCAAGCACTTTTCGAGGGTCGAATAATCAATTGCTCTAGCATATGTAAAACCTGTATTTTGTTATCTTATATTTATCCGATTTCAATCCTCTGCGAGTGCATAGGCAGGTTATCAAGTTATTGTGGTTTAGTGCTTGACATTATGTTTTATAGTTTCTGTGTTTTAAATAGCTGAATAGATATTTTTGTAGTAGCTGGTGAATGTACGTGTCCTCTGTTAAGGCAGTGCTGGTTTCAATTCTTTCTTACCGAAATATTGGTTTGATTGTCCGTTAGTATGTGATTACTCACGTCCACAGACAGGTTGTATCTGGATAAAAAAAAATTCCTAACATTGATGTTGTTGCACTGTCTGAATAAAGCATTTTGTTGTATGCTGAGATATAGCTTCGGAGATTTCTTTCCGTTGGGTTAGTATTTTTTGTAATTGTAGGTGGTAAGGCTGTGGGGTAGTCTCCTGATTTTGCTTTGGTGATATCACGCTTATTTTATCTCTAGTCTCTATTAACAAAAATTATATCTTTGTCCCGGTTATCTAATAAACGATATTTTATTGAAAGTCCAGCAGCAGTCGTCGTTTCTACTGATTAAAATTTCCGTTTCACACTGTGTATACAACGTATCACCTCAGTACTTAACCTTCTATTATAATAACAATAATTGTTTTGTTTATCACGATTGTCATATCGAACTCTGCTTAAACTTCGTTCTCTATAGCCTGCTCGGGGTTTTTTTTAATACTGAAAGGTAGCTTAAGTTAGTATTGTAGTTGATTCGACAATTTTTGTACCGTAGACTTCAGTTTTTGAAGTAAAGCGACCAATTTTGTTGAGAAATTTCATAATTTCCCCGAAGAATAAATGAAAAAGAAATACACTACGAAATCATTTAAAATAAACTTTTGTTCATTTAGGTTAAAAAGGAAAGAAGTACTTTTTGTCGGCAAATGTTGTAGTCTGTGCAAAAAAGAATGCAACTAAGAAATTGGGAGTGTGACGACGAGGTTTAGGAAAAAGAGAGAAAGTCAAGCAATATTCCTTGCTGTGTGATACAACCTGTTATGTGTGGTACTGTATTCGCTCTGCGCGCGTGCTATTCTCTCTTTCTCTTCCGAGAGAAGTTCTTTTTAACATTTTTCTAATATTAAAGAGGCTCCAGAAACTTACAGACATGAGCTTTGCTATCGAGCCCTTATCGGTAAAAAATCTATATTTTTGTGAAGCGGGTGTTTTCTAATACGCCAGCCCTTTTTCAGGTGTTCTGCTATTTGACACCACGGTGTTTAGTGTGGGTAATTTCGGTAATGCCTGAATAAATTAATTTTTAGAAACATCCGCGTGTGAGTAAATTTTAATGTGCATATGTGTGACATAGAATGCTAAAATAAGAAGCAGTACAAAGACTTTTTTGACGCTTTTCATGTAAGTAAAATGCCCGTCCATCGGATCATAGTGCTGTAAATAAAAACTGTAAAAACCTAAAATAAATATTCTTTAATAAAAAAAAAGTTAAGAAGAAAATTTTTTATTAGGATCAATAATACACCTTTTCCCCTGATTTTAAGAATGCCATATTTTTATTACATTATGATAATATCATGATATTCATCAGAGAATCAAAAACATTTTGTTGATTTTACTCGTTTTCTCTAATGAATCATATGATGGTATCCGAAGTTGAAATAATCTTTTAATCTTAAAAAAAACATATGCAGATTTTTTTTCTTTTAGTGGGATTTGAAAGCACTCTTTCTATTTATTCAAATGTTTATATATTTATACACACATATAAACATATAGCTGTGTGTGTGTTCGGGTATGTGTTTGAGTATGTACGGCATAATTACGTTGGCACAGAGGTTTTCGTCAGATCACCGCAGTTAAGCAACGCTTAGCCAGGCTAGTACCACATTGCTGACCTTTCGGTAATTCTAGGCACTATATGGACTGTCTGCTTATCTCGGCATTGTTTCCAGTCATCATGAACCCCTTGCATGCCACTTCATTTAACAATGCCAGCACAAGACGGTTGGTTGGTTATTTTTGTTTTACGGCATATCAACCCTTTTCGGGTTATTTAATGCCGAATCCAAAGATTTTGAAGAAAATTCTTTAATAGAATATATTTGTTGTTTTCAAGTCAGTTTCTATTTAACCCATAGTTGGAACCCTAACAGGTATTACCACTCTGGATCAGAGTGGACCTGGGAGCAATGGTAATTAAAGAGTGGCTCCACACTCCCCAAAGCCCACAAGCTGGGGCCTCATCACTGGATATAGTTTAAGGTCATATCGAGGACCCCCATTGAGGGACTTTTACCCTATGAAGGGGGGGGAGTTGGTGTATTCTAATGCCCCACCGACAAGGCCACCAGCACGACGGATATGCTTTGAGATTTCGCAACTCCTGCCACAAAATTTTACACGAATGTACATTTATAGCGGGTATTCCTAGACTACCAACAGTAAAGAAACTACAATGTGTGTAAAAACGATTGATTCAATAAACTCTTGAGTATTTGTTTACATTAAAAAAACTTTGGAAAATGTGTTTACATATGTTATAGATACTTGGGAATATTGAATTATTCGTTTTACGGTTAATACAGAAAGATGAAATTCGCTACAAAACCTGTGTGTCATATATTTATACAGGGCGCTTAAGAACTAAGAACATTTTTTCTAAATTTTCAGATAAGGATTGGCTGTTTATATTATTTGGAGTAATCGGGCCACTATTCTTATTTTGAGTGTGATTTTCCAATCTTTTGGTAGATGTACGCTCAGACCTTTTTCAGGTATACTTTATCGAAGTAAAGAGTATTTTTGTCTTACTCGCAAATTTAGACGGAACTTCGAACAACGCCCTTTATTTAGGCCCTAAGTAATTTGCAATAGACCTGACGAATGTCAGAGGTTACATAGACCGAAACGTTGTGAAAATAACACTAAATGTACTAACAGTGGAGCGATGAATCCAAATAACACGAATAGAACATTCCGTTTAGCATGTACAGTAAAATTCCTTTAATTTGAACTTCCTCTAAAGTTGGACTTCCTCTCATTTAAACTTCTTCAACACCTGGACTTGTTCTAAACTTGATCTGTCTCGTCATTTAAATTGTATTAGCATATTTGATGCGGAGTTGCAGTAAAACTGTCTGCATGGTTTAGTACGATATTGCGCAGAAATGTTAATATTGGTACTATGTCATTAATGTAGATTAGCTATTGATAATTGATTTACACTAACTGTAATTTTTTTCAGATTGCTATATTTAAAATGGTGTAAAACAACCTATCACAATGGATTGCAAATCTCAAATCAGAGAATAAATCTGGTCTAGGAAAAATTATTGTCACAAAACGGTTACCGAACAGACACGTTGTTCTTGAATCACTTAATGCAAATGATGTTCAAATGTGGGTGCAAAAAGATGAGGAAACTACTGATCAATATCCTGAAGGCAGTAATGGTGATGAAATTAGCGAAAGCTCCCATTCTCTTGACCCTAATGTAAATAACCAAGAACACTCTGATGAAGCAATATCATGGGATGATGCAGAAAAGTCTATGGAGACGGTTATAAAATGTCTAGAAAAAAGTCCTTACTTTAGTGACAACTATGTTTTGCAAGAAATGTCACTCCGAAGAGATATAATCATAAAGAAGCTACAGAACCTCGAAATTGAAGATTTTCGTGATCGCTTACGGAATACAATCGCAGCGCCCGAGAGCTCAATCGATGAAAATAAAAACTGCAATGAGGCTCATTCAATGAATAAATTTTTAAAAACTGTATTTTACATAAGTGTATGATTTCTGTAGATGATAAATTATGCAATAAATACCTTACAAGTAAGAGTAGATTAAATTTATTTTCAATGTTTTTGTTCCTGGTAATACTATTTAACAATTCATACTTGCAATATATCGTAAACTTAACTCAATATATACTTGAAGTGTCATATAGTAATGAATTTCATTTACTATTTCTTAATTCTTAGAAAATTAAAGTTAACTGAAGCACATTTTTTATGACGAAACTTGAACAGCATCCTTTAATTTGAACAAAGCGGATATTCAAATCATAGGAGTTATGCTGTACATGAATACACTAAACATCATACTTTCTCGTATATTTCATGTTTTGTTTTCATTGCTCAATATTTGTCTTCAAGTCCAATGTTAGCAAATTCCTAATGAACTGCCTCCTTAAGTAAACACTTCATTAAATATCCACACTAACGTACTGTACTTGCAATAACCCTTATCCCTGAGTGGCTTCATGGCCTTGATAAGTGGTGACCATTGTGTAAAAAAAAAGGAGCAATCAATAAACACAAACACGCTTACGGATAGACAATAAGTACACCTATACGCTCATATACGCGTCTTTCAGTGTATAATTCTTGTCTAGGTCCAACAGTGAATAAGTTTATTTGTTATATTCATTGAACTCACGTGGTCTCTACAATTTGTTTTAATTATAATAAAGCTTTTTACTCACTGTACGAGATCGTGTGTGAGAGGATCAGCAACAGTCGAGAGATGGAGAGCTGGCGAAAGTATTACGGGCATCAGCTGTTACAGCATGTAAGCAATTATACAATCGACCTCGGCTCACAAAGAAACAGAAAAAGTATACCACGTGGTTGGACAAGGGGGCAAGAAAACCAGGGAAGATGGACGTGTGAAAATCGAGAAAGCACTAGCGTAAGAGCATATGCACAGACACTATTAATGTATGCGAAAACACTTTGGAATATAAGGAATATAGTGAAATGCGTTGTTTTTAGAAAGCAGGAATAAATGAATTTTATTTGCACTTTGGAAAAAGGGCGTGTCGGATATTTTCTTTACTTTTGTTTATTTGTTTATGATTTTGCGGCGGTGCCAGGGGGCGTGTTGGTCTGAGAAAGGTTAGAACTTTAGTGACACAGTTAAAAACAACGGCCACGTTACGTCACTAAATTCTGTAGAATATGTGTAGATTTGGGAGAATAATTTATAATCTGTTAGAAAACACATTAAACAAAATTGCAAATAGAAATAAAATATTTTGGGCGATTTTATTCTAAAGCAGTGATTTAATATGTTAATTACCGGAGAGGTAAACTCATTTTTCCGAGCACTTTTAAGTAATTTCTTCCTAACATAAAAAATATTTAAATAAAAATTATTCCTTAAAAACAAAGCTTAGCCATTGACTATGCTTATCTTTCCAAAACATTATATGAATTCCGTTTCTTCTTATTTTATTTTTGAGATGATACTGACTGTTACTAACATTTAATAAGTTTGGCCGTTTTAATAATAATGCTTTAGGAGTTTAATAAAAAAATGTTATTACATTAAAATCTAAAGAATGATGCAGCGGGTAAAATTAGTAGAGAAAAATATCACTTCTTATAAATAAAATTTTAATCAGCTATAAATTATTGAATTAACATTTTTTAATTAAAAAAAGTAAAAAAAAAGTGTAATACATTTAATAACCAATTTTATTACTTTTTCTACTATGCTTATTTAACCCACCTTCAGTAAATACAGGACGTTAATCTATGCAATGGTTAATGAAATTTTACATAGTCTTTAAAATACGAATATTACTTCTATAAAAATAAGTGTCTGGACTCAACATTCACAGGCTTAGTGAGTATTAATATTTATTTTGAAACAGTTTAAACAAGAGTAAGCACAGTTTACGTATGTTCTAGCCGGTGAACGATCAACCTATTATATGGATCAAATGAAATTACCTTTATGCATAAATGCGCAATTATTCGTCATTCTATCATTTAATTGTCATATTGATCTTTTCTTTAAAGCGAAGCTTCTCATGCATGGAAATGCAATGAGGTCTTGTTCAGATTTTCATTTTTAAATGTTTCTACTGGGTGGGAGAGACAAGCTTATTTTTTTAATTTATTTTCATTATTTGTTTTATTTTGTTTTTGTTTTTTTTTAACTTCGTCAATGCTGACGACGCACGTGTACTCTCGCGATGCAACATTTACTACATACTTGGTCACAATTTGTATGTCCCTCTTCTAAACTCGGACTAACTTTTAATATTCTTTTTGTTTAAGTCTTTGTACGCGAGACGTCATCACCCCCGAAATTAAACAGAAGCATATCTAGCGCGTTTTTTAGGGAGATCATTTGTACTCCCTCGATTCAGTTTTGCAACCTGCAGCTAGGATTGTTTCCTTTTGCAGACGCATTATAATGCTATGTCTCGCTAAGCTTTATACTAGTAAATATAATAGTGACTTACTGGTGTAGGCTTCAATTATATAGCGGTTAAATCAACGTACATTTAGAAACAGTATTTGATACGATGTCTAAACTGCCAATAAAGTTGACATACTTCTCTTTAATCTTAACAGACGTTGTCTCTGAAATTATGATTTATTTCAGAGATATCTGTCTTTAATTTTGATCGATACTGTATTTGTGTCGAACCCACAGATAAAAATATAGAAATGAAGGTCGTCTTAATGGCAAACAGATTCATAATCATAACATTTTTTTCTGATGAGAAAACAACTAAGGACAAGCATTCATATTGGTGTACTTGCTATAATTTACTGTCAAAATAAATTACTGGGATAATATGTAGTTCTTTTTAATTTTTTTTTGTCATTTCATCCACACGAAAATAAATAAGAATTGAGAAATATTTTCTACAACTGCAATTTTTCCAATTCGACAACCATTAGAACTATACGTCACTTTCTAATGAACTAATTACTGACGTGCCATTTAGACAAACAGTTGTGTCTGTTATCGATGAGATATTCTACTGCTGTTTCCTTACACGCTAATAATAATCACAACAAACACATATTAGTAATTAGTAAGTATGTTTCCAAAAAGTATGAGTCATTATTCTATGGCCATAGCTGCTAACAATTGCTATCATAAAGTGTAGTCGTACTGGTGATCATTGGGTCTGGCTAATCATTTTTAAAAATAATTTGGACAGTTTTCACTATAATTTTATAATTTTACACTAAGTATTTGTCGTACGTTTTATATAGGAGTCACCACTAATCAAAGCTTCAACGCAACTCGATGTAAAGGGTGTATAAGTGTACAGTAGCCAACGGCATAATATTGTGGTAATCGTTGGTAGTGGAACTAAAGTTGGTAAATTGGAGTACTTGAGGGGACGGTTCAACGAGAATTTGTTTACGTTGGATTTGAAGACGACTAAATTATAGTAAGCTGAAAAGCAGAAAAACGGAAAAGAGTTCCACAGGGGTAAAGTTCTAAGAAAGAAGCTTGTTCCTAGAATCTACGTTTATGTTAAAGCACAGGTAAAAAGTGGGGAAAAATGATTGATAGTAGTTTCAGCTAGACGAGTGTATTTCGTGAAAGTTTAGCGAGGGGGTCCGTAGATTGGACCTCAGACGGATACTTACCATGGAAATAAGATAAAGCAGAGACAGTCTGGGAACGTGTCTTCTGTGGGGAAATGGTTGCAGGGAAGATAAAAATGCATCATCCATAAGGCTACGAAGTCTATTTTGAACCCTGTCAACGCCGGATAATATCTTTCTAGCAGCTCATTTCCAGATATGGAAACAGTTCTATATCCTTGGACGTACATGGCTTTTACATAGGAAGAGAATTGTTTTAGCAGTGAAATATGTAATGGAGCTGTATTTACAATGTGTGTCAGATTACAAATCAGGAACCATATATAAATGTACAAACTTTAAAATTTTCCATTAAATGCATAAGGCATTCAAAAGCTCGATTCCGACTTTTTTTTTCTATTCCGACGAGATGGATCAAATTGGATTGCAAGTTGCCTTATTAAGCTGGCTAGAAGTTATGTATTAATGTCCTGCAAATATCATCTCTATTTTTCATATATTTACGGGGTTAGAATCTAAGAAAGCAACCCCTCTCATAAACTAACGTCATGAGCAAAGTTCTACAGTGAATTTCCAATGCAAAATCATTGAATCTATCACTAATTTAGAGGCGCTGGTTGAACGGTTACAAAGCCAGTGCAGTTGATGCTAGAATAGGTAGGCGATGGGTTCGTTGATTTCAGTGATGCGACAAAGATTTGAATGATAAAGCTCTCTGAACTTTTACGTCCTACGCATCAAAATAAGCTAGCAAATCTCCATCGTCGACGGTCGTGAATATGTACAATTTAAGATAAAAAAAGGTGTAAAGCACAAAACGTGGTATGTTTCCATAATACAACTCCTGTCTTTTTAGCTTTTTAAGGCTTTTCTTTTAAACTTTCTTATAAGAGACCTTACTTTGGAAAGCCTATTAAATAATTTAAAACATTATGAATTAAAATTTGGATAGTCGATGTAAGGATACGATTTTTCTCTCTCGATGTTGCCTATATTCTATTATAATGTTAATGTATGATTGTTGTACACAGGAATTACCACTTATCAAAACCCGGAGGTCACTCAAGGATAAGGGTTTACGGATGTACATTGGTCAATGTGATTATAGCATAGTAAACATAAGTATTAAGAATTTTGTAAATTGGATTATTTAGGGGCACGGTTAATGAAGAACTTGTTTACGTTTGACTTGAAAACAATCAGATTGTAGTCAGATGGAAAGCAGGCAATCTGAAGAGAATTCCACAGGCGTGCAGTTCTAAGAAAAGAAGCATGGTTCATGGAATATACATTTAGATGTAAGCATAGATTAAGAGTGTGGGAAATTAATGCTAGTGGTTTTAGCTAGACGAGTGTTTTTGGTGAAAGTTTGGCGAGGTGGGACCATACATTGAAGCACTTGCCATGAAAATAACGATAAAGCAGAGACAGGCTCGCAACGTCTCTTCTGTGCGAAAGAGGTTGTAGAGAAGAGAAAAGGGAATCCCCAAAATATTTCAATTTTAAGATATCTATATTAATGTTATGAGAAAAAATTGAATAAATTTAATATAGTAAACTCTTCAGAAACATCTTCTGTACAGTACTCTCGTTAGGATATTAATGTCGGAAATAAAACAAATCTAATGTCTTATACGGATTGTACCATATTGATACATTTGGACATTAATCCCGATTTGGATTATACTATCATCCATTGCTTTGGACCTTATGATTGTGCATTTATATTTCTTCATTAAAACTAACTACAGCAGGAATATTTTTTAGTAATTTTAGCTTTTCTTAATCTGTTTTTTTTTTTGTTCAGTCATGTTCCAAATGGTAAAATGTATGTTACGAAAATATTTATTTTGCATATGAGCCATTTATTAAAAAACATATGGATTAAGAAAAACCGTAAAGTTCTGTGTTCTTGTAGAATACTACATTTGTCATGTATTAAAAATGCACTTTATTTATTCCCAAATTTAAATATGTATACATACACACACATATATATATGCCCATATATATATATATATATATATATAAATATGCGTGTGCGTGTATTTATATATATATATAATGTGTGTGTATTTATATATATATGGACGTGTGTGTATTTTTATGTACATATAAATACATATATATATATATGCACAAAGATATATATATAAATATGCGTGTGCGTGTATTTATATATATGTGTATTTATAAATGTATATGTGTGTGCGTGTATTTATATATATATAGATGTGTATGTATTTATATATGCATATATGTGTGTACATATATATATATGTATATATATATATGTGTATATATATGTACGTATATATATATATATATATATATATATATATATATATATATATACATTCTATTCAAATGCTGACAATGGGATTCCACTATTATTTTTTCTTATTTTGTACGATCGAAATCTGGTAGAAAACAGTGTTTGTATAAAAGAGAGAAAGATAGTCAATGGAGACAGATAAGGTTTTACATGTAAAGACTTTATGCAATCGGGATTATCAAACCTTACGTCATTTCTCGTGCTATGCTACAAAGCCTTGAGTAAAAATTCGAAAAAAATCTAATCTCTATTTGATACATGTTTATATCCGTTGCTTATGAATATAACCGTTGAAATCTATATGCTTATATCTTTCATTACGCCAAAATATCGAAACCTAATTAATGCCATATCTTTTTGAAATGCAACACTAGGACAATAAGATCTGTCACACACATTGATAGTGCTGAGAATCCTTGCAAAATAAAATCAGGAATACTTACGTAGAAAAGAATGTATTTATAATGTTTACTCACTGTAAAATTCAGGAAAATTTACGACTGCAATAAGTTTTAAGCATATATTATTTCGTTTGATTCTAACACGAAAAATTTCGATTGATTTTAGAGTATTTATAAAAAATACACCAAACATTTTTCTTATTAAGGTTTTCTCTTGTAAAAACGTACATTTCTAAAGTAAAATACAGAAATATTATTTAACCTGTCATAAAAGCAAACTAAAAACAATGAATAAATATTTAAAATAAATAAAACCTGAAGCAGTAAATATTTACTTACAATAACTATTGGAATCTGGATTAAAAATTAAAATGAAATATTTTGATTCTATCATACATTTATAGGCGAATACTTAGCAGACAGCTCGTGTTTGTAGACAGCTTTCGTTACCAATCGTAAAATATTATTTTTCAAATGTGTATAAAACGTGTAATCAATACTTTAACAAATATTCGTAGCTCGGTTTATTAGAAATGCATACGGTTTCAAGGGAAATAATTATTCACACGTTTATTCCGTCATATTAATACGTAACTAATAACAACTAATTTCTTACTGATAAAACAGATAGAAGATATTGATCTCATTATTTCTAATTTTTTTAGATCAGCATAAATTATTCGTATTCTGATATTTTTTTTTAGTCTTGGGTGTTATTTTGACAAAATTTCAGTCTATGTAACCTTCAGCCTGTTTCTATCTTTTCATGTTCAAAATAGTATATTTTATGCAACCCTATATATATATATATATATATATATATATATATATATATATATATATATATATATATTATTATTATTATTATTATTATTATTATTATTATATAAACGTACATTTAAAATACGAAAATATAATAACGTACATTGCAAATACGAAAATATAATAACGTATATTTAAAATACGAAAATATAATTGTCAAAACGTACCTTTAAAATACGAAAAGATAATAACGTACATTGAAAATACGAAAATATAATTGTCAAAACGTACATTTAAAACACGAAAATATAATTGTCAAAACTTACATTTAAAATACGAAAATAGAATTGTAAAAACGTACATTTAAAATGCGAAAATATAATAACGTACATTACATATACGAAAATATAATTGTCAAAACGTACATTTAAAATACGAAAATATAATTGTCTAAACGTACATTTCAAACACGAATATATGATAATGTACATTTCAAATACGAAAATATAATTGTTAAAAAGGTACGTTTCAAATACGAAAATATAATAACGTGCATTGAAAATACGAAAATATAATAACGTACATTTAAAATACGAAAATATAATTGTCAAAACGTACATTTAAAATACGAAAATATAATTTTCTAAACGTACATTTAAAATACGAAAATATAATAACGTACATTTACAAATACGAAAACATAATTGTCAAAACGTACATTTCAAATACGAAAATGTAATAATGTACATTTCAAATACGAAAATATAAAGTTCCCTTACATACGAGTTAAATAATCACCATGAATAAAGTTTAAAGAAAAAATTAACGTTAAACATTAAATGCTTTCTTACCAGAATCATTGGAATCTGCATTAAATAGCCAATAATTCTTAATATACCGTAAAACAGCCCAAGAAAACCGACCATTTCTTGATCAAAATTTTATATCTATGATACATTCATAGGTGAATACTTAGCAGACAACTCGCGTTGATAGGAAATTTTCGTTACAAATCGTAAAATACTGTTATACAAACGCGTGTAAAATTTGTAATCAATATAGAACAAATATTCGCAGCTCGATCGATTAGAAATGCATGTGGACTCAAGGGAAATAATATTCACACGCTTATTCTTTGGTATTAATACGAAACTGACAACAGCTAATTAATTACTGATAAAATGGATACAAGATATCGATCTCATTATTTCTGAATTTTAGAGATCAGCATAAAGTATTTGTATCTTTTATATTTTTAAGTCTTGAATGTTATTACCACATTTAGGCCAATGTAAGATTCGAATGTCTGTATCTTATCGAACTGGGAGATGTCTCTAGAAAACCCAGGAGTCTACATTTGATTGGGAATAGTGAACTTGCTCTCGTGTGAGTACATCCTTAGGTATTTATTCGGAAGTGTATTTTAAGTGTCACCTGCGTTGTCCATTGAGCTTTCAACCTCCTGAACGCGTAATAAAAAGTAAAATTTACCATGTACTTAATTTTCGATGCCAGAATACTAGTGTACAATTCGATTATGAATCATGTTAGAGTCTTCCGCGTGTAGTTCGGATGAACGGTCTCACTATTTATAACTGTATATCCCTATTAAATTCTGGATATTTGTATTATATATATATATATATATATATATATATATATATATATATATATATATTACTAGCTATTTATCATTACCATTAAGTATGAATAGTATATAATAAATATGACATACAATGTTAACTAGCAAATGTCAATATAAATATACACATTCACACATATGTATATATATATGTATATATGATGATTGCAATGTCTCATCAGACGAGTGCCACTCCCTCAGACAAAGTCCATGAGCCCAAAAATGACTTCCATTGCCACAGGACCAGTTTTATAGACAAATACCTGAGGTAGTATCTATACACAGCTGGTGTTACAGTGTCTTAGTTTTGTACGACAGCTAAGTCTCTCTTTCTCTCTATCGGTTCAAAATGTTGAGATTCAGCAACAAGCAAGCGCAATATAGCCAGCAACAAATTAAACTGCAGACCAGTTTAATGCGGGTACTGGTCTCCCGTGATTTGATTTTTTTTAAATAAGAGATGTGCTTCTCCTAGGAAGGTTGCCTTCACCACGGCTTACGGGAGAACTCTCCACTACAACACACACATACATACACACAAATACATATGGTGCTAGTTGGCTGTTGACCCCGAAAAAGGGTTAATTCGCCCTTTTGGAAGGTCTTGTTTTTAATCCTTCAGGGAGACTAGCTACCCTCCTCACCAAACAAGTTTGGTGGGAGAACCAGTTTAGTCGCCGCTGACCCAACCATGAGGCAGGTAGTACTGGGTTACATGGTACCTGTAGCATATGACCTGACCTGACACATATATATGTATATATGTATGTATGTATGTATATATATATATATGTGTGTGTGTGTGTGCGTGTGTATACTTATAATAGTAAGCTATACACATTTCTCGACACTTTTATTATAGAATGGACTATATAAAAACAACTCTTTCTATAATATTGAATTACATTATATATTAAAGCGTTTCTCCGATATAGGGCTTTTCGTAAATGTGCATTTTAATGGGTGTTTCAAGATTTCAGTCGTACAATTGCAATTTTTGGATTTCCATTATTGGTTCAAATCTTTTTTAGCAAAAATATATCTCTTTCAAATATATTTGGGAAATGTGTTTATCAATCACTAGAAGCTCAAACAGCTATAATAAAACATCCACGTGATGATGCTCTACCAACTTGCCATATAAGGAAATTTTATTTGTTCTTGTGAATACAGGAGGCATATCCGCGATAGCGTACTACACTCTATAATATAGCACTGTCGTATCTACATACCTGAACGCAAGCAGCAATCTGTTGCCTCTCAGACCATTTGCTCAGAACACACGCGTGGGCGCACATAAAAACACACACACGAACACACTCTCTTTCCCTCTCTTTCTTACACACACACACACACACACACACACACACACACACACTCATACACATACAAACACGCGCACGTTCTTCTTTCTATAAACATAATCTATTGGCGTCCATTATTTAGTCATGTTTTTAAATTTTGAAACCCTGTGTTTAAACGCCCGTTTTACGTTTTTTCTCTGTTCACTTTGCATTGTTTCGGTTTTCAATGTCACTGATGAATTTACATTGACTCTTTAAACCCTCTTATGGTTAATTCGGCGTAAGGAAACCTTAAATACGAACTAAAAATATGTATATATAGTGTCGAAATAAATATTCTATTCAGCTCTCACATCAACAATCGAGCACTTTATGGATTTTTTTCATCTCCTCCTGCCCCGCTATATATATATATATATATATATATATATATATATATATATATATATATATATATATATAGGTGAAATGGTAATTAATAAAAACTGAAAAAAGTGCTCAATACTGTTGTAGAGCAAATATGTGTTTTATTTTTTATTACTGTATCTTTCTATTAAGTTACATTATTGTTTCAGCAACTCGGCGGTTTTTTGGCCGCCTGTAGCTTCCTCAGACTTTTTCTGTAAAAGTTTGAGTAAGCTACAGACGGCCAAAAAACCGCCGAGTAGCTGAAACAATAATGTAACGTAACAGAAAGATATGATAATAAAAATAAAACGCATATATACATGTATATATATATGTATATATATTTGTATGTATATATATTTATATGTATATATATGTATATATATTTATATGTATATATGTATATATATTTATATGTATATATATATGTATATATGTAAATATATGTATTTATATATATGAATATATATATGTATATATAAGTGTATATATATGTGTATATATATGTGTATATATATGTATATAAATACATATATATACATATATATATATACATATATATATATACATATATATACATATATATGTATATATGTATATAAATGTATTTATATATATATATGTATGTATATATATGCATATATGTATGTATATATATGTATGTATATATATGTATATATGTATGTATATATATATGTATGCATGTATATATGTATGTATATATATGCATATATATGCATATATATATATATGTATGCATGTATACATGTATATATATGCATATATATGCATATATATGTATGTATATATATGTACATATATGTATGTATATATATATGTATGTATATATATGTATATATGTATATATATGCATGTATGTATATATATATATGTGTATATATATGAATATATATGTATATACATATGTATATATGTATCTATATATGTGTATGTATGTATATATGTATGTATATATATGTATGTGCGTATGTATATATATATGTATATATATGTATATACATATGTAAATATGTATCTATATATGTGTATGTATGTATATGTGTGTTTATATATATACGTATGTATATATATATATATATATATATATATATATATGTGTGTGTGTGTGTGTGTATGATGAAAATAATGAAATATTATTCCGTAAAATAGAGAAAATAAAATGAACAAACCGTATTATGTGTTCATGAATGTTTCGTCTTTATTTCGCCCAGAGGACGTCTCGAAATAAAGACGAAAGGTTGATGAACACATAATACCGTTTTTTTCCTTTTTTCTCTATATATGTATATGCATATATATATGTATATATATATACATGTATGTATATATATGTATATATGTATGTATGTATATATATATATGTATATAAATGTACATATATGTGTACATATATATGTATACATATATATGTATATATATGTATATATATATGTATGCATATATATGTATGCATATATATGCATACATATATATATATATATATATATGCATGCATATATAATTGAATCTGACACCCAAGATCGCCATGGGCATGGAATATTTGCCTACATTAAGGATGACTTCCCGTGTGGCAGGGATATCTCTAGAGAAGATCCTAATTTACCCTATATGTGCTTCAGGGTTGCACTTGATAACACCACTGCATTTATATTTGCCTTCTATAGGCCTCACAACAGCGGAATTACCATGTTTAAGAGCATATCTGAGAAAATAGACCACATTCTGTTTCACATCCCTCGGTTAACATCCACATCTGTAGTGACTTCAACGTCCATAACGTGAAATGACTGACCCATTCAAATAAGACAGATGATGAGGGGAGGTTTTATCATGATTTCGCCTTTACTTTAACCTCATTCAGATTGTTCGCGAACCAACCCGTGTGCCCGATACACCTGGTCAATATGCAAGCCTCTTAGACCTTTTTCTCTCAACTTCCCCTGTTCCGTTCATTCTCCTCTTGGATCCTCCGACCACTCCGTCGTATCAGTTAAGATAAAAACGAAATGTAAGAAGCCCCCAGACGTACCCCTCCACCGTACTGTATACCGATACTCTATGTCTGACTGGAATAGCTTCCGTATATCCATATCTGATTTACATCTGCACTCCATGTTTAAAAAGGAAGTGTCCTCTATAGTATCAGATCTGACCGAATGGTTAATTGTAGGCATAGACCAATTCATACCATCTAAAACATTCCAACAAAAACCTAACAGCCAGCCATGGTTCTCTCCAGAATGTGCTGCTGCTATCGCGCACAGAAATCACTTTTTCCATGGCTACCAACGTAATAGATGCACTGAGACTAAAGCTGCTTTCAGGAATGCCAGCAACCACTGTAAAAGAGTAATAAAAAATGCAAGAGAGCTATATGCCCAGTCTGTTAAATCCAAGGTAGCTGATCGGCGGCTTGGTTCCCACCAGTTTTGGCAAATAACAAATAGGATCCTGAACAGAAGTGTGCGTTCTATCCCAACCATTATCAATGGACCAGAGGTCATCTCGTCAGCGTCAGACAAGGCCAAACTATTTGCAAAGAACTTTGCAGCTAATTCCACCCGATGGGACGAAGGCCATCAACTCCCCATATTTCCTCCTATAACACAGAACAAGCTAGGTAACATACAAATATACGTGCATGAGGTCGCCAAGCTAATCAAGAACATAGATTCCAGTAAAGCAACTGGCCCTGATGGCATCCCAATTATAGTGTTAAAAGAGCTTTAACCAGAACTTGCTCCCATACTTACGAAACTATTTAAGCGCTGCCTTAAGGAGAAGTGCTTTCCGACTCCCTGGAAGACCTCATCAGTTTGCCCTGTATTAAAGAATTCAGGTGATAAGTCATCTCCCTCTCAGTACAGACCAATAAGTCTCCTGTGTGTTATGAAGAAGTTGCTGGAATCCATATTAAATCGAGAAATAGTCAACCACCTCAGCAGGAATAACCTTCTTAGTGACACACAATATGGTTTCCGCTCCGCAAGATCTACCGCAGATGTGCTGACGGTTATATCCCACAGGATTAGTGAATCTCTTAACAAAGGCTTCCTTTCTGGGGCAATTGCTCTTGATATATCAAAGGCCTTCGACAAGGTATGGCATAAGGGTCTACTTCACAAGATTTCCAGCTACGGTATAACTAGAAATATTTTCTCAATCATTAAATCATTTCTCTCCGATAGGCTACTTAGAGTAGTGGTTGACGGACAAAAATAGGAGGCATGCAATATAAATGCTGGAGTCCCTCAGGGGTCAATCCTAGGCCCAACTCTCTTCCTGATCTACATCAATGACCTCCCTAAACACATACTTACATCATTCGTTGACATCTATGCTGATGACACGGCCATCTACGGCAACACATCAAAGGCTGTAAATGACAAAGTTCTCTCTGATTCTCTCTCCTCTAATATCGAGCGTGTAGTTCATTGGGGGAAGATGTGGCTGGTTACCTTTAATGCATCCAAAACCAAACTCCTATCCTTACATCATCAACGCTCTGATCCCCATCTGGCATCAATTGTGATGGATGACTCTCGTCTGGGTGAGCCCAGTGTTTTGACAAGCTTCTGGGTTTGACCTTTACTCCTGATCTGAAATGGAACACGTACATCAAGTCTTTTGCCAAGGTCGCTGGAAAGATGGTGGGATCCTTCTACCGCTCCAGAAGATATCTCACGACTGATGCAATTCTCTATCTATATAAAAGCTTAGTACGTCCAAGGATGGAATACTGTTGCCATATCTGGGCAGGAGCTACTAAAAACAGCCTATCCTGCCTTGACAGAGAACAAAATAGACTTCGTGGCTTAGTGGGGATGCCCTTTTCTCTACCCTGAAACCTCTCTCCCACAGAAGAGACGTTGCGAGCCTGTCTTTGTTGTATCGTTATTTCCATGGCAGGAGCTCGTCTGAACTCCAATCTCTGGTCCCTCCTCACCAATCTTTCACGAAAAACACCCGTCTAGCTGAATCCACTGTGAAGAATTTCCCCCACTCTATATATGTGCCTAAATCAAAGCGCGGATTCCATGAACAAAGCTTCTTTCTTAGAACTGCACGCCTGTAGAACTCTGTTCCGTCTGCCTGCTTCCCACCGGACTACAACTTGGATGTCTTCAAGTCCAATGTTAAAAAATTTCTAATTACCCGCCCCCTTAAGTAAACACTTCATCAAATCTCCACACTAAGGTAATGTACTTGCAATAACCCTTATCCCTTAGTGGCTTCCGGCCCTTGATAATTGGTTATCACTGTGTAAAAAAAATGTATACATATATGTATGTATATATACATGCATATATCTATGTATACGTATATATACACATATATCTATGTTTACAGATATATATATATATGTATACATGTGTGTATATATATATATATTTATAGATATATATATATATATATATATTTATATTTATATTTATATATATATATAATTTACCATTTACGAGTAAAAGTTTGTTTTTAAATGCCAGCCACTGTTAATCAAAGGGTTTTTTTTTAATTTTTTCTGATATTTCTGAGTATTATTATTTACTTTGAAAATTTTGCTTTTTTCCTACACTATATCAATCGTCAAACAATATGGAACTTTATTATATTCACATACTTTTTCAACGATTCCTTCTGTATTAGGATACCAATTACTCTATCCTTTGTTTTTTTTTGTTTTTTTTTTTTGCTTTCAACAATCATTCTCTTTCTATATGTCTCTTAAAGGGACTTTAATCTTTAATATCTTCTCTGTATGGACTATTTAGTGAAATAATTTCGAACGAAGATTTTGCTAGTTTTTTTTTGTTTTTTTTTTACTTGAGGATATGTACTTACATTGAAGATTCATGGATTAAGGATTCTTATGTAACCTTTCTATTCTTTAGTTCAATCGATAATTTGTTCATTTTGAAAGGTGATTTAATTTTAAAAGACATATGTACATGTAAACTCTACTCTAAATGATAGGTTATGAAAAGAAAGGGGTTTAAAGAGATAGCTTCGAATTTGGGGGTATCAAAACCAAAGCAAAATATGATGAAAGTGAAAATAAATAGATAAACCATATAATTGTTATACCATACCTGCTTACACTGAAACACTTATCACAATATTCTGTGGATCTATTTTAAAAAACCATGTTAAACTTTGTGACATATTTCCATTCCATGGAGGTAAAACGCGAACGAACATCCCATAATTTTATTATACCATATTTCTCCAAACTGGAACATAATTATCAATTTATACTTACACAGATATATATGAAACGTCTTTATTAAAGTGTGTGCCTATTTCTATTCTATGAAGGCCAGGCGCGAACGCAGACCCCACTATTTTATGATACCATTCCTATTTATGCTAAAACATATATATCAAGGTATTATTATATACATCTATATCAAAAACATTTGTAAACGTTCTTTTTTTATTTTTTTTTTAATTCCTATACTATGTGGACCAGTCGCGTACGCAGACCCCACAATTTTAATGAACCATCATTATGCAAGATCATTCCTGTGTCTCGATACATCTTCTTTCATTATATGTGATCAGTTTTCTATAATAGTCAACCATATAGGAGCCTATTCCTGACCAGATACACACACAGACGTTCAGCTTTACATTATATATATATATATATATATATATATATATATATATATATATATATATATGTGTTTTGAGAAAAAATAGAAAAACCGAATGACATTATTAAAATAATCCACGTTCTGCCCTTATTTCAGAGGACATCTTCAGAATATTGAAGTAAAAATGCAAGAAAAGAAAAAGTCATAGATCATACGAAAAAGAGAACAGTTTTTGAATCCTACCCATGTCGGGAAGGACAAACATATGTGTGCGTATGGGAAGGTTGAGTTGTTCAATGTCTATATATACGCTTTTAAAAATATGTTAAATTAATATATACACTTTTTTTCTTCTGTAAACTTATTCATTTTGTTTAAATATTTAAGGAAAAACGATTAGCCAGGATGTTTAGATATTTTGTTCTCTGATTATTATTTTCCCTATGCTTGGGGCTAAATGGTAGAAGCCTTTTCTTTGCGTAATAGTATTAGTATGTAATGTTAGTGCTGATTCTAAAAGTCTTCTTTTAGCTCTATCTATCACGTATTTAATAAATTTCGCATGATCTAAATTAAATGAGTGATCGTGTTCTGGAATTTAGATCATGCGAAATTTATTAAATACGTGATAGATAGAGCTAAAAGAAAACTTTTAGAATCAACACTAATATTAAATACTAATACTATTACGCAAAGAAAGGGCTTCTACCATTTAGCCCCTAGTATAGGGAAAATAATAATCAGAGAACAAAATATCAAAACAGATCCCGGCTAACCGTTTTTATTTAAATATTTCAACAAAATGAATAAGTTTACAGAAGAAAAAAAAGTGTACATATTTATTTAACGTATTTTACTTTATTTGGCATTTACTGAGGCTCTTAACTGATCGATAGGCAACTACTACGCTCATTATCTTCGAAAATCGCGCCGCCATGACATTTCTGAAACAACCTATGTGCTGTGCGCCCAGTAGCATTTTTTGACGAATCATTCATGCAAGGCATTAAACCACTTGATACACGGCGCTAACAAGGACGAAAGACAATTATCGCAAAGACGGTAGATGCCCATTGGCCTTACTTTTGAAAAGCCCAATGATATAGGTAGTAGGAAAACAGTCAGCAGGAAGGGAATTCCACGAGCATATTGACTTGGAAAGAAGCTACTGGAATAAGAAGCCGTATTACAATGAAGTATCAAAACAACGAATTTATGGAGACCACTAGACCAACTATTCAAACAAGCGGAAACAAAGGAAGCGAGGAATAGATCAGACAATTCTGAAGAACACGTGCCACAACCGTATTTATAAATAAAAGACTGAGACTGGCAATATTACGTCTGTGAAATAGGGGCTACGGAGAAATAGAAAAGGTGGGGCAAATGAATTGACAGATAAGTTTATGCAACTCGTGACAAATAATAACGAGCTTACATTTTCTGCTTTGCTGATTCTTTTCTTATTTCGTGTTATTTTTTGGTCTTAGATTTGATTTTAGATTTTTCGTTAGATTTACTTTTCATTATATCTTTTTTTTCACGTACGGAAAGTAAAGGCATAAACACTCTTTAAAATGGTATATAATGTACAAACACTATAACGAAACTCATTTGAAAATAAATCATTTGCAAAAAACATAAAAAAATTATCAAGTGCTCTTTTTCTTACCCTAACATATATATATATATATATATATATATATATATATATATATATATATATATATATATGTATATATATATATACAAGCTGTAACCTGCCACCCGTTGCTTTGCTCAAATTGGCGCAATGGAAAACGTTCTAAAATGAGAAAATGCATGATTCTTATAGGATTAATTTCCCATTCCTTATCGATACACAGTTTTTGTTGTTCCATGTTCTTAGCTGATATAGAGATGTTCTGGTTTGCTGACTCTTGAAAACGTAACATTAATTGTGCATGTGAAAAAACAGTGTGTAGTCTAAAGCAACACAATTGTAACGATCGTTCCCAAAGCCTTGTTGATGGTCATTGCAAACGACAATAAAATTGGGAGTGTAATTGATTAAAGTCTAATAGTGTATTCGGTGAAATTATGGGAATGCGTGGAATGAATATATATTAACCTGTGAAAAGTCCTGTTAAGCTTGTTTATTCTATGATATTATTTGTTAATTTTTTTTACCGCAAGCAATGTGCCATTGCAAAGCTTGGATTGGTTTATATTTTACAACATCATAATTAGTACGCCAATTTTCAGTTGCAGAACGTGCAGTGAAATCTTTTGCAAATGTAGCTGTTGGATAATGAACCACTTCATCTGCTTCCACAAAATGTCGATGGATTTGTATTTGATTACCTCACTTGGAATTTTACGTTGAATGATAGCGTTAATTTCATCGACGTTTTTTGTATTGAGCTGCTAGAATAGCTCGTTCATTCAGTCAAGTGGAATTCGTATAATTACTTTGAATATCTGGAAAAAATCCTTTTTAACCAACTCTTTTTTACGTAATAAACTTACAGCAGTTAAGAGTCAAAGAATTTCGCCATGAACTCGGATCGGCCGGTACTTTTCCGTAACCAATTTCTGAAAAGTGGCGCACGTAATTCTGTGCGGATCAGGTAGTCTGCAGCTAGACACGCATACTTTGAGTAAAGTTTAATGTCTTCACATGTCACCAAAAGTTGAGTATTTGAGGCAAGCATTTATTTCATCTTCGGGTGTTGATTGAGGAATTACAGGTAAAATTTGTCTGAAATATATATATAATTTTTTACTAAAGTAATTTTTAAATACCCGCAGACAATAGTGTTGCATTCTTACGGGAAGCATCAGTGCAGAGTGTCACGATTTCCACCGATCAGTAGATTTGAACTGTGCAACGGGAGCCATCTCTGGCTCCTTTAGCAAGGACCGAATCTATTCGGCCACTGTTCACCTCGAGATAAATTTATTTTTAAATATTTTTAACGTGAGTCAGATTGATCTAATCCTTGTATGATGATCCGTGCATACGAGCTAAATTGACTGATTTAATTTCAACCGAAAATGCTTAACAATAAGTAACGAGTTACTAAAATATGCTGGCATAATATATATATATATATATATATATATATATACTAGCATGATTGACCGGCGTTGCCCGGGTGTTTGGAGGGGTGTGTTGAGCAAAAAAAAAGTGGTAGTAGGAAGGCAGGCTCGAACCGGTACTGCGAAGGAGGAAAAAAACGGGAAAAAAACTGATGTCTTTGCTGTTACGCCCGCCGCCAAACCGGAAGTGACGTAGTTTAAATTAAGACTAGAAAATCGAAATGAGGGGATGACTTTCGACAATATAGACGAAAAAAGCGACTTATTCCCTGTAGAGACGTGCCCAGTTGAGGGTGAAGAAATTAATGTTTTAGCCAATGTTTCGCTATTGGTTATCTGAAGGGTCGAGCTTCAAACAATAGTGATCTTGGGAAAATCCGACGCCTCTGTCGAAAGTTTTAAGCAGACATGCATACATATATGCATAAATTTATATATAGCTCAAATGTTCGACCCAAACCGATTAAAAAGCTTGACTTATCTCTGAATACCCTTTATGTAAAATTTCCGATGTTTAGACCGGAAATTTTCTGAGTAATTTGGTAGAGACCGCAGAGGTCAATCTTTTTAAAATGTCACTACTATCATGATCCCTTAACATTTATTGTTTTGGTCTCAAACAAAATTATTAAGTTAGATCCATGTCCAATGAACGTATATCTAAAATTTCTAGAGTTTATACTCAAAATTGGCGGAGGAGTTTGGTAAAGTTATCAACAATCAAATTGTTGAACCTTATCCCCTTAACAGGCAACTTTCTGTCCGAAAACGGATTTCAAAGATATTCTCCAAATCTCAGTAGCCTGTATATCAAATTTCGAATCTGTAGACTCATAATTGACAGAGTTATTGCGTAGGGAAATGTATACAACCACACACAAACACACAGACACACACAGACACGTTCACGTTTATAGATATGCTAGCATTAAAGCCCGGCGTTGCCCGAGTGTTGTGAGGTGTCTGTTGAGTAATAAAAATGCTAGTAGAAAGGCAGGCTCTAATTCATACCGCGAGGCAGGAAAAGAACGGTGAAAAAACCGGACGTCTATGCTATTACGACCAGCGCCAATCCGGAAATTGAGTTTTTTTAAATTAAGGCTAGACAGTCGAGAGGAAAGGATGACTTTCAAAAATATCGGCGAGAAAAGCGACCCCCATATAGAAAAGTTCCCAGTTGAAGGTGAAGATATAAATATTTTTAGCCAAATTTTCGATATTTGTCGTCTGGAAGGTGGAACGTTAAAATAATACTGATCTTTGTAAAATCCGTCGCGTTTGTCGAACGTTTTAGGCAGACATGCAAACATTCATACATACTAACATACATACATACATGATGATTGAAACGTCTTGTCAGACGAGTGCCACTCCCTCAGACATTTAAAATCCGTGAGCCCAAATGCCTGAGGGAGTATCTATACAAATATGATGTTACAGAGTCTTAGCTTTGTACGAGAGCTAAGTTTCTCTCTCGGTTCAAAATGTTGAGATCCAGCAACAAGCAAGAGCAAGATAGCCAGCAACAAATTAAACTGCAGACCAGCTTAATGCGGGTAATGGTCTTCCGCTTTATGGTTTTTTAAATCAGAGATTTGCTTCTCCTAGAAATGTTGCCTTATCCACGGCTTACGGGAGCCCTCTCCACCCCAATACACATATACACACACACAAATATACACGGTGCTAGTTGGCCGTTGACCCAGAAAAAACTCCATTCGCTCTTTGGAATGTCTTGTTTTTAATCCTTCAGGGAGACTAGCCGCCCTCCTAACCAAACAACTCTGGTGGGGGAACCAGTTTATCTCAGGTCATGTCATGTGCTACTGGTACCATGTAACCCAGTACTACCTGCCTCATGGTCGGGTCACCGACATACATACATACATACATACATACATACATGCATAAATTTATATACTGGTAACTAAAAATATTCGACCAAAACCGAAAACAGCTTTCCCTATCTCTGAATACCCTTTATGTCAAATTTCAATTGTTTAGACCTGAAATTGTCTGAGTAATTTGGTAGAGACCACGGAGATATTTTATTTATTTATTGTTGTGGGCTCAAATCAAGTTATTAAGTTAGATGCATGTCCATGGAACCTATATCCTAAATTTCAAGTGTTGAGACCCAAAATTGTCGGAGGAGTTTGGTAGAGTTCTCAAAGACCAAATCGTTGAACTTTGACCCCCTTAACAGCTAAATTTCTAGCTGAAAACTAATTCAAAGATTTCCCCAAATCTTACTACACGGCATATCAAATTTCAAGTCTAGAGACTGAAAATTGACAGAGGTTTTACGTAGGGAAATGTACACAGACAGACATGCAGTCACACAGACGGACCGACACTTTGACTTTTATAAATATACTAGCTGTACCCTGCTACGCGTTGCTGTGGCTCAATTTGGTGTAATGGAAAATTCTATTAAAAAGAGAAAATGCATTTTTCTTATATTCTTAGTACAGCAATCCACTCCAAAAAGTAAAATAAAAAAGGCGAAAATGAAAAAAATGGTACTCTTGCAGAATTGGATCCTGACCCTCAGGATTACCATCAATCATGGCTTGGGCTCGACCAACAATCAGTGGATAAAGCTGAACGTAGCAAAAATGTTAAAACGCTAAATGTTATTTTTTTGTTTGTTTGTTTTCTGTATAGAAAAATGTGAGTTAGTAATTGATATTTGAGTGATTAGAGGGGGGGTATATACACAGATTCGAAAAAGTTGTCCAAAAAATAAATGAAAGCAAAGGTAAGGTAAGATATGTTTGTACCTAACTGGATAATTGTTTAGTGTTTTTATGTAATGTAAAATGTTTAATCGGCTCGAAAACAGAAATATTTGGAGACTCTGTTGAATACGTTAAGTTTGGGAAAGTAAGTTGAAAACTAAAAACTATAAAATACAGTGTCAAAACCCCTAGAATATATGTTACCATTACATAGGCTGACATAATCGGTGGGTTTTTGACAGTATTTTGTATAGTTTTTAGTTTTAACTTACTTTCTCAAACTTAACGTAATCAACAGTGTCTGCCACCATTTGTATCTTTCAAATACACCGATAAAGACTGTTTTTCGAGCCGACAAACGTTGCATTAAATGAAAAGGGAGTGTATCTGACTAAACACAGATACAAAGAAGTTGTCAAAAAATAAATATATAACAAATAAATTTTATCAATGGCAGAAAAGTAAATGTTCTACCTAGCTGGATAACATTGTAGTGGTTTTATGTAATGTATAATGTTTAATTGGTTCCAAAAGATGCATTGTTTATAGGTATATTTTAAAAATACAAATGGCGGCAGACTGTATCGAACAGGTTAAGTTTGGGGAAATTTTGGGAAAATGAGTTTAAACTAAAAAACTATACAAAATAATGTTAGGAACTCACTTAATATATGTTACTGTGACGTAGGCTGACATATAATCAGTGGTTTTAAACTTTTACTCGATACAGATGACGACTTTTAAGAGCCCTTTTTAGTGATTACCTGGTTTGAGGATATTTGTACAATTAAATGGCAAATCTGCCCTAAAAAATCCGGTATTATTTTACTTTAAGGCCCGTCTCATGTTCGTATATAACGAAATATTTTATTGTAGATTTCAGTGTACTAAAAACGAATCTGCAAACCGTTTCTGTCGCAAAAAGAAAGTTTTCATGATATTCATGAAATTACTTTTTCGAAAAGCGGGTGATCACTTTTCAAAGTAAATTTAACTTAGAATGATCACCCACTTTCTGACCACCTGAGGGAGGGGCATTTTTCTGTGTGTTTCTTGGCTATAAAGCTTTTTATTTGATTTTGCATGGTAATAACCACTGAACTCTCGTACCATTTTCCATTTCACAGCCGTAGCCTTCGTTTATGCTACGCACGAGCATAAACGAAAGCTGTTTAGCCAATAAACATGGGAAAAAATCCCCCCTCTCTCAGGTAGCTAGAAAGTGGCTGCTTATTTTAAGTTTAATTTACATGGAAAAGTGATCGCCTACTTTTCGAAAAAGTAATTTCTTCATATCATAAAAACTATTTTTTTTGCGACGGAAACGGTTTGCAGCTTCGTTTTTAGTACACCGAATCTTAAAAATTTTTTTTTTTGTTATATACGAAAGTGAGACGCACGGCCCTTTATGGAAAATTTTAGCAAAAATCCGGGAGAAAATAGTTTTCAATAAAAACAGCAAATGAATTCGATAGAAAAAAAATGGATGCTATTTTAAAAAAAAAATTCTGTGTGTTTCTTAGCTAAAAAGTTTTTTGTTTGATTTCTTTTGCATTTTGCAATTTAAACAGGTAATTTTAAAGGATTTTCCAAGGGTAGAAAGAAAGTCCTCCCCCAAAAAATCGTGACCACAAAGTGTGTGATCATTTTACATTTAATTATTATGGAAAAGTGATCCTCCACTTTTTTTAAACTAACATTTCTTCATATATTATAAATTACTCGTTTGCCTTAATTATAAACGTTATTTTCGTTTTCAGCGACCTCGAAAACCTATAAAAGTTGTAATTTTAAAGGAATTTTCGAGGGTGGAGTAATTCTTCATATTTACCTACTTTTTTTTCTAATAGCATAAGAAATTAAGAAATAGACAAATTTATTGTAGGTAGGCTTTTAAAAATAAAAAAATAAGATAAACAAATGATGCTAGTGCACTTACCGATCCGCACTATTTTTTAAATCGTATTTCCAAGTTTAATTAAAGTTTTATGTTTTTTTATTCAATTGTAAGAGTAAAGTACAAATATATATATATAATTAAAAATATAGGGATTTTTTTACCCATCTATTAATTAGATAGTTAAATGTTGTAATTCGAAAGTCGTCAACCTGCGGTGCACGTGAAAGGCGCATTTCTACCGGAAATGAAATATGGCGGACAGTCTCGCAGTTACGAAAAATATTTTTATTTTATTTAATATATTTTTATAATTTGTGATCTTAACGATCTTAATTTATTTTAATAACATGCAAACATTCCTTGGCTTTACACATAAATTTTCTGAAAATTTCAATTAAATTGGTAACGTAGAAATATGGTGTATGGACTTTGAACGAACCAAGAATTACATTTATATATATATAGACTAGCATGTCAGCCCGGCGTTCCCCGGGTGTTTAGATGTGTGTGTTAAGCAAAAAAAAGTGGTAATAGGAAGCCAGGCTCGAACCCGTACCGCAAAGGAGGAAACGAACGTGGAGAAAAACTGACGTCTCTGCTGTTACGACCACCACCTTACCGGAAGTGACTTATCTTTAAATTAAGGCTAGACAATCGAAAGGAGAGAATGACATACAAAAATATCGGCGAAAATGCGACCCCCTCTTGAAAAGTGCCCAGTTGAAGGTGAAGGTAGTAAGGTTTTTGGCCAATTTGTCGATATTTATCGCCTGAAAGTTCGAACTTTAGAACGATACTAATATTGTGAAAATCATCCGCATCTGTCGAAAGTTTTAGGCCGACATGCAAACATACATACATACATACATACATTATGTATTGCTAACTACAAATATAAATGAAAACCGATTAAAAAGCTTGCTCTATCTCTGAATACCCTTTATGTAAAATTTAAAATGTTTAGACCAGAAATTGATTGAGTGACTTGGTAGAGACCGCAGAGGTCGATTTTTTTTTATTTGACCCTTATTATGACATTTAAACGTTTATTGTTTTAGGCTAAAATAAAGTTATTAAGTTAGATGCATGTCCAAGGAACCTATACCTAAAATTTCAAGTGTTTAGACGCAAAATTGTCGGAGGAGTTTGGTAGAGTTCTCAAAGGTCAAACTTTGAACTTTCACCGCTTAACAGCTCAATTTCTTGCCGAAACCCTATCACAAGGATTTTTCCAGATTTCAGAACCCTGTATATCAATTTTCGATTCTGTAGACTTTAAATTGGCGGAGTTATTGCATAGGGAATTTACACAGACACACATACCCGTTCACTTTTATATATATACTAGCATTTCAGCCTGGCGTTGCCCGGGTGTTTGAATGTGTATGTTTAGCAAAAAAAAGTGGTAGTAGGACGATTCACTAGCTTTTTTTCAGAGCCATTTTGAATGTGTCAACGAATTTCTCTGCTTGTCCGTTACGGATGATCCTCGCAAAAATGTTCAAATTCGGTAGACGTAAATTGCGTTCCATTGACTGTAACAATGCAGTCTACTCCTCCAAACCTAGCGAATAGTTTATACAGGAAGTTGATAGTTACCTCGGATGTGGGATTCTTACATTTTAATACTTCCGGCCATTTAGATAGGCTGCATACAACAATGAGATAGTAGAACCCATCTAGCGGTCCTGTAAAATCTAAATGAATCCTAGACCAAGGTCGGGCGGGTTTTGCCTACGATCCGATTTGAGTCGGAGGAGCTTTCATAGCTAATGCGCATCCTCTACACTCCCTCATTTTTCCATCTGTATCCTTATGCATGTTTGGCCAATAAACGAAAGAGCGCATAAGGCTTTTCATTCTTGATATACCTGGATGTCCTACATGGAATTCCCTGAGCATTCTTTACTGTAATGTCTCAGAAATTACGACTCTGTCGCTATATAACAGAATGTTATCGCAAATTGAATAAATGTCTTCATCTAGTTCGTTATTGTTGATCCTTTTTTTTTTTTTCGTGCGTATAATAAATTCGTCCACTGCTGCCTTACTCTTAGTCTCATCAAGCGTTACTGGAAGTTCTCTTATTGTGTCACATTACATATTTTTTACTTCAACTTCAGCTTGAATGGCTGCCATTATCATATCTTCCAATGGTTATGTCTGCTTAGGTATTAACCTCGATAACCCGTCTGCATAACCAAATTTTTATATGGGACATGCTCCATTTGAAAATTGTAATTCAGAAGTATGGTACCCCATCTTTTGAGTCAATTCGCCTATGTTGTGGTAGTCCCTTTTTCGATCCGAAAATCGTTTATAATGGTTTGTGGTCTGTAACAGAAATTGCCTACTGATCAGGAAACGATGAAATTTCTTTACCGCGAATGTAATGCTTAGCGCCCCCTTTTTAATTTGTGAGTAGTTCTTTTCGGCTGGCAAAATGGTCGGGATGAATGTGCTATGGGTTTCACTTTTCATCATCCATTTTGTGTAAAATGTATGTTCCTATGCCATAGGATCTGGCATCGCTTGCAACTATAATTTCACGCTTGGGATTATAATGTGCCAGAAACAAATCACGTTAAAGTCTCTTTAATTTCCCGAAATGCTTCTTCCCGCTCTTCCGTCCAGACACATTTTTGGTCTTTCCTTAACAGTTCATTTAAAGGTTACCTTAGTTCATGCATATTTGGCACAAATACATTGAAGTCATTTGCCAAATCTAAGACACTTTGTAAAGACACAATATTTTCCGAAGCAGGCATATTCTTTACTGTACTCAATCTATCTGAATCCGGCTTTCTTCCATGGTTATCGATGATTTGTCCCAAACATTTTATTTTCTCCATTAAAAACGTACATTTTTCCTGTTGTACATTAAATCCATAATCTTGGATACTTTTGAATACTTAGTTTACATGAGCTTTGTATTGTTCTTTGCTAGCGCTTTTCATTAACACATCGTCCAGGTACTCTACTGCGAAATCCAACCCATTTAACATAATGTTCATAATTTGGTGAAAAATCGCAGGGGCGATTTTAACCCCAAAAGGAAGTATGTTGAACTTGTAAAATCTCTTATAAGCATTAATACATAGCAGATTTGAACACTCCTCATCGGCTGAAACTTGTAAGTACGCGTCACTGAGGTCGATTTTAGAAAAATATTTCCCTCCACTCAGTTTCATAAATATTTCTTCAGGGCTCGGAAGAGGATAATGGTGATCTTGTAATGCCCTGTTTAAGCCTGTTCCGAAGTCGGCCAAAAACCAGAATCTCCTTATTCTTCATTTTGATGTAAAACGTTGGTGCAGCCCACTCACTGTTATCAATTTTTTCGATGACACCCATGTTTTCGAGTCTTTCTAATTCATCGTCTATCTGTTCTATAGCAGCGTATGGAACATTACTCTTCTTTCTGAACACTGGCTGTTCATTTACTTTTACGTCAAATTTTGCTACCGCTTTTGTACACCTTCCCAAATCGCCTGAAAATACGTCTGGGAAATTCTCTTTTAACTCCCTCTTAAGTTTTTTCTGCCTCCACATTCGAATCCTCAACCTTTTGGCAAAATGAGCTTAAAGGCAAATCCCATAGTCTAAACTTTTCGAACAGATCAGTTCCAAAGAGGTTGTTTGTATTTTCGCATGACAAAATGTCTTGCTTTTTCCGGCCCTGTTCTGGAAAAAAATGTTCGTCAATGATTCTCCTTCGAAGCTAAAATTTTCCCCTCTGACGCTTCTCGCCGTTTTACGTGATTCAATCATAGTGGGTCTCCCAAGCCTCTTCCATGTCTGTACATCAATAATGGAAATGTCAGACCCACTATCAAGCTGTAGCCTTACTTTCTTTTTAAACATTTTAATCTGTACATATTTCCGGGTATTTTTCCTCAGGTTAAATTTCGTAAATTTAATGGATGTCTTTCTACCGGATTTTTTTATACAATGCGATGCTTTATGCCCTTTCTGATGGCAGTTGTCACATTGTTTGCATTTGTAGGGACACTCATTGTACCAATGTTTATTTTCATACCTCCAACATGGTCCAGGTGGATCTTTTCCATGTTTTCTCTGGTTATTTTTTGAAGGCGATTTTTTTTGGTGGATCTTTTTAATCTGTCACACTCCGCTTTCCTCTCTGTCACGACTGTCTTGTTTCAACGCAATAAACCGTTCACAGTCTTCCACTAAGTTTTGTAGTTTTAAATTCGGTTCGTTTTCGAGTTTATTTAAAACACGACGCCTGTTTTCAGCGGCTTTATTAAGGACCATCCCTTGCACAAATATTAAAAATTTAAAATTATCTGCTGATAATTCGTCCAGTTTAAAATCGTCGAAATGCTTGTTCACTATACTTGCATAAGTAGTGTAGTCGTCTTCCTCTCTTCTAGTAACATTCATACATTTATATCATTTATGGAAAAGGGACGTTTTTGCAGAAAACAGTTCTGTAAGTAGCGTAACTGTTTCTTGGAAGCTGAACTCACTGTTTTCTTTTTTTTTGGGGGGGGATTCATGAACTTAGCATGCTCGGCTGTTCCCAATTTCCTTAGCAAAAGCTTAACTTTTTTCGCATCTGACCAGATACCACAATCCGATATAAAAATATCCTCATATCGTCTATAGCACTGTACGAAAGTGACATTGTCCTTTTGATTAAAATTGCAATTTTCAATAGCGATCAACACAGCTGTTTGAGAAAATGCGTTATGATTATCGTCCGCTTTAGTTAACTGGGTCGTCTCCAGAATTTTTCTTTGTTCCTCCTGTGTTTTCATCAATATTTCCTCGAAGTGTTTCTGTTGTTGAATCATTTTTCTTCAAATGCTTGTTTAAATCTCTCTTTACTTTCTAGTTGTTGTTGAATTTGCTGCTTTTGCAACGCGTGATTTTGCTCTGCCTGGAATTCGAACAATTCCAACAATGAATCTTTGAATATCGCATCCATCATACGAATTCAGTTTAATATTTACGCTTGTATTAAATAAATATTCCTTAGTAAAAAATAAAATCAACCAACTTTTCTTTCCTATATTTTTGTTTGAAGAACAACAGTGTAGCAGTCCTTTTGTAACTTAATTTGTTGAACGCTATATTTCTAGTCTTACTAGAAACACCCCAGCAAAATAACATCTAACTTTTTTTTTTATTTGCACGCGTTTTTACGTAGCATCTCTCTCACCGGTCTTGGAATTACTAGCGCTATTTGTAGTGCAAATTGGTGTAAATTTCTCTGTTCAAGGAAGGCCGGTATAACACACACACACATACACACACACACACACACACACACACACATATATATATATATATATATATATATATATATATATATATATATATATATATATATATATGAGAACAATAGGAATGGGAAATGAAGTCACAAAAACTATATATTGGTAAATATAGATTGGTTCATTATTCAATAAGGGAATACAGATATTTAGTTTGTGATAAAAGGGACACTTTATACCAAGACAATTTGGAGCCTAATGCTTCTCTATTAGAAGAGAAGAGAAAATGCTAGGTAACATAGTGGAGATGCGGCGTCAAGCGTGGGATTCATTAGGAACGAAATCACTAAGCTATATATGTATATGTATATATATATATATATATAGAGAGAGAGGGACAGACAGACAGACAGAGCAAACTATTGTAATGATGATGACTAGAATGATGATGATGATGTACACAATGTTGTAATGATAATGACTAGGATTATGATGATGTGCACGATGTTTTAATAGTGATGAGTAGGATGATGATGTCCACAATACTGTAATGATGAGGACTAGGATGATAATAATGTAAACAATATTTTAATGATTATGACTAGGATCATGATGATGTACACAATATTGTAATGGTGATTACAAGGATGATGATGATGTGAACAATATTGTAATGGTGATTACAAGGATGATGATGATGATGATGTACACAATATGGAATAGTTATTAGGATGATGATGATGATGATGATGTACACTATATTGTAATGATTATGACTAGGATCATGATGATGTTCACAATATTGTAATGATGACGATGATAATGATGATGAAGATGATGAGGTACACAATATTATAATGATGATTACGATGATTATGATAATGATGATGATAATGATGATGATGTGAACAATATTGCAATAATGATAACGAGAAGTATGCTGTACACAATATTGTAACGATTATGACGATTATTATTATGATGTGAACAATATTGTAATGATGGTGTATATGATGATGCTGTGCACAATACTGTAATGATGATTACGACGATGATGGTGTGCACAGTATTGTAATAAGTATGACGATAATTATGATGGACACAATATTCTAATGATTACGGTTATGATTTCGTGCACAATATTGTAATATTGATTATAATAATGATTATGTGGACAATATTGTAATGATGATGAAGACAATGATGCTTATGCGTACAATATCGTAGTGATGCTGAAGACAATGATGAAGATGTGTACAATATTGCAATAATGAAGAAGATGATTATATGCGCAATATTTTAATGATTATGACGATGATAAAGATGTGAATGATGAGGATGTAATTAAGATGAAGATTACGATGATCAATAAAATAAATTGAATGTGCGAGTGCGAATTTAATTGAAAATAATGTTTTCAGAAATGTTAGAATTATCTAAACTGATACGATGGAAATAAAAATAAAAATAATGCTGCAAAGAATTTAAAAAATGATTAAACTGATAATTTCGAGAATTTAATTGAAAAGAATTTAGTAGCATTTAAACTAATACATTGAAAAGTTAGCGTAAAAGAATATTGAAATAAATGTTATACCGATTAAACCGATATTTTGAGAATATTGAAATTAATTTTATGGGGATTAAACCGACATTTGTTAGAATTTAATTAAAATGAATTACGAGGCATTTAAACGTATATGTTCAATATTCAACTAAAAAAAAGTTGAAAACGATTCTATAACGATTAGAAGAATACTATTGAAAATTTAATTGAAAATAATTTAGAAGCATTTAAACTTATCCATCGAAGGAGAACTGACACTTAAACTGACATGGTGAAAATAACACTGAACAGTATGTTTGAAAATATTATTTTACTTTTTTACCTAATACATTGAAAATTGAATTTCACCGTTCGTTGAAATTCAATTTATATCGATAAAACTGATATTTTTGAGAATGTAATTAAAAAAATAGAATCTTTTACGCGGAAACGTTTAAAAAACTCCAAAAGAATGCTGTAAATGTTTTTATAATAATTTACCTGATTTTTTTACAATTTAATTGAAAAGAATTTAGAAGTATTTAAACTGATACATTAGAGAATGAATTCATAAAGAAGCTTTAAAAGAATGTTATAACGATTAAACTGATAATTTTAAGTATATAATTCTAAAGAATTTAGAACAATTAAAACTGATACGTTTAAAATTGAACTTAACATTATGTTGAAAAGTATATTTAACGATTTAACTTATGCTTTTTAGAATTTAATTCAAAAGATATTAGAGGCACTTAAACTAATACGATAAAAATCAAACTAAACGAATGTTGCGAACAAAGCCTTATAACAGTTTAAGTAATACTTGTGAGAATTTTTATAAAAAAAAGTTGTTTGGAGAACTAAAACTGATACCTTAACAATAAAATTAAAACGAATGTTGAAATGAATTTAACTGATAGATTGAGAATTTAATTCAAAGGAATTTAGAAGCATAGAGAGTAGAAAATGTAATTGAAATGAATGTGTAAAAGAATGTAAAAACGATTGAACTGTTATTTCTGAGAATTTAATTGAAAAGAATTCGGAAGCCCTTTCACATATGCGTTGAAAAGAAAACAAAAACTAATGTTGAAAATAATTTTATAATGATTAAACTAGGAATTTTGGGAATTTAATGGAAGAGAAATTAAAAGCGCTTTAAACTCATATGTAAAAAACTAAAAAGAAAAGAATTGTAAAACTAATTTCATAACGATGCAATTGATACTTCAAAGAATTTAATTTAAAAGACTAATACGTAAAAAAAATAAAAATAAAATGAATTTTGAACACAATTCCATAACGATATAACTGATACTTTTTTAGAATTAAAGATAAAGGAATTACAAAACCGTTTCACCGATACTAAAACAAAAAGATTGCTGGAAAGAATGTTATAACTATGAAACTGATATTTTGAGAAGTTAATTGAAAACGAATTCAGAAGATTTTAAAATGAGACTTTTGAGAATTGAATTGAAACAAATTTAGAAGCATTTTAAATTATACATAAAAATTGAGCTGAAATGTATGTTTAAAAGAATTTTATAACAAATAAACGGATACTTTTGGAAACTTAATTGAAAGGAATTGGCAACACTTAGACTGTTTTATGTAAAATAAGACCAAGAAGAATATTTTTAAAATGTTTATAACAGTGAAATTGATAATTTTCAGTATTTAATTAAAAAGTATTTGGAAGCAGTTCAACTAGTGAGTCGAAAATAAAACTAAAATGTATGTTGATAAAATTATTAATCTATTACTTTTAAGAATTTACCTGAAAATATTTAGATGCATTAAAGTAAATACGTTGAAAATTAAACTGAAAAACATGTTAAAAAGAATTTTGAAAGACAGGAGTATACAGAGAATTAGTATTGCTTTAGAAAACTTCTAGCAAGAAATATGAAACATCTCCAGTTAATTAGCTATGATGTATCCGATGAAAAAATATTGTGTCACGAATTTGTCCTACGAGTTTCCTGTGTTTATCAACCTAACGCCAACTTAATAGTCTTTAGGTGTGTGGTAAAATGCCATGGAGATAATATTTCTTGGTCCCAATTGTTATAAGGGTTGAGTAATGCTAGAAAAATTACGCTAACAATGCTTGGTCGTTAAAACATCCCTGTCAGTTTGAAGATTAGAACCATGGACGAAGACCAAATACCTCAAAGGTAGTATTCTACTGAACAATAGTAATACACTATTGGCTGTATCAAACCCCTCTTCTTCATTTACCTTTTGCTGCTGTATTCATCTATGATAACTTTTTGTGGACTTATTTTCTTTGTCCTTATCGTTATAATTTTTCATAAAAGGCTTAATCAAGGCATCCAAAATAAATTTAAATGTATCGTAGCAGAAATACATAGACAAAATGTGTTTCACGTAAACAGTGCTATTCATTATATTCTCCAAGTTTTTTTACGCAAACAAATGTGCTTTTTAAAAGTCTCTATCGCCGCCAATTCACGCTCGTCAGCACGTAACTGTCTTCTCTCTTCGACCACGTGGTGTATTTTCTCTTCATTTTCCTGTTACTTAAGCTCGCACACACTTGTTAATTTGCACACGTGCTTTAACGACCGATGTAACTAATACCTCAGCTTATCACTAATCCATCGACTATGTCACAATCACTATTTTTCTGCATTTTCCTTTATTTGAATAATAATAGTAGTTTGAGTATGAGTATTATTAGATTAGTAAACGTAAAGTGTTCAAGCTTTAGTTTAATTAGATCGAAATTATACTTCTTGGATATTTTTAAGTTCTTGTCATCAGATTTTAGTAAAATTATGGTTTAATACACCCATTGTAGAAAATCTATTATTTTATATTATAAATTTTTATTTATTTTGTTTAAATTTTATTCTACTCTTTTATTATATGCATTTACATGTGATTTTTTATAAAACGTTCGATGTCTTAATCCGTAATGTAATTCTACATGTACATATGCGAATGCAAAAAAAATGAAATATGCAATATCTCTATTATATGTGTATATATATATGTATATATATTCATATATGTATGTGTATATGTATATATATATGTGTATGTATGTAAGTTTTAGCATGTATATATATATATATCAATTATATATATATATATATATAGAGAGAGAGAGAGAGAGAGATATATACATGTATATATGCGCATTATACAGTTAGTAAATTTACGCATATACACTTGTGCCCGATATTATTCATACCCCTCGGATCTTTGAGATTTCTATAAGAATATTGCTCAAACCAGAAGGTAGACAATCTTAAAGGGATTTCAAACAATAAATCAAGCATAAGCATTTAATTTAAACTCAACAAATAAATAAATTATGCAAGTTTGAAACATTATACAAAGAAAAACAATAATGGCACTAGTTCAAAATTATTCATACCTCTCTTACTAATAGTCAATAGCATGCCCTTTATTCTTAATAACTGCCTGTAACCGTTTTGGATATTTATCAACAAGGTTTTTACAAGCATCAACACTGATTTCTGACCATTCTTCAATGCAGTAGTACTCCAAATCCCTCAAATTTCTAGGTTTCCGCTTTTTAACCTCAGTTTTCAATATGTGCCAGAGGTTTTCGATAGGGTTCAGGTCGGGACTCTGGCTAGGCCATTCCAAAACATTAATTTGATTATCCTCAAACCATTTCTTGACTATTTTGGCAGTATGTTTTGGATCATAATCCTGTTGAAGGACCCAGTTTGGTCCTAAATGGAGCTTCGCCGCATCCTGTCTAATGTTTTTCTGGAGTATCTCCAAATATTGCTCCTTCTACATGGTTCCATCTATCTTGATCAAACTACCTGGACCACTAGCCGAAAAGGAGCCCCAAAACATTAGGCTACCACCACCATGTTTCACCGTGGGTATGGTGTTCTTTGGGTTGTAAGCTTCTCCTTTCTTCCTCCAAACGTAAGAAGAATCCATATGGCCAAACAATTCAATTTTTGTTTCGTCAGTCCACAAAATACTTGAGAAAACGGACTCTGGAGAATTCACATGGGCCCTAGCAAACTTTAGACGTGCTGCAAGGTGTTTTCCGGTGTGCAGTGGAGTCCTTCGTGGTCTTCTTCCTTTCAGACCATTTTCATGCAGAGTCCTTTGCAATGTTTGCCTTGATATTTTTATGCCAGAAGACTCCAGATTTTCTAAAATGTCCTTAGTAGTGGTGGTTGGATTTGCATTAACACTTCTTACAATGTTCCTGGTGGCTCTAGCAGACAGTTTCCTTTTCCTTCCTCTACAAATCAAGTTGTTTGTTGTGTGGTGGCTCTGGAATTTTTTGATGATGCTCTGTACTGTTGCTGTAGGGACCTCAAATTTCTTGGAAATTGACTTGTAACCTAAACCATCCTTATGTGAATTCACAATTTTAGTCCTAAGACCATTACTAAGCTCTTTTTTCTTCCCAATTCTAATAATTTTTATTCTTTTATTGGTTTTCAGTTGATATCATTTTAATTTCTGAAAAATGCAAAAAACGAAATGAAATTAATCAAAGGTTGTATAAAAGCATTCAAAATAAGAATCAAACAAGAAACAAACAGTCAGAAACTCGATTAATACTGAAAAAATAAGGGGGTATGATTATTTTTGAACATTGCAGATTTTATAAATAGCTGTATATTTCTTTTATTACAAGTATCCCGAGATTCTAAAATGACGAAAATGATCAGAAGAGGTTTATTAAGAATATGTATCAATATGGACGTAAACAATAAATTCTTACAAAGTTACACCTAATAAACTCAATTTTCAAGGGGGGTATGAATAATATCGGGCACAAATGTATATGTATATATATATATATATATATATATATATATATATATATATATATATATATATATATATATATATATATATATATATTACTACCCAAGGAGGTCGGAGATATATCGACAGGGTCAAGCCGTTGTCATTTGTAATATAGAAGTAGGAACTCATTCTTTCGAAGTGGCAAATGGGACTTGTTCGGCCGATAATAATTTTAAGGTTGTTCCTTGTGAAGCACCCTTATGTAAAACTTGTAATATTCTTATAACATCGAATGAATATAAGTCAAATGTGACTAATAAAATTTATTCTGTTATGAATCATTCTAAAGAAGATTTGTCATATAGGTCCAAAAATTTGGTCTACCTGCTGTCCTGTAAAAACTGTAATTTACAATACGTAGGGGAAACTGTAATGCCTCTACATAAACGCATAAATTTGCATAGGACTAGCAATAAGGGATGTATTCATGTTGTTAAACATTTTAAAGAAACCTGTAGTCAGTCGTCTTTTTCCGTACAAATAATTGAAAAAATTTTAAGTAATGGATATAATAGTCTAGGTAATGTAGATAACGAAATCCTAAGGATGCGTCAGGATTAATGGACAGTCAATTATTCCCCCACTAACAAACAATCATGAGGTTGCTTGCACGGCAACTGACAAGGCTAATCTGCTTGCCAGTCAGTTTGCCTCAAACTCGACACTGAACTCGGTACACCACTCACTCCCTGATTTTCCTCTGCGAACAGACGCCACACTTGACGATTTGAAAATCACCCCTTCTCAGGTACATGCTATTATAAAAAACCTAGACACCTCAAAAGCATGTGGACCAGATCTCATCCCGGCTGTGCTATTAAAAAAATGCTCTGCCGAGGTTGCTCCAGTTCTGTCCAAACTTTACAATAAATGCCTTAACGAATCTTGTTTTCCCGACTGCTAGAAAACCGCCTCTGTGGTACCAGTCTTCAAGAATTCTGGTGAAAGAACTGACCCACTAAATTATCGCCCCATTAGCCTCCTCCCGCTTTTCGCCACAATATTTGAGTCCTTAGTTAATCACGCCCTAGTCCAGCACATAACAGCTGCTAAACTTCTGACTGACAAACAATATGGATTCAGGCAAGCCCGTTCAACAGCAGATATCTTAACTGTAGTTTCTGAACGTATATACCGTTCATTGGATAAAACAGGGGAGGGTAGAGCGGTGGCCCTTGATATATCTAAGGCTTTTGACAGGGTATGGCACGATGGTCTTCTAAGGAAAATTAGATCATATGGAATCACTGGAAGAATTCGTAATGTAATTAAATCCTTCTTAAGTAATAGAAAAATCAAAGGTCCTCGACGGACATACATCCAAGCAATATGACATAAATGCGGGAGTACCTCAGGGGTCTATCCTTGGACCTCTATTATTCCTGATATTCATAAACGACCTCCCTGATAATATTGTTTCGGAGATGGGTATATTTGCCGATGACACCACTCTCTATAACAGATATGAGGGGAAAAAATGAACACATATCCAAGGAAATGGCAGAAACACTAGAGGATGACCTCCAATCCGTAGTGGAATGGAGACAAAAATGGTTGGTCACATTCAATGCTGCTAAGACTAAGCTTGTTTCCTTCAATAACTACAAGAAACCTTCTCTACCACCAATAGCAATGGCCAAGAACACATTGCCTGAAAGTACTTCTTTTAAACTCCTCGGCCTAACGTTTACAGGGAATATGAACCGGAATAGATACATTGAGAGCATTGCTAAGGCTGCTGCAAGGAAGGTTGGCTCCCTCTACCGTGCTAGAAAACTACTTACGCCTGACAGTATCCTATTCCTCTATAAGGCAACCATTCGCCCATGTATGGATTACTGTTGTCACATCTGGGCTGGTGCATCTGCTGCTTGTCTCTCGCTCCTGGACAGGGTTCAAAAAAGAGTCGCCAACCTGATAGGTCCTGAACTGTCATTTAGGCTTCAACCTCTGTCCCATCGACGAGATGTTGCATCCCTCTGCCTGTTCTACAAATACTTTAATGGTGAATGCTCTGACGAACTGCAAACACTTGTACCTCCCCGACGTAACTACCCCCGACAAACCCGACAAGCTACTAAGTCTCATCCATTAACAGTAGAGATCCCTAGGTGCAAGAAAGCCTTTTACTCCAATAGTTTCTTCCCCAGAACTACGGGTCTTTGGAACTCCCTTCCGGGATTCTGCTTTCCCAACTGCAATGATATGCAGAAGTTCAATTGTAATGTTAACAAACATCTTTCTACTCTTCTCTCTTCATAATGACCCCGCTAATTAATTCCCTAATAGTAGTCCCCTGCTTCAAAAAAAAAAAAGGATAAGGAAGACGATATAATTTTAAAAAATGCGAGTAATTTACCCATATGGGTTGAATATTAATGTTAAAAAAATAACCTACAAGATTCTGAAATTATAGGTAGATTATATCCAGCTTTGCCTCGATACGGTATTAGAGATAGAACTCATGTTAATAGAAATAATAGAAAATCAGTTATTTCATGCGAGGATTTTTTTAGTAAAATTAAAGATATTAGTATTAATAAAATTTATGAGTCGTTCAATTATATAAGAAAATTGCTTAATAAAACAAAAAAAAAGAATGTTTTGAAGGAAATAGCATCTAAAATATTTTTACAACCAGATACGATATATAAGAAGGACTATTTCATTCAATGGTATGACTATATTCTGTTACAATGTATTCGGATACTTATAAAGTAAGTAATAGTAATTTAGATAGCATTATTTTGAATAATAGTATTATAAGTGGAAAAGTAGGATTAAAGTTAGAAGTCAAACACAAAAATCTTCCATGTATGTATTGGATACCTAAAATGCATAAAAATCAAGTTGATGCTAGATTTATTGTAGGTTCAAAAACGTGCATCACTAAACCTTTTAGTAAAGCTATATCTAAAATATTTAAATTAATTATAAATCAAATAAATAATTTTCACCTGAAAAGTAAATTCTATAGTAATATAACTCTATTTTGGGTAGTAAATAATTTCAAACCAGTGAAAGAAAAAATAGATAAAATAAATTCCAGAATAAAAGTAAAATCTATAGCTACTTATGATTTTAGTACGCTGTATACTAAAATTCCGCAGGAAAAGCTTATAAAAGAATTAAATGATACTGTAGATTTGACTTTTGAAGGTGGAAAAGGTAAATATATAGACTTTTCAAACTCTAAAGCTTTCTGGTGTAAAAATAAAAATATAAAAACTAGTGTTTCTAAAGGTATTTTTAATATATTTGTAAGTCATCTTATTAAAGAATGCTATTTTCAAATAGGAAATAAAATATTACTCCAAACGAGAGGTATCCCAATGGGATTGCATCCTGCACTATTTTGGGCAAATTTGTATTTACATAGACTCGAGTATATATATATATATATATATATATATATATATATATATATATATATATATATATATATATATATATATGTCACTACTGTAAAAACAGATATATCTAAAACATATAACATTCATGGGTGTAGGAGATTTATAGATTACCTTATATGTATAAACGATAATGATGTATTCGAAAAAAATAAACATCTTATATATCCAAACGAATTATAAAATTGAATTGTGAACATAGAGGACAACAGGCTACATTTCTGGATTTAGATATAAAAATAGAGGATGGGATTTTTCTTTATAAAATATTTGATAAAAGAAACGCTTTCTCCTTTAAAATAGTACGTATGCCCCATAAAGATAGCATCTGCCCTGTTTTTGTGTTTTATGGGACCATTATGTCAGAGTTTTTTAGAATAGCACGCGTTACATTAAAATCACCAGATTTTATACCACCAGTTTCTAGCTTAGTAATAAGGATGATAAACCAAGGTGGGGATAAAAATAAAATATTTAAACAGTTAAATAAAACATTTGTTCGTTATCCTGATGCTTTTGAATCGTTTAAGATAAACCAGACTATATTAATAAAGGAAATCCAAAACTATATTAGCAATGTATAAAATGTATTTATAATTACATATAATAAATTTATATATTAAAAAAATGTATATATGTAAAAATATTTTTAACCTTTATATATCTAATTTTAAATAAATAAGAATGTAAATATACTAAATACTAAACATAGTGGGGGTGATAAGTAGTTAAATGTATTAATCCTAATCTTATAAATACAAGACTGATAAATTAAAAAAGTTAAAAAATGTATCCATTTTAATGTGGAAATTGATGAATCGCACAGGTAAGAAATTCATTTTTATAGTATGAAAAGGTTAGTAATTGCAATTAAGAATAGGAAATTGGATCAAATGTGTGTAACATGTCTTCTTCCTAAGATTAAGGGTGGTGGTGTTTGATCAACACTGCTGGGGAGCCAGGATGTAACATACTGGTTTGTTTTTAAATCCCCGAAACAGTGTTACATGGTAAACAACTGATGATCCCTTGAAAAATAAATTATTGGTATTATAGTAAATTCGAGAGCGAGTTGATGCAGTGATTGCAGGTGATTAAATGACTTACTGACTAGATGGTTTTCTAACGAATGATAAAAAATATTTTTGTATAGTTTTAAAGGTTAAAAACTTCAAAGACTATATATATATATATATATGTGTGTGTGTGTGTGTGTGTATAAATATAGATATAGATAGACACGTTTACAATAAATTATAGTCAACATTGCACTGTACAGAATGTTCTGTTAATTTTATAAAATTTTCTATGCGTAATGGTTTCTTTTAAAGTATTAATGCAAAATATTATTATATTTATTCACTCGTGCTGGAAACAGAAACATCCAATTCAAAAGTGCTTCTTCCCTATCAAAGTACCAAAGGTACGTATCAAAGTACCAATTTAACCTTATAACTATAATTTACAAAATAAAACGTACAAAAGCAAGTATCGTTGTGAAATTGTGCTCTATAAAAGTATCATTTATTTCGAAAACGCCTTATAAAACAATCGATAGTTCATTTTATATGCTGGGCATTCCTATAAATACTTGTGTGATGATAAGATTTCTTATGTGATATTAGGTTGTATAAAGGTGCTAATTCAAGCTAAATCGTATTCTTTCTTGAACTAGACATCTCTGAGACTTATCAGGCGCAATGCTAATCAGAAATTATTTAAGCACGCTCCCAAAAATATTAAATAATTTCGTGTGAAATTTTTGCAAACGAGTTCATAGAGAACGAACTCAATAAACAACAAGAAAGTGCCTTTATATGTATACTATCAGTTCTATCCGGTTTTGCTCGGGCACCATATACTGTTCATAATTGTATGAGCATACGTATATATTGAAACGTGTGAATAGTTACGGTAATGCGTTTCTATATAATAGGATTCCTTACTAACCTCGAGGAATATTGTGAGATACCGCTGACGTCTGTTTTTTTTTAACTTTAACCTTGGCACCGAAACATTCGCGCAAAAATTGATTAACAGCCTTGCTGCATGTCTGAATACCCTTTATGTAAAATTTCAAATGTTTCGATCCAAAATTTGCTTAATAGTTTGCTAGCGGCTGCAAAAGTAAAATCTTTGGAACATGGATATTAACTTTTCAGCAAAAAAAAGAAAAACAATTAAAAAAAAGTGTGCCCTATGTCTGAATACACTTTATGTAAAAGTTCAAATGTTTACACCAAATATTTTCTGTCTAATTTTGTAGAAACCGCAGAGATAATTTTTTTACACGTTGGCACAATTTTGATCCTTAACATTTATTGTTTTGGATTCAAATCAAATTATTAAGTAAGATCAATGCCCAAGTAATCTATAAGTAAAATATCAATTGTTTGGACAAAAAATTCGCGGAGGAGTGTGGTAAAGTTCTTAAAAGTTAAATCGTTGAATTTTTACCCTCTTACCAGCCAAATGTCTGACCGAAAACCGATTCCAATGATTTTCCCAGATCTCAATAACCATTATGTTAAATCTCGAGTCTGTAAACCGAAAATTAACAGGAGTTATTTGGTAGGAAAATGTACACACACAGACAGAAAAACACACACACATTTTCAATTTTAAAGACATACTAGCAGGTCTGTACGATTTAGCTCGGGCCCTATGTACTGTTTCTAACTTTATGTGCATATGTAAATATTAAATATATGAATATATACGGTAATGCCTTTAATAAGCTTCCTAAACTACTATAGAGAAAAGTTGGTCGAGACCCCAGCCGTCAGATTTTTTTTAACTTCGACCCCAATTTTGACCCAAAAACATTTCTTGTTTTTGGTCTAAAATTCAAGTAAAATGTTTGATCGATGTCTAAGTTACGTACATCTAAAATTTCAAGTGTTTAGAATCAAAAATGGGGGAAGAGTTTGGTAGAATCTGCAAAGGTCAACTCTGTAAACTTTTACCTCTTGCCAGCAAAATTTTCGCCCTAGACTAAAAATTTCCTGAGTAATTTGGTAGAGACTGCAGAGGTCAATTTTTTAAAATTTTGACTCCTATTCTGCCTCCTTAGCATTTAATTTTTTGGGCTCAAATACAATTATTAAGTTAGATCCATGACCATGTAACTAAGATCTAAAAGTTCAAGTGTTTAGACCCAACATTGGCGAAGGAGTTTGGTAGAGTTCTCAAAGGTCAAATCGTTGAACTTTGACCCCTTAACATCAAAATCTCTTGCTGGAACCCAATCCTGAAGATTACTCCTAATCTCAATACTCCTTATTTCAAATTTTGAGTAGGTAGACCGAAAATTGACAGAGTTATTCTGTAAGGAAATATACACAGACAGACACACACACACACAGATAAATTTTAAAATTTATAGATATAAAGATAGATTATTTCTAAAAGGTTCATATGAGATTAGTAATTGGTACCTTCGGTTTCAAACCTGATAATAAGAGACTGTTTAAGATACTCATATTAAACTCTCTTCAGCCGAGACTCATGTCGCCTGAAGAAAACTTGATATAGGTATCCAAAACTGTCCCTTATTATCAGGTTTGAAACCGATGGTATTGATTACTTTACGCATGTAAGCTTTTTGTAAATAAAACTTATATTAAATAAGCGCTAATTTTCGGAGTTTTTCTGGGTGATGTAAGAAAGAAAAAAAAGCGACAACAAAAACAACCGCACCTTACAGTTGAGAAAAATATGGCTGAACTTTCGAGAGACATAATATACAACATACCAGCTTAATTTAAAAACACCATTCGGCGAATTGAAATGATATTTTTTAAAAATCGGAAGAAAAACAATAACTCTGTCGTGTTCAATCAGAAATGATTGAATAATCACTTTCTGGCAAATTATACAAATATATAAACATTTTTTAGAAGGTGAGGGATTATAAAAAAAATCCGCAGCGCACAAGCCTCATGAAAGCCAAAAGATCGGAAGTCCAAGACTCGATTTCGCCCTCATCAGATTGACATATTGGAAACCGGTATTCGAAACCCGATCCTCTTGCATACGAGGTAAGCACTTTGCCAACCGAGCAAAGGCCACGTATACTAGAAATTCCGGTAACTAACACAGATCAAGCAATTCGCGGCGAAATTCGACTGCAGAATCAAGCTATTTTGGATATCCAACCAGCTATATACCCCAGCCCGATGTCTCACAATTAGTAATTTTTAATTATTATTTAAATGAGTATATATATATATATATATATATATATATATATATATATATATATATCATTTACGTTTTACCATTAACTGGTCCCTTTATGTTAGGCTGTAAACCGACGGTACCAATGTTTTTCTTAACTTCTGTACTATTAAATAAATAACTAGTAAGCTCTTATATAGAAAAAGTTTTTTTTTGTAATCGAGCATTTTGTTCGAGTTCTTTCCCCATAAAACAGTAAACAAATATATATATATATATATATATATATATATATATATATATATATATATATATATATATATATATATATATATATATATTATCATTATCTTCTAGAATATTTAAATATCTACAGATACTAGTTTCTCATACTTTCGGGAATCATCAGTGCAGCGTGTCACGATAAACACCGGTCGATGGATTCAAACCCGACAACGAAACAATTTCTGACTCTATTAGCAAGGGTCAAATGCATTCGGTCACCTTTTAGTGTTAGAAATATCGTTTAAATTTAAACATTTATTTTTAAATGTTTTTAACGTCGGTCAAAGTGATCTAATCATTAGATCATAATCTGAGCATGCGAGTTTAGTTGGCCGACTTTATTTCAACTGAAAATGCTCAACTATAGGAAACGATTTTCTTCAATTGTGTTAATTGGTTTAAAATAAAGTAAGGGGTAGGCTTATGATACGAAAATAATCAAATAAGAAATTTTAAGGTATATTAATGTAGAAAAATGTATGCATTAATATCATTGTAGTTTTTATTGAATCCTATATATATATATATATATATTAGATCATTTTTCACGTGTATATGTTTAATAAATTACTGAATCTAGAAAAAATGTAGATGATTATAAGCTTTTAGCAGATTTTCGTTATAATCTCTTGTGAAATTTAAGATTATATTATTTTATTTTCTACAATAAATTGTTTTAAATTTTTGGTGATAGAAAGTATAAAGAAAGTAAGTATAATAAACTTTAAAAAGTAAACAAAATAAAACTTGGTTATTAAAACAACATTTTGTATATAAAAAAAACTATTAAAATACTACGCTGGTATGGATGGCTGTTATGATTAGAATTATCACATGTATAAATCATATTATGACAAAGTTTATAAATGATATCTTTTTATATCCAATAAGATAAACACATATTACTACTTGCATTTGTGTAATATCATAAAAACAGTAAAATCGTTAATGTAGTTGTGAATATATTCGAAGATATTTTTATAAGATTTCACTTTATAAATTAACTAACCTTGGTTCACGCTGTTGCCTGGGTGGTTGGAGGGGGTGTGTTGAACAAGAAAAAAGTGGTAGTAGGCAGGCAGGCTCGGGCCCGTACCGCGAAAGAGGAAAAAAACGGGGAAAAAACGCGATGTCTTTGCTGTTGCGTCCATTGCTAAACCGGCAGTGGCGAATGTTTAAATTAGAGAAAGTTATTCAATCAATAAGAGGGGATGTCTTTCGAAAATATCGGCGTAAAAACGACTACTCTCTGTAGATAAGTGCCTAATTGAGATTAAAGGAAATAATGTTTTATACCAATTTTTTTTATAATTGTCGTCCGAAGTGTCAAGCTTCAAAACGATCACGATATTGTGAAAATCGGACTAGTCTTTCAAAATTTTTTGGCAGATATACATACATACATACATACATTTAAACAGAAAAGTGGAATTTATGTTATAGATAGCGGGCGTGCCCGGCGTTGACCAAGTGTTTGTAGTTGTGTGGTGGTGGTAGTGGGGGGGGGTAAAGTAAAAGAAAATAGAAACTTAAGAATCAACGAAGTAATAATAATGTTTAAATCTTAAAAAAAAACGACGTTGAACTTCTTAAAAGAATCGATAAGAAAACAGCGAACGTGATGGAAAAATAAAAAACGAAAAAGTGCATAAATAACCCTGTTTCAATATTAAAGCATTAAAATCGGGGAAACATTTTTCTGATACCTCGGACCGAACCTGCAATCCAAAGATAACAACGCTGCCACTTTGAACATTGTGCCATGACCGTGTAACTAATTTGTGGCGGTGTTTGAAATATTTAAACTAATTCAAGCACACACCGTATTTTGCGTATGCGTATTAGGCTAGAGGGCTATGACGGATCGACTTTTTGCTACCCCTCCCTGTATAAAAGTGTCATGTTGAAGGGGAATGCATTAATGTTTTAGCCAATTCCTCGATATTTGTCATCCGAAGTTCTGAGCTTCAAAATGTAACCTATCTGGGGAAACCCCCCTCCTGTGATGAAAGGTTTTTCGAGACATACAAACACACACACAAACACAAACATAAAGTTAATCAAGAAAAGTGTGGATAAACATTACTACGAAAACAGTAGTAGAAATCTGTTACGAAGCAATAGAACAACAGAGGATATTGTGTTTTGTAAGGAACTGCTTTTCTTAGAGTTTGGCATGTAATCATGTGTGTCAGTTGTTTTCACTTTTAACGTAATTTATCTTGGCTGAACTTAATATTAATCATCAGAAGAGAAAAGCTGCCGTACCAGTGCCTTCTTCCTGTTTGTTTATTCTCTCGTACACTTATATATAATCGTGTTTATCGTAATTAAAAGTGTGTTTTTTTTAATTTCATTTCCTAGTTATTCATAGGCAGACTCGTATATAATCGTTTTTTGTTGTTGTTTTCCGTGAGGTACTTTATTCTGCCTTCCAGATAACATCAAGTCGTCAGAAGAGAATACTTACAATTTCAGGGCCGTCTTCTCTACGGATTGTTCGCGTATCAGACCCTTACACTAAGAAGAACTGCGGCTTACAATAAAATGCCGTTTAATAATTGAGATGTTTCTGTAACGAGCAAGGTTTTGCGTGTGTTGTTGGAATGTTCAAAGGCAACGTCTTTTTTAAAATGAGAGGTGCTCATATCGAAAAGAATGGAAAAAGTAAATAAAAATAATAAAAACAAATTAAAATGAATTCAAAAATACAGAAATATTTTTTTAAAATAAATAATAAACAGATTTACTCACAGAGACAACTACATTGTAGACAGTTGCTACCATATAATATGGTATTTAATTTTGCTCATATAACCATTTCGCATTGTTCGGTTATATCTCTATGAAGTTACAGGAGAAAATAAAGGGGGTACGATGCCTCGAAAGCAAAAGGTATAATTTGCTGCAAAGTTATTGGCTAATAGATTAAATTTGTCAGATACTAACGAAATAATTCAGGTATGTTGATAATGGTAGGAATGAACGGCAGGTTTCTCATCAGGAGCCTAGGTGTTATTCGCCACAACAGTAGTACCTAGACGTCACGAATTCGATTCAAACTGGTAGATAAATAATATATCATGGTTTCCGCGGGCCCTAACCACTACTTGAACGTTCCTACAAAATCACGGATTAATTTCACACTTTTCTTTACACTCAACTCTTACTATATGCAATAATATAAACGTCAGGAAATTTGTTTTTTTAAATCTCTCTATCTATATACGTACCTCTGCATATTTTGTGAGATAAAAACTGATCAGTCTGCCTATATGAACCTTACACGGTGACGATCATGCTCTAGCCTAGGATCATTACAGACCCATAAGCACAAGAAACTAAACAGAATCCCCCAACCACGTCTACTTTTCTATTGGTAAGCTTAATGTAAATAGTTTAATCGTGTTAATTTTCAACAGAAGTTTAATTACAACAAAAATATTCTTGATTATGTGTTAAAGCAGATTTACTCACAGAAATAACTACACTGTACACACTTGCTACCATGTCATGAAGTATTCCAGTTTGCTCATATAACCTTTGCGCATTGTTCGGTTATCTCTATGAAGTTACAAGAGAAAATACGAGAGGTACGATGCTTTGAGAGCAAGGGCTGTAATTCGCTGCAAAGCTCTTGGCTAATAGATTAAACTCATCAGACACTAACAAAAAACTCAGGTGTATAGCAAATATTACGGTTCTGATCAGTAGACTATTTTTTTATTCGCCAAAACTGATACATTCTTAGACGCTGCTCAGCTACTTTAAACTTGACGTACTGAGCATACGAATCTCTTTCTTCGACTAAGGCTCTCAATTCTATCTCCGACAACAACGTTCATCATCTTAAAAGCTCTCATCGTCGCCACCACATTCTTAAACAACCTTTGTACTGTGGCTTTAGAAGTGCTTCCTGGACCAACCCCTTCGTTGATATCACGAGCTGTTTATACATCTCTTCGCTCCAGCTTGAATTGAAATAAGAAAATTGTTCGAACTTCTTTTTTAACCTTTTTATTCAACGTTCTGAAAAACTGACACAATTGACTTAAAACAGCTATAATTAAAACAATTAGTCGTAAAACGACTTTTGAAATCACATAAAACTAAATGCATTATAACGAAAATATATTTGAAAATACATCGTTTCAAATCAAATTAAAGTATTTCGAAAAAAAAAACTTTTCTCTCAAACCAAGTGTTTTCATTCGGTCCTAATTTCCATTTCTCAATCAGAAAAAAAAGGAACTTGTGGATTATGTTAGGCACTCGAGATTCATGTGATTAATGTCGTTCCAAATATAACAACAATATAGCTTGTTTTAAAACTTTTATTGAAAAATCTATTTAGGTAACTTGATTATGTAAATTAGAGCTGGCATCTATTTAATGTAGCGCTTTCAGTCTAAATCTCCACCTCGATACGGGTCCAGAACTGAGAGCATGCAGTTTCCTCCTAGCTGGCAGGAACCTTGTGAGCTTTTGGAGGATGGCGGCGTCAGGCTTGCTTTCAAGTTGTGGGAGGTGATGTTGGTGATATTTTTAACGTATGACCAAACGAAGTAGTCCGGCGGGTTCAGGTCGATGGAGTAATGGGGGCAGTGAAACTAGGAAATACAGTCGTCGAACTTCTTCTGAAGCCAAGCCTGTATTTTTTGGGGACTTCTAGGCCGGCGCCAAGTTCTGCTGCCGCACCATCGGTCTGCAAGCGGCCACTTGTTTGAACTAGGTAATCACCGCACTCCAGGTACCCTTTGTGTTAGCTTTCAACCAGACTTCGAAGATGTGCCGTAGCATGTGTTACCCTCATTTTAAACCAGACCAATAACCATAACTGTGACCGAAAACATTGTTAAGCTGTGCCTTCGAGCGCGTAACTGTCCGGATTTTCATTCTGAAATTGCTGTCATTAATTGTACCGATAGAGAGCTTGAGTTGTAAAGCAGCGCATCTCCTATCACACTCGTTGAATATTGTGTTAATTTAAGACATGGCAGAAAGCTGCTATCGTTCTTCGAGTTATTACACAAGTAACCAACTAATTGATGATCTGAAACAAAACGAAGAAAATGTTTTTTTTATTAACGGGAAATAGAATCATGTCGTCATTTTAGGACGACAATTTTATCGTTTCACCCTGTACTTATTGTTGTGGTCAGTATCTTCAGTACTTTGTTGTGCCGCCACGTGCATGGGCTACTAGCAAGGGTGACTCTGAAAAACTAAGAACATGTGATATAGTTTTTGTTCTGTCTTTACATAAATAGCACGTTGAATGACATTTGTTTTTCGCATTTAGAAAGACTAGTAATTAGCATAAGTACGTCTTAGGTGTAGAGTATAAAACTCATGAAGTTAGTGGAATCAATAATGTGATAGTAAATGTATGTACATATTTGATAGATATTTAGTTTACGAATAAAAAAAATGGTTAAATCATACTAAATCTTAAGCAAATAAATATTGATCCAAGGTAGATAACTCGGAAAATTATGCCAATTGAGATTATATTGTTTTACGAATAACCGAATAACAGTAGAATTATAATGTGCATCACAAGCTGTTAAATAATGCAATGGTTTATTATATCTTAGTAATAGTCGCTTTAATAATAAGATATTCAATTAATATTTAAAGGTATATTGGTTTTTAAAGGAAAAAGGATACTTTAGTTATTTCGATTTTATTTAAAGCCACAATAGGCATGTACTCCGCATGGAAAGGTTGCTGGCTTATTTTTAATGTTTTTACTTCTCTTTTAAATATAATATACTATTTTAAATCAAATACGATTAAACTATGTCTTTCAATAAATGCTTTTGGAGAAAAATTGCGTACAGGTTAATAATACAATATAGTTTAAAAAAACAAATGACGGCATATCCGCTTCAACTTTTTCCTCGTAGCATCTTTGTTTACATAGCTTTCTTTCCAGAATGAGCTGTACATAAAATGCAATGTGCAATGTTTTCATGGAAAGTCCTAGCACATAAAACCAACTTTATTTTATTTTCAGCTTAAAAAAAAAACTGTAATATTTTCTTGTGGATTTATATAGGTCTCTAGAGATTTTTAGATCAATCTTAACAATTAAACGAAACACGCGTATAACGCATGATACAACTATTAAAATAATGATAACTAGCGCTACATGTAAATATTCCACAGGGGACTCATTCTTATGTGATACATTGATGTTGGAATTCAGTAAATGTGTAAATGGAGACACTCTGATATCATTGTAGCTTTTTTGTTAAACTGTAATTTTTTTCTTAACTAGCACGAACGCATGGCAAAGTCCGGTCATAACGCACGCTAAAATATGATACTTTTATCCTTGCAGATTTCGTATATATTATTATGGTGTTAAAGTTCTATCGATTTTTATATATTATAAAGTAGCGATTTCTAAAAAAGAAAAAAATATATACATATGACTTGGATGCATTAGCTTGAATCGAAACCTGAAACAAACTTATGCAATATATATATATATATATAACTTGATTGTCATCAGCCATAATCGTATCCGAAACAAAAATTTACGAAGAATTTTTGATAAAATTATTCATAAAATAAATCGATTACTGTAGTGCCATCAGTACAAATCGAAACGGAACCCAAAACTTATGAAGAATTCTTGATGAAATTATTTATAAAATAAAGATGACATAAGTACCATCACCTATAATCAAAACCAAATTCAAATCTTATGAAGAAACTGGGGAACATTATTTATAATAGGAAAATGAAGTACATAACAATTAAACGACCCGAATGTAAGCATGGCACAGAAAAAAACACAGAAACTACCATATTAATATATACATGTTACATATATCTACTTGTGGTTTCAAAGGTTTATTAATATATATATATATATATATATATATATATGCATATATATATATATATACATAAGCGAAAATGTATTTATGCATGTATGTATGTGTGTATGTTTGTGTGCCTGCTAAAAACTTTCGTCAGACAGAAAAAAAATTCACAAATTTGGTCTCATATGAAACCCATCCTTCGCCCGACAAATATCGAAAAATTGGCCAAAAACGTTAATTTTTTCACCCTGCACTTTTCTACAGTGGAGGGGTCAGCAGAAACCGTCCTCCCATGACGAATTCGCTTCTATGGATGTGTCATACGACGTCGTAACCTGATGTAGTTTAAAGATTTAAAAAATGACCTAATTTCATGTACGTCGTGTTAGGTCAGTTAGTTAGAGCGCCGTGTCATTATCTAAGCGTTTTGGGTTCGAATCGTGGTGTGAGATGTCTTTTTTTTATTTTTATAATTTTAATATTGAAGCAGGGTTATTTAAGCCATATTCACGTAACGTTCGTTTTTCTGTTCTTTTTTTTTCTTCGCTTATTCTTAGGTTTTCATTAACACCCCCACTCCCGACCGACCACACACCACAAAACACCCGGGCAACGCCGGGTACCCACCGATTTTTTCAATTTCAATATTGAAACAGGCTTATTTAAGCCATTTTTCACGTGTTTTTTTTCGGGGGGGTTCAGATTTTTTAAAGGAGTTTTAACGTTCGTTTTTTCTGTTTTCTTTTTGTTTTTGTTTTTCCGATTTTTACATTTAACATCGTTTGTTTGCCTTGCGTAAGTTTTTTTTTTGTTTTTTTTTTCGATTTTTTTAAGTTTTAACTTCGCTTATTTTTATGTTTTGATTACCCCCTCCCACACCGCCCGGGTACCCCCCCCCCCGCTTTATTTTAACATTCGTTTTTCTGTTTGCTTTTTGCTTTTTTAGGTTAGTTTTTTTTTACTTCGCTTATTTTTATGTTTTGAGTAACACCCCCCACCTCTGCCCAAGCACACACACCTCCAAAAACTCGGGCAACGCCGAGTACCCCCCGCTAGAATTATATAAGATTTTAATGTATATATATATATATATATATATATATATTAAGTTATAATATACATATACATATTTATTTATATATGTTATAACTTACTAAATAGCTCTACCTACGTATTGAGCACTGTTGAAGTAAATACTTAAAGTTTTCGCATAAATTTATACTTTGTGTGTAAATGAAGTATATATATATATATGTATATATATATATATATATATATATATATATATATATATACATATATATATATATATATGAGTGCGTGTATTTACTTTCAGTTAATAAATTGTACCTTAATAAGCCTTCGAAGATAAATACGCAATTATGTCTAGTCATTTTCACCGTTCATTACATTGTTCATACTTTTATGGATTCTCTTCGGGGAAAGACAAATCAGTTTTAGTGGAGCCACTAACTGGTCAATTTTATTAGAATCAAATTATTGAGTGTCCACTTTATTTCTGACCTTAACATTTGCCTGCCAATAGACGTCTTTTAAAATTTTTACACTACTGGACTCAAAACTATTATCTCTCAGCGACATATAATTTTTCGTAACACATCAATAATAATTGAATCGATATGATGTCCAGAAGGCTCTCTTGACGTGACCGGAATCTGATATAAAATTTTGGTTGCATTGTAAATGTCAATGTTGATATAGAGTTCAATCAATTATATAGAAAGACTTTCTTGCATTTCAAATTCTGAAATCTAAGTGTTATTTGTGTTTCTGAAAGATATTTGATTGAACTCTAGTGTCTGCTATTATGTTTCATTTCTACAAAAATAATATGTGTTTTTTTAGGTACTTATAACATTTTTTGTTTATGGTTTTAGAAAGTAAAATATGATTGCAATGATTTTCGTAAATTTGATTACTCTATAATGCGGTTATATTCGTTTTGTAGCCGACCGAATTTTTTAAGAATTAATGGTACTCATGCACTTATTGATACTTGCTGGAATAATAACGTTATTATTTAAAACGCCATTCTTAACATGGGGAGGGGAGGGTGTTTTGTACCTATTCTGTACTTTAACCTTACAACTAAATAAAAAAAACATATCATAAAACTTTAATTAAACTTGGAAATACGATTTAAAAAATAGCGCGGAGCAATAAGTGCATTAGCACCGAATTAATACATTACTGGCAGGCCGCCCGTCATTTTCAGTTTCTAAAATAGCATAAATTTTATATCATAAAATTATACTTTGATTTATCTATTATAGTTTACTTCATGCAGAATTCTCATTTATCATGAACTCAAATACCAAAGGTACTATACGTCATGTTAAATTTCCTTGTTTAAAAAGTAAGTAAAATAGCGGAAAGAAATTAAGATTTTTTTTTACACAGTGATCACCACTTATCAAGGCCCGGAAGCCACTCAGGGATAAGGGTTATTGCATGTTTTATTCAAAACAGTAAATTTCTTGTGAGTAAAAACCATATAAGAGCTCATATCGAAACCCAAACTTAGAACTCGGAGTCCAGTACGACAACCTGATATGATGTTTGAAAGGTGTTTTCAAACAAACTTATGCTTAACACAAGGAAGCTAACATGTTCCATAACCGCGCATATGCAGTCGTAAAAAGTTAAAAACAAATACAATCCGTTCACTCCAATTTACCAATCGTTAAATTTTGAATTCTTAGGAGACCTTTTCGGATAAAAACCGATTGAAAGTTTTCCATATAATCGAAGATGTTATATAACAAGTTTCAGTTGTGTACATAAAACAATTTAGTAGTATATTGGATGTGAATTATCCTCCCACACACATTCACACTTTTATAGAGTTACAAATTATATTCTAAATATTGCCTGATTTGATAAAAATCTGTCTCAGCAATGTAATTTTGGAAAAACCTTGTTTCGCCATACAAGTAAATTAGTCTTTTAAATAATAAAGAAACATTTTTTTTTAAATTAAATTTTCACCCCAAACAAGACACATTGCCACTTTGGTGTAGGGGGATACTATCAGGGGCAACAACTACTGGGGTAATATGTAGGGAGTTGGGCAGCAAGATGTCGTTTCACGTTACACTTACAATTCTGCTCGTCAGTACAGTTGGGGAAGCAGGGACCTGAAATGAAATTCCAAAGTCTAGCGGTTCTACGGAAGAAACTACTGGAGTAAAAATATTTACATCTAGGGATCTTTACTGTGTGGGAGTGGGATTTAGCTACCTATCCGGTTTGTCGAGGGTGCTTACGTCGTGGTGGCACAAGTGCTTGCAGTTCCTCAGAGCATACACCATTAAAATACTTGAAGAACAGGCAGAGGGTGCAACATTTCGTCGATGGGACAGAGGCTGAAGCATAAATGCCAGTTCAGGACCTATCAATTGGCGAGTCTCATTTGAAACTTGTCTAGGAGCAAGAGACAAGTAGCATATGCATCAGCCGAAATAATCTATACATGGGCGAATGGTGGCCTTATAGAGGTACAGGATACTTTCGGGTGTTAGTAGTTTTGTAGCGAAGTAGAGAGAGCCTACCTTCTTCGCAGCAGTCCTGGAAATGCTTTCAGCGTAATTGTTCCAACTCATGTTTCCTGTGAACGTTAGGCCAAGGTGTTTGAAAGATGTACTCTCAGATAAAGAGTCGTTGGCCATTTCTATTGGTGGCAGAGAATGTTCTTATAATAATTGAAGGAAACAAGTGTAATCTTGGCGGCCTTGAACGTGACCATCCATTTTTGTCCCATTCCACTACAGATTGGAGATTATCCTCTAGTGTTTCTGCCATTTCTTTAGATATGTTTTCATTTGTTTTCCTGTCGTACCTGTTATAGAGTGTGGTGTCATCAGCATATATATTCATCTCAGAGGCAGTTTTATCGGGGAGGTAATTTATGAATATTAGGAAGAATAGAGGTTCAAGGTTAGACCGTTGAGGCACTCCCGCATTTATATCATATGGTTAAGACGTACGGCCTTCGAGGACAACCTGGATCTTTCTCTTATCTAAGAAGGATTTAATTATGTTAAGTATTCTACCAGTCATATCGTATGATCTATTTTTCCTGAGGAGACCCTCATGCCATACCCTATCAAAAGCCTTAGATATATCTAGCGCTACTGCTCTGCCCTCCCCCGCTTTGTCCAGTGAATTACATATATATTACAATTACGATGTCTGCTGTGGCACGGGCTTGTCTAAATCCATATTATTGTTCATTCAGAAGTTTAGCATCTGTAAGGTGATGGACTAGAGCATGGTTAATTAAGATCTCAAATATTTTGGCGAAAAGTGGGAGGAGGCTAATGGGGCGATAATTTAATGGGTCAGTTCTTTCGCCAGAATTCCTGAATACTGGAACAAGAAGCAGTTTTCCAACAGCCCGGACAGCAAGATTCATTAAGGCGTTTGTTTTCGATTATTTTTTGCAATTCATATGCGGGATGACATTGCAATATTATAGGCTATTATGTTTTAAGTAGTTTTATTGTAATTATTATAGTTTTCAATGCAGTTTATGTTTTTACCATTTTTATTTAGATATTTTATTTGTGATTTCTATCCTGAGTTTTTAAGGGTCTCATTGTAATATTTTGTGTGTTTGTTAAATACAGATTTGGGGAAACCTATTTAGATTAGAGAAAAGGCACAATAGATAGAAAAGAGATATAAGAAAAAGCAATTCTCTGAATGCATTATTTCCGCATTCATTGTAGCATAATCACAGCTTTGACTTCACCCATTAAAAAATAGTTACATTTATTTAATATAAACTGCGAGAGTGACTTCTCGAATCAACGCTTTTCTCACATGCAAGGACAATTAAACAACGTGGAGATTTCTATAATATATCGCTGTTATGACATAAATTCTTATTTTAAAAAGTCATCTAATTTTAGACATAGGTTAACTATCTCACACTATGGAAAACACCACCCATAATAGTTATTACATCAATAAATTACATGACAAAAACAAACTTAGTAATTTCAGTTACACATGTATACTTGAATTATAACATGCACAATTGTTCCAAAAACAAGATGAGTTGCATCGTATCTTTTTAAAATATATTAACGGCTATATGACATTAAAATGTCTTATTCTCTTTTTCAATGCAATGCTATCCCCTAATTCGAATTCTCAGCAACTTTTTTTCGTTTCTGAAATGGAACGAGGTCATGCATTTCATTACATCAAAAATATATTTTTAAATCTTTGTACTGGTGTTTTTTTTGTTTTGTTTTTTGTTTGTTTGTTTTTTTGTTAATTTATTCAGAGGAAGACTTTCAATGAAACGTTGATGAACATAAACTTTGGTATCTTCCTATTTATCTCTCTGTCACACAAACACACAAACATACACACACACACAAACACACAAACACACACACACACACACATATATATATATATATATATATATATATATATATATATATATATATATATATATATATGAAAATGGTATATTTGAGCAGCATTTGATCATTCAAGCAAAAATTTATAAATTCTACAGGGACACTTTGCTTTATGATTCAACCCCCATTACAAGAAACCTTCTCTACCACCAATAGCAATGGCCAAGAACACATTGCCTGAAAGTACTTCTTTTAAACTCCTCGGCCTAACGTTTACAGGGAATATGAACTGGAATAGATACATTGAGAGCATTGCCAAGGCTGCTGCAAGGAAGGTTGGCTCCCTCTACCGTGCTAGAAAACTACTTACGCCTGACAGTATCCTATACCTCTATAAGGCAACCATTCGCCCATGTATGGAGTACTGTTGTCACATCTGGGCTGGTGCATCTGCTGTTTGTCTCTCGCTCCTGGACAGGGTTCAAAAGAGAGTCGCCAACTTGATAGGTCCTGAACTGTCATCTAGGCTTCAACCTCTGTCCCATCGACGAGATGTTGCATCCCGCTGCCTGTTCTACAAATACTTTAATGGTGAATGCTCTGACGAACTGCAAACACTTGTACCTCCCCGACGTAACTACCCCCGACAAACCCGACAAGCTACTAAGTCTCATCCCTTTACAGTAGAGATCCGACAGTGTTAAATACCAGCCTTTACTCCAATAGTTTCTTCCCCAGAAGTGCGGGTCTTTGGAACTCCCTCCCGGGATTCTGCTTTCCCAACTGCAATGATATGCAGAAGTTCAAGTGTAATGTTAACAAACATCTTTCTACTCATCTCCCTTCATAATGACCCCGCTAATTAAGTCCCTAATAGTAGCCCCCTGCTTTAAAGTAGCACTGTGCCTTGTTTGGGGTGAAAATTGAATAAAAAAAAAGTAATATATTTTACCAAAATCAAATGGCACCAAACTTCAGAATAGAAAAAATGCGGAAAATATCGTTCGTAGATATGTGGGGCTTATTGAAAAACACTAGAATTAAATTTGGTATTTACTACAAGAGGTGAAGAACACATACCTCGTGGTTAGAAACAACTCATCTCCGCATACGAAACCGTTGGAACAAACAAATGTAGGGTATTGATTAAAATGCTCACCGGAAGTATGTAACGCCGACAGTAAATATATGAATAATACATACATAAGTTGTCGTTGTTCTGGCGAATCACCATGCATTTAAACAATACTAGCGCTATATATCAACATTTGATAAAAAAGAAAAGCTTAGAAAATAATATTGAAAATGTAAAAATTATTGAAGCGTTATACATTCGAACTTATCACCTTACTATAAATAATATTGCAATCGAGAAAAGCACCAAGGTGTCAAAATGTCTTGCGTAGCAGGTAATTGGCTGACCCGGAAAACCTCATCAGTATGCCCTGTATTTAAGAATTCAGGTGCAAAGTCATCTCCCTCTCAGTACAGACCAATAAGTCTCCTGTGTGTCATGAGTAAGTTGTTGGAATCCATATTAAATAAAGAACTAGTCAACCACCTACGCAGAAACACCCTTCTTAGTGACACGCAATATGGTTTCCGCTCTGCAAGATCTACAGCAGATGTGCTAACAGTTATATCTCATAGGATTAGTGAATCTCTTGACAAAGGTTTCCTTTCCAGGGCAATTGCTCTTGACATATCAAAGGCCTTCGATAAAGTATGGCATAAGGGTCTACTTCACAAGATTTCCAGCTAGGGTATTACTAGAAATGTTTTCTCAATCATTAAATCATTTCTCTCCGATAGTTTCATAAGAGTAGTGGTTGATGGGCAGAAATTAGAGGCCCACAGTATTAATGCAGGGGTCCATCCTGGGCCCAACTCTCTTCCTGATCTACATCAATGATCTCTAAAAACACATACTTAAATCATTCGTTGACATATATGCTGATGACACAACCATCTATGGCAACACATCAAAGACCGTAAATGACAAAGTTCTGTCTAATTCTCTCTCCTCTGATATTGAGCGCGTGGTACAATGGGGGAAGAGGTGGCTGGTCACTTTTAATGCATCCTAAACCAAGCTTATATCTTAACATCATCAACGCTCTGTTCCCCTATCTGGCATCAATTGAAATGGATGGCTCTCGTCTTGGAGAGATTCCATGTTTTGACAAGCTTCTGGTTTTGACCTTTACTCCTGATCTGAAATGGAACACGTACATCAAATCTGTTGCCAGGGTCGCTGGGAAAATGGTGGAATCCTTCTACCGCTCCAGAAGATATTTTCACTACTGATGCAATTCTCTATCTGTATAAAAGCCAAGTACGTCAAAGTATGGAGTACTGCTGCCACATCTGGACAAGAGCTGCTATAAACAGCCTATCCTGCCTTGACAGAGTACAAAATAGACTTCGTGGTTTTGTGGGGGGATGCCCTTTTCTCTTCTCTGCCACCTCTCTCCCATAGAAGAGATGTTGCGAGCCTGTCTTTGTTTTATCGTTATTTCCATGGCAGGTGCTCGTCTGAGCGCCAATCCCTCTTCTCCCCTCGCCAATCTTTCACGAGAAACACCCATCTGGCTGAAACTACTGTCAATAATTTTGCCCACTCTTTATCTATGCCTAAATCCACGCGTAGATTCCATGAGCAAAGCTTTTTTCTTAGAACTGCACGCCAGTGGAACTCTCTGCCGCTTTCCTGTTTCCCACCTGACTACAAATTGGACGTCTTCAAATCCAACATAAACAAACTCCTGACAAACCGCCCCCGTAAGTAAGACACTTTATCAAAACCCCCAATAGTAATGATTACTACAATACTATCTCATTGATACTGTACACCCACTAACCCTTATCCCTGAGTGGTCTTCGGGCCTTGATAAGTGGTGACCCCCATGTAAAAAAAACTATACCAACACTGCCCACGAACTGGCTAATTTTTATGACTCGAATTTTTAATCGACGTAAATCTTTTATCTACTTCCCATCGATTTTATATATTTTAACTTACCATCACCCTTTTACTCGTGTATATTTTTCCATTTTCACTCATTCGCACCTTTCTTCCTCAATACCTGAAGATGATTCCTAGACGAATCGAAAGCGTTGCTGACAATAATAACTATTGAACCTATTTTAATATTTTAGATTTGGATATCAAAAATAAAGTAAATAGATTTTTTTTTTAAAGAATTATAAAGCAAAGTGTGTCCGTTGAATTTACTAATGATTGTTAGAATATATATATATATATATATATATATATATATATATCGCTTTATTACGTTGAGCATTTTTATCTTTTACACTTCAATTAGTGGATGTAAATGTCTTCTCTTTCTATAAAAATTGTATAAACAGTTAAATGGAAATCTATGGAATTTTTTTTCAAATTTATTATATTTGAAGTGTTGTTTGTTTTGTTGGATCTAAACTCATTTATTTTTCCGTTAACTGATGTTTCTAATATAAGTTTACACTTTCTAATTGATTTTATGTGATGGATAATCCTTAATGGTATAAATTCCATACAGAAGTCATTTTGAAATAAAGGCATACTGAAAAGCTTTTCCAGGGTGTTGGAAAGCAATCCTTATTAAGAAAACACTTATATAGCTTTGTAAGTATGGGAGTCACTCACTTTACAGAGTGGAACAATAAACTAGTCTCCCTCGAAAAGACAACATGAGTCCATGTCCGTTTGTTGAAAGACGGTGTAATATTTAGTTGCAGACAATCTACTAGTAAGCCAGTCGTGTACACATTCCAAGCGCGATGGGAGCGTTTTTTTTCTTGTCTAAAAGTCACACAACTTTTAACGAGCGAGATCGATGATGTGCCACTGTACAAGTCATGCTCTTTGCCAATTAAATGTATTACAACATGACCATTGCAAACTCGATATGCATCGCTGAATTGCCATGAACAACAGGGACATGCCTATAGTGATGAATAAAAAATTTGCGGTCTGGGTTATGGTCTTTGGTGTGGTTTAGATCTGTTCATACTTGCAAGCCTTACCAAATATAGACATTTGTAAAACACATTCCATAAAACTTCTTCGACGTTCCCTTGTTCAATAACATATGACAGTTTAATTCTCTTTCATTTCATAGTTTTATTTATACTAGCATTGTTTTCTACTTATTGTGTTTTTTTATCATGAAAAACATATTTCTCTTTTAGTAATTTCCTAATAAGATGTTTAAATCTGCTAAAACTGATGGTCAGTGTGCATGTATCCTAGAGCTTTATCTCACAACTTGCACTGAGCTATGTTCATCTTCAGCTCTGTCTCCACTGGGATCTTCCGGTTGTATCAGTTAAAATAAAAAAGGAAATGCAATAAGTTCTCAGGCATACTTCTCTATCGTACGGCATATCGATACACTATGGCTGACTGGGAGAGAGTCACCACATTTATACAAGATCTACCCCTGCGTTCCATGTTTAAAAAGGATGTGTCCTCTATAGAATCAAACCTGACCGAAATGGGTAATTGCAGGTATAGACCGTTGAAAATAAATCTCAGCAAAAACCGAACAGCTAACTGTCGTTCTCTACAGAATGTGCTGCTGCCATTGCGCATAGAAATTATTTTTCCATTGCTTCCAACGTAATAGATGAACTGAGGCTAAAGCCGCTTCGGGAGTGCCAGCAACCAACGTAAAAGAGCAATGAAGCACGCGAGAGAGTTGTATGCTCAGTCTGTCAAGTCCTAAGTAGCTGAATAGCGACTTGGTTCCGACCGGTTTTAGCAAATAGCAAATAGATTCCTGAACAGAGACATGTACTCTATCTCAACTATCAGCAATGGGCTCGAAATAATCTCCTCGGTATCAGATAAAGCCAAGCTCTTTGCCAAGGGTTTTGCAGATAATTCTACACCATGCGAACAAGGCCGCCGACCCCCAGTATTTCCTCCTGCATCAGAGAACACACTATGCTACATAAAAATATATGTGCATGATGTAGGCAAGCTAATAAAAATCTTGATTCCAGTAAAGCAACTGGCCTTGACAGCATTCCTATTATAGTGCCAAAAAAGCTTCAACAAGAACAAGCTCCCATACTTACAAAGCTATTTAAGTGTTTTCTGAACAAGAATTGCTTTCCAATACTCTGGAAAAGCTTTTCAGTATGCTATGCATTTAAGAATTCAGGTGCTCGCTCACAGTCCTCGCAGTACAGACTTATAAGTCTTATGTGCGACATGATTAAGTTCTTGTGATGTGTATAAAATAGAGAAGTAGTCAACCACTTCAGCAAAAATAAACTTCTCGGTGACATTCAATATAGTTTCCTTTCTGCTAGATCTACAGAAGATGTGCTTACGGTTATATTTCATAGGGTTAGTGAGTCTCTTAACGAAGGCTACCTTTCTAAGAGAGTTGCTCTTGACATATCAAAAGCCTTTGATAGAGTGTGGCATAAACGTCTACTTCACAAGATTTTCAGTTCATTCTGATAGGTTCGTAAGAGTAGTGGTCGATGGCTAGAAATCAGAAGCTCACAGTATTAATGCTAGAGTCCATAAGGGCTCCACGCTGGCCCAACTCTCTTCTTAATCTACATCAATGATATTCCAAATTATAACTTAGATCATTCGTATAAATTTGTGCCGACGACACTACAATCTATGGCAGTACATCAATGACCGGAAACAATCAAGTTCTCTCTGATTCTCTCGTCTCTGATCTTGAGCATGTGGTACAATGGGGAAATCGTTAGCAGCTTACTTTTAATGGGTCTAAAACCAAGCTTCTGTCATTATATCATCAACGGTCTGATCCACATCTGGCATCAATTGAAATAAATAGCTGCCTCTTGGGAAGGCTCCATGTTTTGACAAGCTCCTGGGCTTGACTATGACTGCTGATATGAGATGGAACACATACATGAAATCTGTTGCCAAGGTGTCTGGTCAAATGGTGGGAGCCTTCTATCGATCAAGTAGATATGTAACTGCTGACGCAATTCTCTATCTGTATGAGAACCAGGTAGTCCCAGGACGGAGTACTGTAGCCGCATCCGGGCAGAAGCTGCTATAAAGACCTTCTCCTGCCTTGACAGAGTTAAAAATAGGCTTCGTAGCCTGGTAGGGTGCCATTTATCTTCCCTACATCCTCTTCCTCAGAGAAGACATGTTTCCAGTCAGTCTCTACTTTATTGTTATTTTCATGACAGGTACTCGTATGTGCTCCAATCTATAGTGCCACCCTCGCCAAACGTTCACGAGAAATACTTGTAAAGCTGAAAACACTATCAATAATTTTCCCCACTCTTTATGTGTGCTTAAACCTAAACGTAAATTCCCTAAAGAAAGCTTCTTTCTTAGAACTGTACACGTGTGAAACTGTCTTCCATTTGCCTGCTTTCTTGGTGGCTATAATATGGTCGTCTCAAAGTTCAATGTAAACAAGTTCTGGATGAGTCGTTCCGCTTAAATAATCTAATTTACAAAATCTCCACAACTAACAATTACCACGTCATTGTCCAATTGACCACTGTACACTCTTTAAACATCATCCTCGAGTGGTGTTTGCGCCTTGATAAGCAGTGACGCTTTTGTAAAAAATCATTATGAAATCAATCTTTAAACTGGTATGTTTCCCAGATATGTTTTAATACTATTGTCAGTGGGTGACTTCAGATTTGTATATAGATCAGAGGTAAAATTGTTTATAATAGATGGGCATACCACAATAATTTCTGCAGTTAACATTTTTATTGAACTCAGTTTTCGTATCTCATTATCTTTATTAGTCGATTTTTCTTTTTGTCAATGTTAGGTCTTATAATAAGTATCGTTAAATTATTTACAGTAATAAAGGATATGTTAATAGTGTGCTTTTTTATTATTTTACAATACTCTCTCTCTCTCTCTCTATATATATATATATATATATATATATATATATATATATATATATATATACATGTAAGTTTTTTTCTAATCAATTACCATTGGTATATACAAGAGACTTTAGCAAATGATATATATGTATGTATATATATATATATATATATATATGACTACTTCATTTAATCACACGAAAGTATAATTTTAAGCGTAAACTTTAAGTATTTACTTCAACAGTGTTCAATACATAGGTAGAGCAAGGTAGTAAGTTATAAAAAATTATATGGCAGGCATAAGCCTGACGAATCCTAGCGTGGAGAAAACGCGGATTATTCTATGTGGCTTGATTGCCAAATATATTTATAACTTTCTATATATACACACACACACACACACACACATATATATATATATATATATATATATATATATATATATATATATATATATATATATATATTTAATACATTTAGTTACTTTTAGTTTTCACTTTTTCTCGGTAACTACTTGACAGACCTGACTGTGATTTTAAAGAAAAGGGGCAACTAATCGGGTCTTATGGTATACGTTCGATTCACAATTGTAATTATTTGGATTCTATATCAACGGCTATAAATAAACTTTTACTCGTTTTAAACAAGCCAAATATTCTAATTCATACACAGCACACACACACACACACACACACACACACACACACACACACACACACACACACACACACACACACACACAAGCAAAATGATTAAAAATGCAAAAAAGCGTAATATACATTATCCGATGCTATGCTGTGAGACTTTCGTAGTTAATGACTTTTAATGAATCAAGTTTTCCTGGATTTTATATGCGAAAAAATAATATATCTTTATTTTCTATTAAACGTCACCAAGTAATAGTTAAATACTAATAACTATACTCGCATTACAAACAAAGACACGGCATTCGTATCAGCATCACCAGTAGTAGTAGTAGTAGTAGTAGTAGTAGTAGTAGTAGTAGTAGTAGTTTGTTCCTTTTTTTATTGGGATGTAATTCTGTACCAGCATCCCACTCTTTGTCTTCTGTCTTGTAGGCTGGATTGGTTTATTGCTAATTGTTTGAAACGCATCTGTCGAAGAATGCTGACAGATCTGCACACACATCTTTTTCAGGGTTAGAATGCCTCCTTTCTAAAGTGGTAGGTGGTCAGTCTTGATTTCCGAACGTAGTTCGGTATTTCTCGCTGTGGGAGTGAAATAAATATCCAGCCGTAGTACGATTAAGACAAATTTGCGAGAATATAAAGTGACTGGCTATGCTGATAAAACAAACGATTATTACAGGGAATCTAACAAATCATTTATTATTTAGACTTAATGTAATACATCTTAATCTATTGAGAACTATGTGTACATGAATCATATGAGAATATTCAATAACAACAACAACGATTTGCAGCACAATCACAGCCTACACTTTCAACACGGCCCCGATCACAACAAAACGTTTAAATCTTAGGTTTCTAATTTCTTCTACATCATATAGAAAAAAATCACAGTATAAAATTTGATCAGAAATAAAAAGAATCAATATGAATTGAATATAAGAGAACTACTCCGCCAGCAACGAATTGAAAACATTTTCAGAAATAATCGTCATTGGGGCAGGTAATGGCCTCGGAAAAAACGGAAGCTTTTGACATTTTGCAAATGCATCAGCGTAAGTTTAATGGAAGTGCACATTTGAAAGTCGTCTTTCAATTTTGTTGCATACTGCGTAAAGCAATTTGCCTCCAATCTGTACGGAATATAGGACACGTTGAGATTTTACAAGATTAAAATGCGCAGTGATATCTAACTATTACAACACTAAGTTAGATAGTACTAATATGTTGATGAATTATACGACGTCAGTTTCAAAAATACATAAAGCCTGATATTATCTATATGAATATATAAGTTTGTTTGATTTTTTTTTTTTTTTGCTGAAGAGTTCTCAGGACAAGATGGTATGTGGATCGTTCATCTACAGACTAAATATTTATAATCAAAAAGTAATCCCGCACAAATGGAATGGCTAACCCATACATTTAGTAAGTAAGCACTACTTAAAGTTACATCACGAAGCTTGATATTCCTCCCAAAGATGAATTCTTGTCTATAAACACAGTCAGACTAAGAGACCATACATATACTATTAAATATTTAAATTGTTTACTGATGGGGAGCAAATTCATGTACTTAACTTTTATACTAACTCAGTATTTGTGATGATGCTTCTGTCCATTTATTGACTGTTATAATATTTATATATCTTATATGGACAAATAGTGTAAGTGCCATGAAAAGATGTCTGAGAACTTATGATATTTGACTATTGCATTCGTTAAAATGGCGATTTTTTTCAATATGGAACATTTTAAAGAGTGTCTTGCTAGAATTAGGATCAGGGATTGTTTCAAACGCTGCCGGTATTACTAAATGAAGATGTGACTTGAAGACGTATTTTCCGACTCGAAAGTAGAATCGTGGCGACAACGACTGCAGTATAACCTGCTTTTAGGCCGGTAGAATTTTCATTTAAAATAACATGCCGATACTAGGAAGAGTAAAAAAAGAACAGAACAGTGACAAGGCGAGTACGAATACTCTGTAACATTGTTATTTAGAGAACAACAAACCGTCCAAAAAGATGCGTGTATGTTTTATGTTACTTGAGATTAATTATTGTATTTATCTATTCCTCAGGAGTTTAGACAGTGATGTGCACAAATAGTTATATATATATATATATGTACATATATATATATATATATATATATATATATATATAAAAGGCCCCTCTTTGGGTTGAGCACGTTCGTAAATAATCTCACTCGCTACTTCATTTTCCTGAAAAATGCGAAGCTCGCGGTTTGTTTAACAACAAACGTTTGAGCACTATACAACTAGGGACAACCTTTGAAAAAAGAATTGGAGAAATTGAAATCAAAGGGATGACTAGAAAATGACCAGGAAAAACAATAATGAAAACAGCTGAAATATTAAGAAACCGCATTGAATGTGGAGACCAACACACAGGGGCAACAAACGCGGACCAGACAAACTACTGCAGAGTAAAAAAACATGAAGCGCTACATGGAACTAAGCCGCATATCTATAATGCCACCCCCACATCACCCCCCCACACAAAAAAAGAGTGCGACCAAATAGTTAAGTAGTCTCAAGAAGGAAGGAACTGACCAGAGATCTACTGGGTAAGTGCGAAGAGAACTGGGACCTTGTGGAGGCTAATTGCCGCTCAAATTCCAGTGAAGATCAATAGCTCCAGTTCTCTCCAAACTCAACAACAAATGCCTTAATGAATCGTGCTTTCCGGGCTGTTGGAAAACTGCTTCTGTGGTACCAGAATTCAAGAATTCTGGTGAAAGAACTGACCCATCAAATTATCGCCCCATCAGCCTCCTCCAATTTTTCGCCAAAATATTAGAGACCTTAATTAACCATGCTCTAGTTCGTCACCTTACAGATGCTAAACTTCTGACTGACAAACAATATGGATTTAGACAAGCCCGTTCCAACGCAGACATCCTCACTGTAACCTCTGAACGTATATACCATTCACTGGACAAAGCGGGGGAGGGCAGAGCGGTAGCTCTAGATATATCTAAAGCTTTTGACAGGGTATGGCATGAGGGTCTGCTCAGGAAAATTAGATCATACGGTATCACTGGTAGAATACTTAACATAATTGAATCCTTCTTAGATAAGAGAAATATCCAGGTTGTCCTCGACGGTCGTACATCTAAACAGTATGATATAAATGCTGGAGTGCCTCAGGGGTCTATCCTTGGACCTCTATTGTTCCTAATATTTATTAATGACCTTCCCCACAAAACTGCCTCTGAGTTGGATATATATGCTGATGACACCACACTCTATGACAGGCATGACAGGAAAACAAATAAACACGTAACTAAAAAAATGGCAAAAACACTAGAGGATGACCTCCAATCTGTAGTGGAATGGGGAATAAAATGGATGGTCACATTCAATGCTGCCAAGACTGAACTTGTTTCCTTCAATAATTACAAGAAACAACTTCTGTCACCAATAGCAATGGCCAGTGACTCCCTATGTGAGAGTACATCTTTCAAACACCTTGGCCTAAAGTTTACAGGAAACATGAGCAATTACATTGAAAACATTGCCAGGGCTGCTGCGAAGAAGGTAGGCTCTCTCTACCGTGCTAGAAAACTACTGAAACGTGAAAATACCCTGTATCTCTATAAGACCACCGTTCTCCCATGTATGGAGTATTGTTGTCACATTTGGGCTGGTGCATATGCCACTAGTCTCTCACTACTAGACAAGGTTCAAAAGAGAGTCGCCAATCTGATAGGCCCTGAACTAGACTCTAAGCTTCAGCCTCTGTCCCATCGACGAAATGTTGCATTCCTCTGCCTGTTTTACAAGTATTTTCATGGTGAATGCTCTGACGAACTTCAGACACTTGTGCCCCCACGACGTAGACACCATCGACAAACCCGACAGGCAGCTAAATCCCACCCCACGCAGTAGAGATCCCTTGATGTAAAAGATTTTTCTACTCCAGTAGTTTTTTCCCCAGAACCGCTAGACTCGGGAATTCCATTCCAGGTCCCTGCTCCCCCATCTGTACTGACATGCAGAATTTCAAGTGTAACGTGAACTGACATCTTGCTGTCCAAATCCCTACATAATGCCCCAGTAGTTGCTGCCCCTGATAGTAGCCCCCTACACCAAAGTGGCAATGTGCCTTGTTTGTGGTGAAAATGTAATTTTAAAAAAATAGCCGCTGCCAACGAAAAATCATGTGAAAGCAGCTGTTGTGATATTGCAAATTTAGTTGAAAATGTTATCGAAAGACGTGGAGATTACTGGAATTCTGAAAAGACTTGTTGTTACTCAGCTTCCAGGGAACACCATAGGCTTTTTTCAAGGAGAGATCGTGTAGGACCTGTGTGAAAGCTCCTTGTAAGGCAATCTATACATCTATAAATGTTAAAGTGTCTTTTTGTCTATGTAAATTTCCCTACACAATGACTCCGTCAACTTTCTCGAAATTTGGTAAACAGGGTACTGAGATTTGAGAAAATCTTGGTAATCAGTTTTCAGCCAGGAATTCGGCTGTTAAAGGATCAAAGTTCAACAATTTGTCCTTTGAAAACTCTACCAAACTCCTCCGACAATTTTGGGGTCTAAACACTTGAAATTTTAGGTATAGGTTCCTTGGACATGGGTCTAATTTAATAACTTTATTTGAGCCCAAAACAATAAATGTTAAGGAGGTTATAATAGGGGTCAAAGTTTTCAAAAATTTTACCTCTGCGGTCTACTGAATTACTAAAGACAATTTCTGGTCTAAACTTTTGAAATTTTACATAAAGGGTATTCAGAGATAGGGCAAACTTTGTAAACGGTTTGAGTCGAAAGTTTTAGCTACAAATATATAAATGTATGTATGCTTGCGTCTGCCTAAAACTGTTGACAGAGTCGACCGATTTTCACAAGATCAGAATCGTTTTGAAGCCCGACCCTTCAGACGACAAATACCGAATAATTGGCTAAAAACATTAATTTCTTCACTATAAACTTGACACGTTTCTACAGGAAGCGATTGCTTTTCTTCGCCGATTTTTTCGAAAGTCATCCCCTATTTTCGATTGTCTAGCCTTAATTAAAACCTACGTCACTTCCGGTTTGGCAGTGGTCGTAACAGCAAAGACGTCACGTTTTTCTCCAGTTCTTTTCCGCCTTCGCGGTACATGTTCGAGCCTACTACGACTTTTTCTTTTTGCTCAACCCACACCTCCAAACACCGGGGCAACGCCGAGCACCCATGCTAGTAATCTATATATAAAAGCGAAAATGTGTGTTTGTCTGCCTGTGTACATTTCCCTACCAAATAACTCTGTCAATTTTCGGTCTACAAACTCGAGATTTGTACATAAGGGAAAATGAGATTTTGGAAAATCTATTTGATCGGTTTTCGGCCAGAAATTTGGCTGTTAAGGTGTCAAAGTTCAACGATTTTACTTCTGAGAAATCTAACAAATCCTCTAATTTTAGGTCTAAACTCTTGAAATTTTAGGTCTAAGCACTTGAAATGTTTATGGGTCCTAATAAGGGTTAAAGTTGGGTTTTTTTTAATTCCTCTGCGGTCTCTACCAAATTACTCAGCAATTTTTTTGTCTAAGCGTTTGAAATTTTACATAAAGTGTACTTCCACATAGAGCAAGCTTTTTAATTGTTCTTTTTTCTGAAACTTGTACTTCCAAGGGATTAAAGTTCAAAAGATTTATCCTTTGCAGTCTCTAGCAAACTATTAAACCAATTTTGTGTCTAAACATTTGAGATTTTACATAAAGGGTATTCAGACATTCAGCAGTCAGTTGAGAGATCTCGAATTCTAGGATTCCATAAGCAAAGTTTGTCATAGCAAGCGATAGCAGCTACGGTAAATCGCAGTAAAACTGTTATTTACAACATAACAAAAAACACTTAGAATTATGGAAAAGCAAAATCCTTTGGTAGCCCCCCCCCCAAAAAAAAAGTTATTCTGTATTGAGGAGGAATATCAGACTGTTTTTTATGAATGACAGATGACTTTATTCTAGTCTAATTAAGGCGGTTACAAACGTTGATTGCAGTCCAATAACCATAAGACGACACTTGCAAAAAAGGCATGGTAAATAAAGAGTGTAACAAAATTCCTCGATTACCTCCACGCCACAAAGTGGGCCGTAAAGATTTGGTCGTGTATACCAAATTTGGGACGTTGAGAAGTGGAAGAAAGTCTTGTTTTCTGATTAGAAAAAAAATCAATTTAGATGGTCTTGATTGCTTCCAGCGATACTGGCGTGACAAAAACATGCCCTTGAAATTTTTCCACGTGTCATAGTTATGGGGGGATCCGTAATGGTATGGGGTGCCTTTTCTTACAGAGGGACGCTGGAGCTCCAGGCGGTGCAAGGTCGTCAGACAGCCGCTGGTTATGTTAGCATTCTACAAAAAGTATCTTTGATAATGGAGGGGAATCGTTTGTGTGGGGATGCATGATTATTCCAACAGGATAATACTGTAATCCACAACAGCATAATGCTGTAATCCACATTGCAAGACAGAACTTGAGTATTCTACACGAAAATGGAGTCCATCTTCTGGGGGCATCCTGCATGCTCATCAGAGTTAACCCCAATTTAAAATGTTTGGGGATGAATGACAAAAGAGGTTTATCGAAATGGCAAAAAATAACCTTCATGAAACCATCTTCAGACACTGAAGCTAAATCATTCACACCTTAATAAAAACCCTTATTTCTAGAATGCCCCAAAGGATTTTTTTAAGTACTCAAAAGCAGTGGAGGTAGACCTTAATATTAAGTTTGATTGTTGAATGTTTTCATACATTTTTATACAATTTTGTACAATTTAATAAGATTTTTTGTCTCTGGTCTTATAACGTTGATCATGTGTAAAAAACCTAATTAAAAAGATGTAAATTTTAAAAATAAATCTTTGGAATGTAGCTTTTTCTTTCCATAACATGTAGATTGTAGTATTAACTCGGAAGAGTTTAAAATCTACCCTTAAGATCTTTAAGTGGTATTAAATTTTTAATCAGCAGTATACATTATATATTCTAGTCTGTTTCTCGAATGTTCAGGCATGAATTTAAAAGCAATCTTAAAATTAGATAAGTAAGCTTATTGCGTCTGATACCATGATTAACACATCATCTAAAGAAATAATTGTATCTTACATACACGTACGCGTTAACAACATGGAAATATATATATATATATATATATATATATATATATATATATATATATATATATATATATATACTAGCAACAGTGCGCGTCATTGACTGGGTTCAAAAACAGCCTACAGAAAATGCTCTGATTTATGAAAGTATGATAGGTTATGAACAAAAAGGGTTCTTAATTTGGGTTGAATTTGGGGGTATCAAAACCAAAGCAAAATATGATGAAAGTAAAAATAAAATAGATAAACCCCATACTTTATTATACCAGACTAGTTCACTCTGAAACACTTATCAGCATATTCTGTGGATCTATATTAAAAAACCTAGTTAAACTTCGTGACATATTTCCATTCTATGGATCAGGTGCCACTCGACCCAAATAGTGCCGATTCAGGAGAGGTTGGAAGTTGCGCAATCCTTGCCATGCAATTACATGCGCACCTTCCCTTACAGGGGCTATCCTTTGTCTTTCGAGACTGAATTGAGACATCGAGTCCTCAGGGTGATACAGTCAAATACTTAAAAACTTAAGATATAAAAATTACATAATGAAATCTAATACAATAGGCGCATATCAAATCATACAAACTTACTATTACGAGCAGTAATTGACAAGACACTTTTGCGGTGATATGTATTTATGTGCAAAGATTTTACAATAGGAAGGGAGTAATCGAAATATTTAGAAGCGTTTCACTATGGCAGTGTGTTTATCTCTGATAATGATTCATCAGAGAACTACTAGTGAGTAAATAATAATAATAATAATAATAATAATAATAATAATAATAATAATAATAATAATAATTGGTGTAATATTTTCATGTTGCTAATGTATGCTTACATCTATTACTTCTGATAATCTAGTCCTACTTCTGTTCTAGCATGGCTTATCTGGGCGAGTAACTTACGCATTAACACGCGTAGCCCCATGACAATCCTGCAAGACTAATTATCTAACGAAAACATCTAGAAAAAAAACAAAACAAAACCAAAATACCGTTATGCAATTTTTCTTTACTGGAATTTGTGAAATCGAGGTATTTGAACAATTTTAAAATTTGTCCATCAAGATATTTATACGAGCATTTTTACGCTCAATTGATGAATGTTAAGGTTATATAATGATGCGATTTGCCATAAAATTCTGATTGCGGTTAGTTTTGTAGTCGGTGAAAACGTAGAAAAATATTCTATATTGTAAATTCGAGAGAATCCTTTATCAATAAACCTTGCCTTGTATTGTTCAGCACCTGTAAAGACCCTATCAAGAAAACATGAGAAGTTTATCATTTGGGAGACGCAATAACAAATTGGTAGTATTTTCTGTTTTCTCTTTCCATTGCTATTTTCCATTGCTGACAGTTTTCTGAATGAATTGCTTCAATAAAGCTTTTTGGCTTATTATCCATGGAATAGCAATAGTCGGCTTGATAATCTTCCAAACTGTCGACCACAAAAATCGGATCGCCTTTGCTTATTTTTGGTAACTTTCTGATGATTTTTCAACGTTAACACCAGCATCATCGCTGTCATCATTATTAATATTATTGCCCCCCGTCGATGGAGATTTATTGTTTTCACTGGTATATGAATTTCGGAAAATATTAATTCATTATTTTATATGATGAATTTACATCTTTGAAATAAATGTGTCTATGCATTTTTTACATCAAATTCTATTTATTTTATTTTTACTGAGAACATACTAAGTAAGTGGAGTATTTTATGCTGTACCCAAGGAATATACCATAACCGGTTTTCATATATGATAAGCTTTCCTTATCTACTAATGCGAAGCTAGTTGAACCAAATACAGACATTCTGCTTAAATTTAGCTTCTTAATTAAGAAAGCTTTATATTGGGTTCTAGATAGTATTTTTTAGAGACCTGTTGCGTATATATATATATACAGTAAACATTCGGACATACGTCCGCAGCAGACATTAGGACATACGTCCCGTTTGGGGGCGGGTAATTTAATAAGTAGACATTTTGCCATTTCCAAATTATGCGAATTCGGTTTCTTGCCACGTGATTTTGCACGTGTTCCTTTTTCTTTACAAGATTGAGTTCTTTCTCTCTTACTTTAGTAGCTGTGAATTTTGTTCAATAAAGCCTTGTAAAGAGGTTTGTTTTACGTCTTTGTTCATTTATAACGCTACACAAATCTTTCCGCAACTCTTGTTCGGTGAGGTTATTAAGATGCCGATTTTTCATGTTTGATCCGATGTTTAATTAATAATAGTTCAAAGTCTTTCCTAATGAATTCTGTACCATTATCAGATCAGATACTTCACCGTAGGGGGAAATGTCAGCTAAGTATTTATTAGTTGCTAGCAAAGTCTCAGATTTGTTCTTTAAGAAATATACCATTATTTAACCGCAATAGCCTTCTATAAAATTGAATAGGTATCTGATTTTTTTCTGCCCATAGCCTCAACGGGATAGTCCACGTCACAATGTACCAGTGTTAGTAATTTCCTGGCCTTCTTGTCTGGCATCTTGTTTTGGTAATTTGCGATTTTACCTTGTGCACAAACGTCGAATTTGGTCAAGGTTTTGGAAGTATTTTGTTTTTATTCTGTCAACTGTAGAGCGTTTTCCAGAATACAGAAACAAAGTTGACCTTTATTTTCTGTAACGAGATTTTAGCACCGATCTCTTTAAAACGATATCGTTTACTCGACTGCAGTCAGCTTCCTTTACAAAGTTACTGTGAGAGTTTCAGTTGTAATCAAAATAGATAAAATATGATTCCATGTGCTGTTAGCCCACAATTTACAAGAAAGTTGTTATAGTTTGTTGAAGTAGCAAGCGTACGGAAAAATAATTAACAGAGCTCTCAAAATTCTTAATGAACTTTCATTTTAAATTTTTATATCTATATTAGGGACTCTTGTGGTTGGGTCGCCAATATAGCCAGTAAGGTTCACCAATCTCTTAGGAGAAAATTGTTTTTGGAAAAGTAGTCATTTTTATTCCATGTAAAGGTGTAATTGAATGTTGATGTTTTTGAGCGGACAGTTTAAAATGTCATGATAGTAGTAGTTTCGTTTTTTCTGTTATCATATTTTCTGTTTCCTCGTAACTCCTAAGTGCTACCTTGAATTAACTAAAAGCATTATTTTTTTCTGAGTTATCACGGTGGTGAACGGCTTAAAATCACTCTGCAACTTTTTAAGTGCATAATTATAGGCTGTCGCTAATAGCTTCACCATACATTTTTAATGAATTTGCTGTTCTTTTTTTGTCTGGCCCATATTATATAATCTGTAATCGGCTTCCGTACGTTTAGAGATATCAGTTACATATATATAAAGAGATAATTTTGGGATTTCCGTTTAATACATAATGAGCTCTTAATATGTTTGTGCTATGCAGCCATCATCCAAAGTTTCTTGCATTGCAAGTAATAAAGTTATGTCATCCACTCACTGTATTAATACCGCAAAGATAGTTGCATTCTTTTCAATAAACTCAAAGTAGGTCTGTCTTCAGGTTGTGCGTAAATTACCTTGCGTAATTTTAAATTCAGAAATTATCCCAAAAATTTCACTCGCTACGATTAAAATATTTAATCTAATCTATCGAAGTAACGTCTTTCGCCGTAACGTTAACCTCTTGAATTTAAAGTCATTTTTAATTTCAGAAGAATTTCCGCTATGTAGCTATTGTTTATAAGTCCTGGGGGTGAAGAATGTCCAGTGGGATGTTGCTCTGTACAGTTTCTGGTCTTTATAATTTGCAGGCAATAAGCTAAAGATACTTTTCGTGTTAACACGAAAACATTTTATGCAGGATTTTTTTATGAAGCAGTTCTGGTTTTTGATTGGTTGAAAGAAGAATGTGGTTTAATTAAATTGACTAGCTCATACAGTAAGCTTTTATAAACAGAATCTCCCAATTTTCAGGAACTATACCCATATCAATTATCAAAAATATTGCAACAGATGCCTTAACCTAAACGTGGATCTACAAATAAAGCCTTCATCCTCGAACTGTCCGCCAGTGGAACCTGTTGGAGACAGGAAGGTTTGCAGTGTGATAGACGATCCCCTCCCCATGTGTGTATAATGGTGGATGTATTTAATGGTAGAGGAATTGAAAAGACGAAAGGTCGCATAATGAAGACGAAAATATACCGTTATATATCAACGAAACAAATGCAATTTATTTGCATAAATATATACAGGAAAGAGTGATAGGAAGAATAAGAGTTCATTGAAAGATGAGTAACGTTACTTGCGATTTACTGGCTAGTCAGGACCCGGCGGTGGCCCATGGCTCCACCAGAGCGGTGTTTGTCACATCTTGACTGGGCGAGCATTCAGCGGAAAAGAGAGTAAAATATGAGAAACAGGAAGTGACGTAGCTAGGTCGCTCTTATGAGTTAAAGGGCGACAATCGAGTTAGGCTGAGAGTTTTCAACTCCCACAATACTCCCTTCCTAGTTAGCTGGAAGCTAGAGAAAAGAAAATTGGAGAAAAATGTGCATATATATGTTTGCGTGTGTGTCCATTGTATAGAGAACGAGGAAGATTTTTTTTTATTTATTAAGTCGAAGGGTGTAAAGATAGAGTTGCGACGTTAAAGGATATCAGGAAAAAAGGTGTGCAAACTTGTACAACTGTGGACTGGTCATAGGAATAAAGTTATGAGTTTGAGTGCAAGTGTTGCGGTCATAGACTGTATTGTCACGGAGTCTATGAAGCGTGCGCAAGTGTCAGCACGGTGGGTTAAAGTTGGTTACGGTCACAAGTGGGTCTACGAGGAAATTTATCCGTCCGTAGAGAGCGGTGTCAACGTTGTTCAGGTGCTCGGGCGTACTCAGTGGGTCGGTACGGTCTGAACGTCCAGGATGAGTGCATCAGTGTGCATGATGCAGCTTACTCATGTTAGCTGGAGAACTTCAGTGAGATGAGGTGAGGTGAATCGTTGTGAAATCCAGAAGTGTACAGTGTTTGGTGAACATCTTTGTGGTGGTTGTCGCGTTTGTTGCTAAAAAAGGTTGATATCCTGTGAGGTGTTGCTGGAAAGGGTTGATATGTCATGGAGAGGCTTGTTGTCGCTTTTTCCTTTCCATAATTGTGGAAAACTGGAGTTGAAATAGCGTGAGAGTTGCTATTTGAGTTTTGCAGTGGGCTTGTTGCCACACGTTCTCCATGATGAAATCGAAAGCTGAAATAATTTTTATATTCGCACATGGCAAAAAAAAATATTTCGGAAAAGAGAAGAAGGTTTAAAGTTCTGATATGTAGCTAAAACACGTGTGTGACGGAATATTTTGAGACTTCGTCGTCCACAGCAAAATCCATACATAATTTCTGGCGTTGAAAATACATGGAAAACACGTTGAAATTGCTATTGAAGTTGTTAGGAACCTCATTCAAATACAGTAATCTTTTATAAACAGAATCTCCCAATTTTCAGACACTATACCCATATCAATTATCAAAAATATTGCAACAGATGCCTTAACCTAAACGTGGATTCTACAAATAAAGCCTTCATCCTCGAACTGCCTGCCAGTGGAACCTTCTTTTATTGGTTTGTCTTTCTTGCTGACTCCAAAAATGTCGTTTTCAACTCCAACATGAACAAATTCTTATCGAACCGTCCCTCGTAATATACTAATTATTCCAAAAGCCAACTACGCTTTTGTTACAATGATTATCGTACACATATTAAACTTATTCTCGAGTGGGTCTGAAGTCATGTTATGTTATGCCAACTTTGTATAACAATACATCAATATATTTCAAATATTATTGAATAATAAAATAAGCAATATTATCTGTAATCTCAATTTATGCTTAAACAATAAACTTTACTTTCTTTATCAAACTACTTGTCTTTATTACCACTTGGTTTCAGTAATATTTTCATTTTAATTTGCTATACGTGTTACGTTATGCTTTAGTTTTTAACCCCGTCTATTTAATCTGGTTAGTTTTTTCACGCAAATTACTTGTCTTTATTACCACTTGGTTTCAGTAATATTTTCATTTTAATTTGCTATACGTGTTACGTTATGCTTTAGTTTTTAACCCCGTCTATTTAATCTGGTTAGTTTTTTCACGCAAATTACTTGCCTTTATTACCACTTGGTTTCAGTAATATTTTAGATTGATTGTCCTTAGCTTTTTGTCTTAACTTAAGAGTACTTTCTCGAGTACGTAAGTTTATATAAAAAGGAATAACAGTTTATTTCTGTTCAATTATTTCTCAATCTGCAATAGAGATAGAGAGAGATGATGCGTTGTGGAGTGTTGTGGGTGACACAAAATGACAATATGTCGTCTCGGTGCCCGTCTTCTCTCTAACTGCCCCCTTCCTTGGCTGGCATTTGTTTTTATTTACAAAGACTTTAGATAGGAATTTCATTTTTCCATGCAGCATTCCACTAGCCCTCAGTAAATTCGCCTAAGGCAAAATTTCAATATGCCAGTTTTCAAAGCTTGTCAGTTGACGGATGTTGATTTCAAAGCTTCTGCACTCTTCTTTTAATTCTTATGACTTTGGTGGTATTTCTTGGTTTGAAGATATCCACAATATTTGCGTGTGCGCATCCACATCCATATGCGTGTGTGCACAACTAGTAATAATTCCAGCATTTCCCTGAATACTATTAAACATACGTATATTCTCTGAATACCAAATTCTTAAATGTGTCCATTAATTCAATAAGAGTGAAGTTAAATAATATAAGATCTGAGAGCATAATAAATTGTAAATATTTGATACATTGCTTTATTTCTTTAAGGAAATCGTTTATCCATGTGAATACATTCTAAAACTGTGAATAATCCTTATTTCTACAAGCCTACTGCTAGAGGATATGGGACGTAATGTTATCATATTCGGCTATTAGATCTCTATTCTATTCGAGGGTGTTGGAAAAGTGCAAGAAATATTTTTAGATTGATTGTCCTTAGCTTTTTGTCTTAACTTAAGAGTACTTTCTCGAGTACGTATTTTTAGTACACCACTGTTCAGTTTAGTAGTGGATTTTCCCGCGTAAGTCTTTTTTTCGAATTCTCGAGGCCACTGTTGTGTTTAATAGTGGATTTTATCCTGCGTAAGTCTTTTTTCGAATTATTGATGCCACTGTTGTATTTACAAGTGGATTTTATCCCGCGTAAGTCTTTTTTCGAATTCCCGCCGCCACTGTTGGTCTGCATAAATAATTAACAAGAACACGAAAAGTAAAGGTATAACAATAATATATTAGGAAGAAAAGTTATATACATATTTACATGCCTTGAGAGATACTTCAGTTGGAGATATTCCGACAGGTATAGTGTTGCATGTCTTACTGGAGGTCTTGCCTATTTGGCGGTCGTTGCCGAACTCCCCCGGTATTGGTGATTGATACCTTTATATATCTCACTCATCCGCCGATTTTAATTAGTGGGCGTCTCCACAACAATTTATATCAATACCTCTAGCTATCCTCCATATACTTAATATATATATATGTGTGTGTGTGTGTGTATGTGTGTGTGCATATATACATGTATATACACGTATATATTTATATATATATATATATATATATATATATATATATATTTCTGTGGAAATATACTTTTTTCCTTATAATATATACTAATCTTAATATAAGAAGCTCAATTTAATTACAGAGCTATATAGTGAATGAATAACTATAGTCTATATTTCAAAGTTCATGATATTGACCATCTTATAATTCATTCCTATAATTCAGTTGACATTTACAATTCCTGTCATGAACTTTGGTATATAGACATTCGTCATTCATTTACTATATATATATATATATATATATATATATATATATATATACTATCTGTACCCGGCCACGCGTGGCTGTGGCTCAGTTTGTTAAAATGGAACACATTCCTCAAGAAAAATTGCATTTTCTTCGTTTATTTAATTTTATTATTTTTTGCAATTTTTTTAATCAATAAAAGTTATTTTTTCCCCCCAAAAAAGATTAATTTTTTACCATAAATTGTTAGGTGAAAGTTTTTTTTCCGGAAAACTTGCACTTTTTTAAAAAAAGAAATTATGCAGTAAACGTTTCTCTTTGAAAACTGAATTTTTATTATAAAAAGAACAGATGAATGTTTTACATGAACACTGTAAATAGTTATGTGAATGTAGAGAAAAGTTTGATTCTTTTTTTCATGAGAATGTAAAAATTATTTTTTTAACAGATGTTCAGAAAATACACAGAAAAATACTTCCATCATTAATTATACAGAAACATAAATAAAATGTTGATTTAGTGTTTCAATATGCTCATAAATTACGATAAAACTTGCTGAGTATGCGCTGTTTTACGGTTGTTGTAAAAATGGAACGGAAACTTAAATTTCACTCCGTTTTAATCTTTCTTAATTTTTTAATTGTGCCCCCCAAACGAATATTATCAAAACAGTAACATTCAACAAATGTACTTTATGTATATAAAACACAAAATATTTTTAAAAAAAAGTTAATAATGAAAGGGAAATAATTCCATTTTTAAACGAAAAAGTCAGTTTGGTATATCTTTTTTATTTTTTACATATGTCCAGCTTACCATTCACATTGGAAATGTCGACATTTGTAGGTTGTCGGGTACGTTTACAACAAATAAACACTCCAATCTAGTAGATGTATCAGAAATTTTGTAGGAATTTTTTACACCCCTATCACGAAACTGCGAATAAAATATAAAAAACTCGTAATTTCCTTTTTAAAAGTGAGTTGTTTATTTTTTTATGGATTATACTTCCAAAATAAACTATTAAAGTTGTTTTAAAAGTAATAGAAATATTTTTTTTATTTTTTAAAAAACAGTAATGATTTTACGAACTCAATATTTTTCAATTTTGGAACTTTAAAAATCTATCAAAATTTTTCTGTTGATTATATTTTTACGATATTTTAAGGATCAATGTAAAATTGTATGCTCTTTCCAATAAACCGAATATAATATTTTAGACAAACGTTTTTTTTTGCATTCACGCCCCCCCCCCATTTTCAAGTGTCTATCAAAAAGTAAATAATTAATTTAAACACCAACGTTTTATATATCACACATTGAAGAGAAAAGGTCAATAAATAGTATATTCAAATTTAAAACAAAAAAGTAGTGTTGTTTTAGAAATTTACCTGTAAAGTTCGAAGGTTTTTTTAAAACCACGTTGTTTTTTCTTTTGTTTTTTTAATGAAACGTTGGTCCTTACTCATTTAATTGAAAAAAAATTAGGGCTTGAATTACATTGTTCGAGTAGTTATAAGCTTGGAAAGACAGGGGGTCGAATAATTCACGCCTCCCATTTAGAAATGTCTATTAAAAAGTAAATAATTAATGTACGTACCAAAGTGTTATACATCACAAATTTAAGAGAAAAGGTCAATAAACAAATTTAAAACAAAAAAGTAGTGTTTTTAGATATTTACCTGTAAAGTCCGAAGTTTAAAACCTTAAAAAAAAACGTTATTTGTTTTTTTCTTTAATGAAACCTTGGTCCTTGCTCCTTTAATTGAAAAAAAATAGGGCTTGTGTTACATTTTTCGAGGAGTTATACACTTGGAAAGGCGGGGTAGAATTATTCACTATTTTTCATGAAATTTCTGACACACCTACCAATCTACCCATGTTAGAACGGCTTTCAGAATAGACACCCCTAACCTTGCCAGCATACCCGAAAAGCTGTAAAAGTTTACGTATCGAATGTGAGCGATGAGTTCGACGTAATGTAAAAATGTACCGAATTTAAAAGGGAACGAAATTCAATTTTCCGTTCCATTTTTACAACAACCGTAAAGCAGAGCATTCTATGCAAATTTTACCTTACTTACTGTATTAATGCTTTTTTTTTAAGCAAAAAAAATATTTAGGTTTGGCTATAAATTCCTTAACTCATTTCACCCTAAATAATTTAGGTGACTGAAATAGGAATCAACTTGAATTTGTAATTTCCTGATAGTATGTGAGAAATTTATTTTTCTTCGAGTCATATCGAATTCATTAATACGGACTTTTGGGCTTTTTACGGAATGTTCCTGAAAAATTATTTTTTATTGTTACAAATTACGATGCTTTATTTATATAAAAAAAGTTAAAATAAATTCTTGCGTTTTTTGTTTACTACTGAAAACCATAACTTTAGTAAAGGTATTTTTTGTTTAAACAAAATACAACATTTTCACTGCGATCATTATTTGATAGATAATGAAATTTTCATTAAAATTGGTTAATTTCCTGATTTTTGGTGAATTTTTAAGTAAAGGGAAGGGTCAAAATGTGTATACACTTTGAGCATCGACATTCATTGTCTGTCCCTACCATTTTCCGATGAATATTTGATAGCAAAGCGACTACGTGTGGTTAATTTAAATCAAATTTCAATCACATGGTTACATTATCAATAATCATGTGATTAAACCCATTGAAAATTTACCGATATTGTAAACACTATATGTTTTTGGAATTATAGTGAAGCGGTTAGCTCCCCAGAAGGCTTACATATTTTATCAGCTAGTTTTACCTGTTTTTTCAGAGAGGGTATTTTTTTCCAAGGAACAAATCGGGTTTGTATTACTGTACACATAGATTCGAAAAAGTTGTCAAAAAACAAATATATAACAAATAAATGTTTACAAATGCAAGATAAGTTACTTTTCTACCAAACTAGATATATTTTTCGTGTTTTTATTCCATGTAACATGTTTATTCAGCTCGAAAAACATACAGTGTTTACCGATGTATTCGAAAATTCAAGATGGCGTCTGACTTTCTCTTTAACACGGTAAGTTTGGGAAAAAGTGTTATAAAAAAAACTTGATAAAATACTGTTAAAAACCCGCTCAATATATGTTACCGTGACATATGTTGATATATATTGGGCGGGTTTTTAATAGTATTTTTTCTAGTTTTTTTTTATTTATAACACCTTTTCCCAAACTTACCGTGGTAAAAAGAGAGTCGGGTGGCATCTTTAATTTTCCAATACATCGGTAAACACTGTATGTTTTGGGGGCTGAATAAACATGTTACATTGACTAAAAACACGAAAAATATATCCAGTTTGGTAGAAAAGTAACTTATCTTGCCTTTGATCACATTTATTTGTTGTATATTTGTTTTTTGACAACTTGTTCGACTCTATGTGTACAGTAATACAAACCCGGTGCAACATATTTTGAAATTAGAAAAATAAAAAAAAAACAAAAAAAAAACTTTGTTTTAGCATGTTAAAAGTATTTAGGTTGGTGGATAATTAAATTCTACTGTATTGGTATAAGTTTTTTTTTCTTTGCTGTTGTTTCTTGCTTTTTACAATTTTTGACTAAATACTTCAAAATTAAGCGGGATTGCTTAGATCGTATTTTAAACTAAACTTCGGAGGTTGGGATGCCCCCCACCTAAAATGTACTTGGAAAAATCGATTTTATAGCGAGATTTAAGAATGGTTAGCCGAAAAAAAGGTGAAAAACAAAACAAATAATCAATAAATAATTGTTACCAAAGGCAATAAATGCTACTTTTTTTTACTTATATGAATGAGTTTATTTTATATTTTAAAGTATTTTCAAGCGCTTTTCTTTATTTTTTAATCTAAAATTCCGGGTGTGTAGGTGCGAAATATCTCCAGATTTTCTAGAATTTCCTGCTAGATGTCAAACAAAATCTCTAGATCTAGCAGGAAAACCGCTAAATTGGAAACGCTGGTCACGTGACAGGAAGCGATAATAAATAATTGTCCCTAAATAAAAATTGGCCTAGCGGCACAAAGAAAACCACCTATTTATCATAGAAAAATTAAGTATAATGTTATAATTAAAAAGAAATATATAAAAACACACATGGATATAGTAAACATGTTATACCAAAACGTGGAAGCCATCCGTTCAGTGATTTTTTAGACTATTAATTGCGAACGAACCAAGAGTTACATTTTTATATATATAGATATATATAATGATCCTTACGCTTTATTAAAAATCTAAAATCATGAAAAAATCTCACGAAATAAGGTCTTACAGATTTCTTTTATATCCCCTATAAAGCATAAAACATGTGTAAAATAATTATTATACCTTTAAAAGCTTACAATAAACCATGCAATCATTACAAATTAATAGAAAAAATTAAAGATATAAGTATATATAATCATATATTATTCGTACTATATATAACCATATATTATCTTAGTATATTTACATATAAACATAAAACCAAAAGTGAAAACAATTTCTAAGTTCCAACATTAATTTAAATGCGTTACAAATTGATAAACATCCTTAAAAATTTTTTAAATAAACATTAGAAAGTTTACTATAGAATCTAATGACATGCCGTGACGGATAATATGTCACTAATATTATATTCTTAAATATTTCAATTTTTAGAATACTTACTTCATATGATTATCGTTGTTATATGTTTTCTCTCATTGACAAAATGCAGTTAACACCATATTGGCATTAGCAAGTGTATAGACCCTTTATTGTTTTTTCGTTTGCTTAAAATAAACTTTGAGGCTACAAAATCCTCCATAGTGAAACTGAAAAAAAATTACATACACGATTTAAACTATGACACCAAAATTGCAAGTGTTCAAATTGAGCATGTCTTTTTTGTCATGCAAACTTGTCACAATATTAATTACTATATGCACACACACTCTCTCTCACACAAATATACACATACACACACATATATATACACATATATATATGCATATATATATATATAATCGTTTAGTTCATTAAACAATAATGTGTTTTTTTTAAATATCGCTTCATTTTGGCAAACTCGAAGAAAAGTCTCAATAATAAAATCAAAAACATTATTCTCATATATTTTTATATTTCTTATTGTTGATTCCGTAACAGAATTATTTTATTCTTGTACATAAAAATGTAGAAATGTATTTTTCCAGCACTATTTTTATTGGCTTTTATTTTTATGTGGAAAATAGTTGGGGGGTTTTTTCAAATTAGGAGATTGGAAAATGATATTTGAAAAACACCTTTTTTAATCATATCAAAATATCAACGTTAACAATGTTATCAATCGTGTTATCGTTATCTTAAATAAATCATTCAGTCGTCTTAAATATATCATTCAAATAATTCTACATTTTCTTGGAATAATAATGGCGATATTTAATCTTCTTTGCATTGCATTACATCTTCTGAACTTTTATTATGTTGGACTATTGTAAACTAGAGGAGTGACTCGACGTTGCCCGGGATTAATGCTGATCGACGAATGATTCACACTCCCATATTTTAGATATGATCGAAATCAATAAAATACCCATCTTTCAGTGAAAGAGATTAATTACCTGCCATAATAAGGGAACCCATCGCGATGCATCCAGGGAAAGCTTCAAGGCCTCCTCAAAATGACTAAATTCAAAATACATGGTAGTCTACATTGCACTGTACAATATTGAAATGTGTTTATATACAGTGACTTGCATTAAAGGTTAAAGTGCAAAAGACGAATATCTTATTTTATTTGTGTTCTAAAGAGAACCCGTCATTTTGAACGCGCCCTGGTCATATGCAAGAACCTTAGTTGTTGTTCAGTGATAATTGCTCGGATTTGTATTTAAAATGGAAAGGTTAAGATTTATTTCAAACTCGCTCTGTCATATCAAAGAATTTACTGTTCGTTTTATATTATGCCTTTCGGCTTGTGTGGTAATGGAATTTCTCAAATGCACGTCAGATTAGACTGTTTAAGGTGTTAATCGCCTGTTTCTCCTTCCATCAGAATAATTCAGTTATTGATTATCGATACTTATCGAAGTCAGTTCGACACATGTACCTATCGTAAAACACCGGCCGCTACAGAAAGCAACTTTGTTTGAAATTTAACAAACATCTACCCAGACGCTTCGAGACTTAAGTAAACGAACCCAGAGACACACAGACACACAGCTTCAGAGACACATAGACAAAGCTTCTTTTGTATAGTAGCAGAGATATTCTACAGTCTATTTCTCGAATGATCATATTTGAATTTAAAAAAAAACGTAAACTGGATATGTTTATTTATTATGTCAAATAAAATTATTAACACGCCGTGCCAAACATATTTTTTATTTACTTAAAACAAAGGTACGCTCAATCAACAAAAATTACACACACACACATACTTACACACACACACATATATATATATATTTATATATATATATATTTATATATATATATATTTATATATATATATATATATATATATATATGTATTGGCAGTAAGTCATTATTCAAGCACGTCTGATTGAACACAAGTTATTTTTTTTTCCGATTTTTCTGGATGTTTGTTCATTCGCCGAGCGGCTTTGTTTTTATTTCAGCTTGCTTGTTGTATAATATGGCGCCAAAAATTTGTTGTTCAGCCAGAGTCTTCTCAAGCGCCTTCTATCGGTGCATCCAATTATCATCGGGGGGGTCTTATCGTTTTCTTTTTTATTTTATTTTTCTTTGACGCTTGGGGTATTTAAAACATAATTATAAACATAAATAACAAAATTCCATTTCTTTTTAGTATATTAAAGCGCCCGCTACTAAATACACAAGCTAAGCAAACAAAAACTACCAACAATAATGCAATAATCTTAAATTACCATAGCGAATGCTCATCAAAATTTAAAACTGCCCTAATAAAAAAAATTGATCACCGCTAATACAATATAGCATACACCTAACAAATATATTGCAAAAACTAACAAACATAAAACAAACCCTAATAAACAATAATTTCCCGAATAAACTCGCCAATAACCACATAAACCCCTGTTCACTCACCCCACAATAAAAACATAAAATATAATACTAAAAAAACGAGAGGATCAAAGTATACTATGAAAACCAACTACACACTAATTACAAAAGAGATGAAAAATAATAACAACCTAATAACCAAATACACCAGAACCACCGACCAGAAAAATATCAAACTAATGATATATTATACAAAATTTAATACCTCAGCTTTAATAATTAAAAACGATAACAATACTTACACCACACTAAAACAAAATAATGTAGTGTATGAATTTACTTTTCCATTCGAAGAATGTCTCCGAACCCACTCTAAAAACTCATACAACGCATATATAAGCCACACCACAACAACACTCTCCGGGCGACTAACCTATAATTCTTCGGATAATAGTGCCATAATAGAACACTTAACATCCAATGGTAAATGCCTACAGCCGTCTGACATTATAAATATTTTAACTAAAATACTAAAATTTGATATCTTAACAATTGCAGACGACGACTAAAATTACCAAAAGCCATACTTATAAAAAAACTACAGCCCGTTTTTAACCGGATCTCATTAACACCGGAACAAATATACGAACAGTATTTAATAACTTACAAGAAACTAAAAAAAATAGAGTATAAAATAAGTAAATCGAAATTAAATAAAAAAAAGAAACGCCCTTAACATTCCTGTGCCTACCTTTATAACCAATAAAAATGAATATAAATATACCACATCTACAAAAGAAAAGAAAAAATAACGAAAACAACAATATCCATCTGATGATAATCGGATGCACCGATAGAAAGCGCTTGAGATGGTGTAACAACAGTTATTGGGCGCCAATTTGTACACTATGTCAGCTGAAATAAAAAAGACGGCTCGGCGAATTGATATATATATATTTATATATATATATATATATATATATATATATATATATATATATATATGATCATTTGTAAGATATATACAAAATAATACACACAACAATATAGATAAACATTACATAGTAAAATAAAATTAAATAAAATGCAACATCCTCACGAACAAACACATTATACACAAACACATTATATAAATACAAAAAGACAGCATTCTAAGCACATGATTAACCCATATAATAAACACAACTATTATTCTAAACATTTTTTTTTATTTATGCCAGACTTTTATTTGCGAATGGATTATGTCTTGAAATTTTACACTAACGATAGAATAAAATGACGCACGATTAACTTAAGAAACCATAGTCACCCTCCTGAACATATGCATAAATATCAATTAGCATAATACGAAAAAGCAATAGAAGATTCTCCAAACAGGATTTATATAACATAAATACATTAATTATATATTTATACCCAATGTATTGCAAGTTTTAGGCTTGTTGCCTTGTTGAACACAACGGCCTTTGGCGAAATTTTTAACTAAAGATTTATATTTATAATAAACGTGTCACTTTTAGAACATATTATGACACAGTGTAACCTCTTCAAAAAAGTTATTTGATAGTCATGTGAAGTAAATTATGTCACCGTCTCATGTCAAATGACAAAGTGCATACATTGGAAGTGTCCATAAATATTGTTAGTGGTTTAGCAAATAGGCAACCACAATCAGAGCCAAAATGGGTATTGGCACATTTTCATTCCCATTGTGGACATGGTAGTTGTAAATGCACATAGCAAAGTAGGGACGATAGAAAACCGAGTTACCAAAATGGATTCCCTTTTATTTAGAAGAGTAATTTGCTGATCAGATTTTAAAATTCCTACAAACAGGCTACGACCTAGTATGAAGCGCAGCTGTCAAGCACCTTCAGAAATTCCTTCAAAAAGATGTTCGTTTTGATTGCAAAAGAATACAAAATCATGATACGGAGTTAACGACGACGATGCCAGAATAAGCCATGCACTGCGAGACCGAATATGTGTTCTTCCAAGTGCACAATCACTCTATGCGTTACCTGTTTCTCTGCTTCTCATAAGTATAATTTTTGAGCATAAAGGTAACTAGAATAACTAACGTTCCACGGTTACAATATGTATAAAATAGTTTATAATTACAAAATAAGCCTGACACTCTTTAGTCTTTTGGGCCGCCACCGAGTTCTGCTCTCAGACCCAGAGTTTTCCAGAGGCACTTGATTGCATCAGTCGATCGCCACACTATTCAGTACATCCAGGTACACTTTGGTGTTGACTTTTATGCTAACTTCAAAGATGTGGGGTAGGATGATGTATCCCTTTCTTGAAACCACACCAAAGACCATATCTGTTATTGGAAATATCAGTCAGTTGTGCCCTCAAGCGTTTAACCGTTATCATGATTTTGACTAGAAAAGAGCATGAGTTGTTGGGCGACTCATCTTCTATATCGCTCGCAAAACAGTGTGTTATTATGAGACATGATAGAAGGCTCCTATCGCTCTAAAGATTAGTACACAACTCGTAGACTAATAAATTATCTGCAACAAAGAAAAAACCGGTTTCATCAAACGGAAATGGAATTATGTCATATTTTCTAGGGAAAAATTTAACGTGCCTATATATATATATATATATGTGTGTGTGTGTGTGTGTGTGTGCGTGTGTGTGTGTGTGTTTGTGTAGTGGAGTTGGAAAGGGTTAGAGTAGGAACACAACGACTTGGTGAGAATCAGACGAACCTTTATATAAAGCAAGGGTTAGTGGTACAGAAACGGTTAGTAAGTCCGTGGGGGGTCGTCTCTGTACGGCATCCGGGATCACACTCCCACGCTTTTTTGTTCAGGGAAAAAAAATGTTAATATTTCTTCCATTTTGGATCGATGATAAGGGGTCCAGTAACCTTTCTATTCCTTGCCGATCCGCGCTGTTCTTCGTTTGTTTGGGGAGGCTCGATATCGAACATATAATATAGCGTATCGCTAGCTTCTTCCTCAATTTGAGGTGGGTTTTTGCCATCGTCATGGCGACGTCTAATTTGATTTAGATATCTCTTGTGAGTGGTGGTAGGGCCTAGAACGATATACGTTGTGTTCCAATTCTTTTGTCAATTGTTCCCTGTTCCCAAAATGATGTATTGTTTCCGTATTTTTTACATAGGCGTCACCACTTATCAAGGCCAAGAGGTCACTCGAGGATAACGATGTCTTGTGTCTGTGTGCTTTAAAGAAAACTTTTTCTCCTGGCTTATACTTTTTTGCTGAGAGGGTAGTGGTCCTACCGGAATTTGCTTGTTCTGGTTTTTCGAATACTGGTCGTATTATCGCTCAAACATGGTCTTTGTAGGATATGTTGTTTCCGGGGTATTCGGGTTCAGTGCGATCCTGTAAACCTGTAAGGACTTATCTGAAGGTATTTACGAAGCTTTCGTCAATGCTATTTTCAAGGTGTCTACGAAACATTCTGCCTATCAATTTGACTTGGATGATACGGAGGTATAGTGATGTGTTTTATTTTAAAACTGTCGCAGAATTCTTTAAAATCAGTTGACGTGAACATCGACAGATAGCGAAAATTGTGTTACAATGTACTATTATATAGTAAAATGGTGTTTATACCCAAGACTTTACAGAAACGAATACTAAGAGATCTCCTCCAGACTATGGCCAAAGACAGACCAACCTTGGTCAAAAATACATGTGGATTTCACAAGACCAGTAGAGGATTCTACCACTTGATTGTAGTAGATAGCTATTCAAAATGACCAGAAGTACTCAGGTGCAAGAGGCCCACCACAGAGGTCATTATCTATTTCCTCCATGTAGTTTTTTTCCAGATTTGGCGTTATCGATTGCTTAGTTAAAATGAAAATAAAAGGAGAGAAAGCAGGAATCGAACCCTGGATATAAGTTTTAAAGAACAATAAGTTTAAATGGAATGTCCAGTAAATTGTTGATTCTGATGAAATAAATAATAAATAAACTATCATTGTTAGAAAGAATGTGGATAATAAAATATGGGTTAAATGAATTAGATATGTAGGTTGAATTCCTTTGTGAAAACAACAAAGAAAAAATGGGAAATCAGAATGTTCGGAAACATGCAGGTCGCGCATGTTGATGGCACGTGAATTGTGGTCACGTTGGCCGGACATGCATGGATTTTTCAATATAGGAAGTGAGAGTCAGTTAGTTAGTTAGTTAGTTAGTGAGAAACTCAGAGAGAGAGTTTGGAATTCGAACGTCTAGAAGCGAGACGGTCACTTTGAAACTTAATATGTGAAGCTTTGAATTCTTGATGATGAAGACCACGGCCGGTCGTGAAGAAATAAACCCATCATGTGTTTTTTTATAAAACGTCGTCTTGTATTGTGATTCTACAAAAAGGTAATTTGAATTGTTATTATATGTCTATATGTCTGTGTTATAAAATGTCTTGACATACACATATCATATCTACAATGTGAACTCTACATCTCATATCTACACTAAGACTGTCTGAACACTATCTCCTCACTCAAAGAGCTTTCTTCTTCTACACGTCTTAGTATGAACAGTTTTAATATATATGAATCGCTTCATAACAGAAACAACAACATTCTTTATAAAACGAAAAATCTCTACAACAATATCTCTCACAACAACATCCCTCTTAATAAAACTCTCTCTAAGACTCTCTAAGCATCATTTATAATAAGACTCTCTTTTAATGAAACCCCTATATAACAAATATGAGACACTTGAAATCATCGGCACTAAATTCTGACGATTTGAAATCGTCACAGCGTTTGTTGACAATAGAGATGAAAGTCAAGTACTCCATATCGTTTTTTTTCTAAGGTTCAAGCATTTCCACTGTTTGTGGAACAATGACGTCTTCAAGATGAATAGTTCAGTTAGTTGTTTAACGGTTTCCATAAACGTCAGATCGATAGTCTTTTGTTGAAAGATACAGTCGATGAATTTGTCTTGTTTTGTAGCCCCTAGTTTTCTGAGTAGCAAACGGACATTTTCTTGTCTGTCACATTTTTACAGTCGATATTGTACAGATCTTCATATCGTCTGAAATACTTTTCAAATGTTTGATGTTCTTCAGGCCAGTAGGTGAAATTATTTATTGTACTCTGCGGAACAGCTGTATCGCTCTCTGTAACTTGATTCCTATTCATTAAAACCTGGAGTATGCTTCGGTTCTCTATTTTTGCTTGTAATGCAAAGAGTCTATCCTCAGCTCTCTTTTGCATTTGGACCATTCTTTCTTCTGCTTGCTGTAGTCTATCTTCAGCTCTTCTTTGCTGGTCCATTTGAAAGTAAATTAGACGTGTTATCGTCTCTTTCACATCTTCCATTGTGTCTCTTTTTATTTTATTTTCTCGAACGAAAAAATTCTATTCTTTTAAGGGAATTTGTAACTTAAATATAAGTCAGCAAGGGACAACTTTTTATAATTTATGGACTAGTGTACTCTTCAGTAGTTGTAACAGAAATGCAAAAATCATAGATTAATTTTCCATACACTTATTTACTCGCGTTCCTTTTGTCTCAGATATGCCAATAGTTCGGAAATGGAGACGGATTATTGTTTTACCGTAGTGAAAAAATTGTACAATATACTATATACAATATACACCATGCAATATGCAACATAAACGTACAATATAAAATATACAATATAAAATATACAATATGAAATATACAATATAAAATATACAATATGAAATATACAATGTACAATATACAAGTCGACATGTGTCTAGCAAAGTTACTGTTTCAGTAATAGATATTGTTGCACGAGCATTATTTTCTCACTCCGCTTGCGAGCAAGAATTAATCCAACAACGAAATAGGTATTTATTTTGAATGTGCTTTAAAATAAATTTAAATGCGAAAGAAAGAAAAAAAGGTGTAATTTCCTTTCTGTGTGTGTTGCAAAAATAAATGGGGAACTAGAGAAAAACATTATTTTTTTCAAATCATCAAAAACAAAAAAAATGACTTACCAGCGCGTAAAAAGAATATTTGCTTTTTTGTCACAGTGTCTCTTTTCCTTTTCTTCTCGGTAGAGTTCAAACAAATAGCTAGTCGGGCAACAATAACCACTTAGTCATAAAGCAAGAATTTATTTCCCAAAATTTCAGTAATAGAAGAAAGATATCTTCCAACATAAAATCCATGTGTAATTTTCCTAAACGATTGGGTCGACACGTTATACGGATAATTAAAACAAGATTACTTTTTCCTTTATTTTAGCAAGCATAACAAAAAGCAATTCGAGTTACAATTTCCTCAAGTAGATAAATTTAAGTGTTGTAAACTTTTTCTTTTTACACTGCAATTTTTCGTCGTTGAACTTTTGTAGTTTTGTGTTGTAACTAGAAAAGTTTGCAATTGACCATTTCGTACGTTTGAAAGTTGAAGTTTTGCGCGTGAGTTTAAAAAAAAATACATCCTTGTCGCCATTGTAGTGGAATCGGAAGGTATGAAGTAGGAACACGATGACGTGGTGAGAATAAGAAGAACATTTATATCAAGCAAGAGTCAGAGAAAAGGTTAATAAATCCACGGGCAGTCGTCTCTGTACGACATCCGAGATAGCTCTCATTGAGCGGTATAGACTTGCTGGTTATATGCCTAATGGAAGAGTCCATCTTAGCGGATTGAAGGGTGTGTATGTCCACACAACAATATATATATATATATATATATATATAGAGAGAGAGAGAGAGAGAGAGAGAGAGATGGATAGAGAGAAAGAGATGGGGGAAGAAAGAGAGAGAGAATAATAGAAATAGTATTCCCACAAGATTGAGGGATTAAAAAAGGTACAAGGCAAATGTCCTTCAACGTTTCGTCATTATTGTAAGGCGCTTCTGGAAAAATACATTGAATAATGCTAAGTCATCATCCAGAAGAAGTCTTACAATAAAGTATAAACTCTGATGGACATTTTTATATTAATTTCCTATTTCACGACTGGCGTTTCCTCTCTTTCCTTCTCCCTCTCTCCCATTCTCTCTTTCTCTCTCTCTCTCTCTTTCTCTCTCTCTCTTTATATATATATATATATATAAAATTCAAACACAGCAGTGTTTCAATATATGGTTAATTAGCAGGTTTAGACATTTAGAACTGCTTTAAAGCTTCAACGCTCACAGTTTATTTCAAGCAAATTCAAACAATTATTTCAGTTTATAGATCATCTTCTTAACTATACTGTGAAAACTTTTCTCAATTTTCCTTCAGTACAAGAAAAGTGATTATGAATTTACTCGTGTTCAAAATCGTAAAAGTATGTGAGGAAGTGAGCGAAGCTTTTTTATAACTGGTTTCCACAGAAACCACGTCGCTTCAGCGACTACTGTTGCTACTAATGATCTGCTGTCCCCAAAAGAGAGGTAACAAATGAAAGAGTCAGAATGTAAGCACGTAAAGGAGATACCTTTGAAGATTTTTTTGAAAGCAGACGAGTGCCGTACATTGCTATTACATATGTGTATATTGCGTTTATTTGGGCCAAAAAAAAGATGAAATAAAACAAAGAACACAGAAATTTATTAAAAGCCTGGAAAAATAAGGAGTTCAATAGAAAAAATGCGGGCATGAAAAGTAATATCGTTACGCTTTAACATGGAAAAGTAAAGGGTTAGTTGTTAAAACTGGAAAAGAAAAGGACAAGGTATTGTAGTAAAAAACATAAGTTTATAACTTAAAATATTGCATCATTAAGATTTTTGAAAAAATAAAATCAGAACTGTATATAATCAATTTTAATGCTGCAATATTGTATGTTATACATTTATTACATGTTTATAGAATATATTGTTTTTCTTTCCGCTTATACAACTATTCCTTTACTTCTCCATGTTAAAGTTAAACCATATTACTGTTTTCTCATTTTTTATTGTAATATATATATATATACATATATATTATATATGCATATATATTTATATATACATATATATGTATATATATGTATATATACATATATATATGCATATGCATGTATATATATACTCTGTTTCGTCTGCCTGCTTCCCTCCGGACTACAACTTGGATGTCTTCAAGTCCAATGTTAACAAATTCCTAATGAACCACCCTCCTAATTAAACACTCCATCAAATCTCCACACTAACGTAATGTACTTGCAATAACCCTTATGCCTGAGTAGCTTCCGGGCCTTGATAAGTGGTGATCACTGTGTAATATATATATATATATATATATATATATATATATATATATATATATATATATATATGCAAAACTTTGTTAAATTCAAAGACTAACATTTTTCCTTTTTATGACTGTTTATACCATCTTGGAGTTCTTCATTACAGCCATTTTGTTAATGGAATGGCAATGTTATGCTGTTATGTGTTCATACTTTTTTTCTGTTATCACAACTCATCAGATAGTGTTTGCATTCGGTGTTACCAACAAAAAGTTTATTTTGTACATGATAAACCTGGTGTTTGTGGAAAAAAAATCCATCCCCACCTTGTTACATGTCGGCAATCTTGGGTGTCATGCTAACTAAAATGTCTGGTTTAAACCTTAAAATCGTATTTTTTAATGTTCTCTTTTAATTTCCAATTTTTCCTTTTATTATTTTCATTCCTATTTTTTTATAATTTTATTTCTGCCTTTATGCGTGTTTAATCTAAGATTCCTTTTGTTTGGTTGCTTATTTATTAGTAAATCTTCTTGTTTCAAGGTAATGTCACTGTCAGGAATAATTTTTTTATTACTAAAGTTTATTCTCTTACATCTTTTTCTTTGCCTATATTATACGTTTTGAGTTTTTCTTTTTTATTTAATGTGTTTGTTTCTTTTTCATTTTATTTATTTTTAATTATATTTATCCAGATTTTAATTATATTCTTACGTTCCATTTTGTGGTGTAATTTATCTTACATGGTAGATTGATCTATATTTTTCTTTTTTATGTTACTCGCTCTACATTTCCGTTGATGCTGTTGTTTTTTAATCTGTGAAATTAAGTATCGATATCCGTGCAGACATCCGAGAATTACATCTTGTTTTCTGTTTAATAATTTTTCTTCTGATATTAGTATATGACATGCTTCTAGTATACGAAAGTTGCATCTTCTGATTGGCTTAGTTTATATTTTTCGCTCTATCTACTATCTTAATTATATTCAATTTATATTTTTCTTTAATTCCTTTATCCATACTGCTTATGTGATTGAGTTTTTCTTAGGTTTTTCTTATTATTTGCGTTATTACTGTTAGTTCCTTTGCTATCTTCATCATTGTGATTGTCTCTATTTTTGTTATCATCTATTCAGTTGTTTTCAATATTATTTGCATTGTTGTTGTTTTCGTTATTTGTCGTGTCATTTTCTTTCTCAGTATCTTATTTAAACGATGTAAGGTGGTTACGATATCTGTCCTTTAGCAAGTTCCGGTGCTCCCAAGATATACTTTAGTTTAATTACTTGGTATAACTTCACATTTGTATACTACGTTTGAGGTTAAACATTTTCCCCCAGTGGACATTCAGCAGTGTTCCGGCAGTTACATTCTTTTACGTTGTTAGATTCATTTTTTCTCTCATCTCTGTTTCTCCAAAATATTTTAATTTTGTGTTGTTGTAGCCAATTATGGTATTTGTTTGGTTAGCATATGTTGAGAAGTATAGCTTTACACTGTTTCCATTCAGTGTCTTACTTAGTTTACTGCCTTGCGATGAATTTTTTGTCTATAATTTGGTAAAATTCCCTCGGAATGTTAGTTTTTATGTGGTGGCTGAACGGTGGATTAAACCACGTTTGCGCCTCCATTCTCTTTTTCTTGTTTACATCTCTTTCAGTTTTTAGTGTTTATGTATGTTCTATTTTTTGCTCTCTTTTTTTGCTTTTTTTATATTTCTTCATAGACCTGTTGTAAGATATTTTATTTGCGTTGTTTGTGGTTCTTTCTCTATTTGCATTTTTATTTCAAGTCTCCTGAACAAATTTGATTTGTTCTTTATATCCTGATCTAGTTAGGGCTTTGTTATAATATTCTGTATTGTTATCAAATAATTCTTCATTTTGTGATATTTTAGATATTCCTTTGGAGATGCTTTTTTATATTATTCGGATGGTTGGACTTGTGATCAATGTAGAATAACGTTTGGTGAGGTTTTTGGTAGGGTTCGTAAGTTTTATTGTCGAGATTACAGATTATGTCCAAGAAGTTTACACATTTATGGTTTGGGTCTATTGTTATATCTTGGCTCAGCTTATTGAGGGATTGTTTAATTTTATGTTTGATTTTTTTTAAAATAACTTATTTGTGGAGTTCATGTAAAACAAAACATCATCCCTAGCATCTCAAAAGAACATCAAGATGTTCGGCATTTCCGGGTGAACTAAACTATGGGTATTTGTGGAGGATAGAATAGAAATAGAATGGATACTTGGTTATCTCCACAATCTAGTAACTGTCTGTGTAAAGAGGTTAAAGTAAAGAAACTGCGTTTTTCTAACCTGAGAAACTTAAAGTATTCATCTAGCTGACTTTATAATCCCCGAATACATGTTCCTGTGTGTTTGATGTTTATATCTAAGAGCGGTGTTGCAACTATACCATCAGAGACATGGTTAATTAGAGCCATGGTTAATTAGAGCCATGGTTAATTACAGCAAATAATAGTAATTATGTTAACTGACAGAGAGGGTACAAGTACTTGTAGTTAGTCAGAACATTCACCATTAAAGTACTTGTAGAAAAGGCAGGGGGATGCAACATTTCGTCGATGGGACAGAGGCTGAAGCTTAGATTACTAGTGGGGTTTGCTTTAGAACTGCCGTGTAGGAACATGTTCAATCGCTGCTTTGAATCATTCAAGAGTCTCATTTGCAGGAAAAGAAAAGATATTTCCCCAGGGGGCGTCTCTAATATGATTTCTAATGGCATCCCAGTCGGCCTTATTTTAGTATGTTGTCGTTTAGAGCAATGGCTCTTCAACTTTGAGTCGACAGTTTAGAGTGATTCTATCATTATCACAGCATGATCAGCATTCCTAAGTTGTCAATTAGCATTTGTTACACGATCCTCAAGTCTCTTTTCAGAAATAGATCCAGAATTGAGGCTTGCTGGTCATGGCGATCTGGGAGACGGGCCGAGAATGTTACTGTTTGTGCTAAGGAATCGGATAAAGCAAATTTATGGATGATGCTACTAGCTGTGTCAGTGTAGTTAAAGAAGCCAAACAAATTTCTGTGACTGGCGTTGGAGTCACTAAATACATGTATTTGGGCTTTAGTGTCTAGGAAGAGTTCTACATCTACGTCAGAGACATAATTCATTATAGTACAGTCCTGGGTTGATGGAGAGCAATAACCTTACAGGTATCTAACGCAGAAGAAGGAAATAAATAAACAAAATACATTAACATAATGGATAACAAATTTCATCGTAAAAATATCTCCTAATAGAAAAAATATAAATAAAACAACAACAACAACAACATTAATAATAAAAATAATAATAATAACAAATTAAACTAAAATAATATATATATTAATTTTATTCATACAAACATTAATGGCTACATATGTGCATACATGTTTCTGTAATCAGCCACGTTGGGGGATTACGTCTTCAGGCGAAGAATTACCGTCGAAAGTGATATTTCAACCATATACATTTTCCTATTTCGTTTATCAAGTTATGAGTCATAAAAACAGTGAGAGGACAAGTGAGGTCTTTGAAGATAATAAACATCTTTTACATTTCCCTTTCCCCCCATCCAACCTATCTTTTGTTTTTTATGGCATAAGGTACTTGAGAATTTAGTTTTTTTGTCTTGGAGTCTGTAAATTAAGAACATTAGCTATGGTCACCAAGTACTGACTGGTGCCTTTCAATCTACATCCATCCACACATACATGCCACACACACACACACACAACACACACATACACAGACACCGCCACACACACACTCACGTTAATACATATATTCAAAAGCGAGTCTATGCTGTTCGCTTTTATTTTACCCACAACACACGTACTGAAACTAGGCAATAACTCTAAACTACGCAGGAATAAAGTTAAAATTAAAATAAGGTAAATAAAACAAAACAAAAAATAAATAAAAATAAATACAAAAAAAAATGAAAGCCAAATAAACAAACAAAGTATGAATAAACATAAAACACGAAAGTTATCTAAACCCCACATGTACATATACATCTTAATATATCAATATACTTATAAACGCCTGTTTATGTATATAGTTGAAATATCACTTTTGACGGTAATTCTTGGCCTGAAGACGTAATCCCCCAACGTGGCTGATTACAGAAACATGTATGCACATATGTAGCCATTAACGTTTGTATAAATAAAATTAATATACCTACTCTGTTAACTCATTGAGCACTATTTTGGTAGACACATGCTGTTTCATTGAATGTACTTCTAGGAAACTAAACTCTACTGGCTATATATATATATATATATATATATATATATATATATATATAGCCAATAAATGCTTATAACAAAATAATAAATCAATAAATAAAATAGAATTACCCCCAGCTACCTACGGTTTTAACTAGTCACATCGTACAGTGGTCCTAACCTATATATACAGTCCTGCTCTCTTTCGCCACCTTGAATATGGTTTTCTTTTCTTTTTGAAAGGGGGTATTTTCTCCCGAAATTAATCAAAGTTCCATACAACCTACGGACTTTATATACACCGGGCATACCAACAAATGGGTTACAAATTAATTATATAACGAGGTTAGGAATGATAGATGAATAACCAGTTAGACATTTCTCTACTTGAAGATATCCGTCTACTTGTCTGTTTTTCTTTTCTTTACTCTTGTGATTCTAGTCCTTTCCGCATTGCTTTTGGCTTTTGAAACTTCCATATATATATATATATATATAATGTTAAAAGTCCAGGTATGCTTTTAAGATAGTAATTTAAAGGTTATGAGGGTTTTTTAAAGCATGAAAAACGATGTTACTTATTGTATTTAATATTTTTATTGTTATTTTTTATATTTCAAGCGGACCTCCGCTCTTGGTCACAAAAAGTATCGAAATGAAAAAGAAAAAGAAAACCGTTGAAAGAACTGGAGATTTGTAGCGTGGACAGCGTTCATTCCTAGCAATAATGTTCTAAAAACTTCACGTGAATTATTTTAGCCGTTTGTGGAAGAAGATTGTGTTTTTTAATGTTTTTTTTTAATGTTGCAACGTAAAACCGTTTAATTAAAACGGCAAAAATGAGACGCAATTGATTTCAATATGCATAATGGAATAGAAATTAAATTGTTAAATGGTAAAAATAATGTAAGTATTAATTATGAATAATAATAATAATAATAAGAAGAAGAAGAAGAAGAAGAAGAAGAAGAAGAAGAATAAAACTACTGAAGAAGGCAGATTTAGAGACACTGTCGACTTTTTTATAGATTCAAATTTCCCATCAGCAAAAATACGAAAACAAAAAGAAATAAAATGGATTATCCAACTAAACACTAAAAAAACAGGTCTTAACACAGACCTTGGCCTACTTAAATTCTGCAAATACTTTAAAAAATAATTAAGTAACACAATCACCGACTCATACATATATACTTATACGCATGTATTAACCTCTTTCCACTTCTGAAAGCGTATTTTGGAGCTGGTGAAATTTGCTACTACACCCGTTGATTTCAGTTTCCTCGATGTAATGTTTCGGCAAATAGAAAGTTCGTCTATGGGGCCAGGCACTTGGCAGATAATGGCGAGTATTTTTGTGGGGTTCCATGAATAGCAATTACTCTTTGGATCCATGAAACACATAGACTATTTTTGCTATGTGGACGACACAGTTTGCCTTTTCAGTAATCAAATAGAGGCAAATAATTTTGTTTCCTTACCTAATAGGATACATCCCATGTTACAGTATACTTATGACCGAGAGTGTAACTCGTCCGTAGCTTTCCTGGATGTATTGGTAACAAAACCACTGTCTAGTTACTTTACATCAAGTAAATGAGTAGGCTGTTGGAATTCGATAAATAGAGGAGTAGTCAATCATCTCAGCAAAAACAACCGTCTTAGGAATGTGCAATATGGTTTCAGTTCTGCTAAATCTACAGCAGACGTGCTTAGATTTATTTCTCATAGGATTAGCAAATATCTAGGCGGAGGCCTCCTCACAAAGGCAACCACTCTCGACATATCAAAGACCTTTGATAAGGTATGACATAAAGGACTACTTCACAAGATCTCCAGCTATGGTATAGCGGAAAATGTTTTCTCAATTATTAAATCATTTCACACTGATAGGTTCATATGAGTAGTGGTTGATGGGCAGAAATCAGAAGCTCTCAGAATAAATGATCTAGTCCATTGGGGGTCCATCCTAAGCCCAGCTCTCTTCCTTATCTACGAAAATGATCTTCCAAATCACATCCTTACATCATTCGTAGACATTTATGCTGAAGACGCTACAATCTAAGACCTTAAACGACCAATCTCTTTCTGATTCTCTCTCATCTGATCTAGAGCATATAGTACAATGGGGAAAAGAGTGGCAGGTTACTTTTAATGCATCTAAAACCAAGCTTTTATATCTACACCATATACACTCTGATGTCAATCTTGTATCGGTTGAAATGAATGGCTCTTGTCTTGGGGAGGCTCCATGTTTTGACTAGCTTCTGCGCTTGATATTTACTCCTGAACTGAAATAGTACACGTATGTTGCTGGAATAATGGTGGGATCCTTATACCGCTCCAGTAGATATCTCAGTCCTGCCAATGATGGAGTAATTTTGCTACATTTGGGCAGGGGCTACGAGAAGCAGCTCATTCTGCCTTGAGAGAGTTAAAAATAGATTTCGTAGCTTAGCGGGAGATGCCCTTTTCTCTTCCATGCAACCTCTTTCCCACAGAAGAAAAGTTGCGAGCGTTTCCCTGCTTAATCCTTATTTTTATGCTGAGCTTTTATCCATGGCCCACCCTCGCCAAACTTTTACGATAAACCCTCGTCTAGCCAAAATCACTATCAATAATTTCCCATACTCTTTATCTGTGCCTAAACCTAAATGCAGATTCCATGAACAAAGCTTCTTTCTTAGAACTGCACATCTGTGCAACTCTCTTCCGATTGCCTGCTTTTGAGCTGACTACAATCTGATTGTCTTCAAGTCCAATGTAAACAAGTTCTTGATGAACCGTCCCCCTAATAAATCCAATTGACAAAATTCCTTCTACTTCTGTTTACTACGCCATAATCACATTGACTAATGTATACCCATTAACCCTTATCCTCGAGTGGCCTCCGGGCTTTGATATGTGGTGATTTGTTTGTAAAAAACAAAACAAAAACACAAAAAAAAAACAAATATGGTCTTGACAGTTATTTAAATAATAACTTTTTTTGGTCTGATAAAATGTTGTCTCTGAATAAGGACTCCACTGAAACATGCATGCACATCTTTAATCAATAATGTCTGTATAATTAAAAGACTATATACCAGCTCTATCTCCTTCATAATCACGCTAGTTTCTTTGGATTTGCACCAAGGATATCAATCGATACAACCGATATATATATATATATATATATATATATATATATATATATATATATATGTTACATGATAAGAGCTGTCACCTTTTCATGTAAGTATAAAAATAGAGAGATTACTTAAAATGAAAATAAAATGAGAGAAAGCAGAAATCGAACCTTGGATATAAGTTTTAAAGATCAATAGGTTTAAATGGAATGTCCAGTAAATTGTGTATTCTGATGAAATAAATAATAAATAAACTATTCATTGTTAAAAGAATGTGGATGATAAAATATGGGTTAAATGAATTAGATATGCAGGTTGAATTCCTTTGTGAAAACAACAAAGAAAAAATAGGTTATTGAGAAATCAGAATGTTCGGAAACGTGCGACTCGCGCACGTTGATGGCACGTGAATTGTGGTCACGTGGCCGGACATGCATGGATTTCTCAATATAGGAAATGAGAGTTAGTAAGTTAGTTAGTTAGTTAGTTAGTGAGAAACTTAGAGGGAGTTGGAGAACGACAGACGATAGTCTGGGTCCAGACATGGGTTTCAATCGTCTAGAAGCGAGACGGTCACTTTTGAAACAATAGAATGTGAACTTTTGAATTCCTGAACGCAAAGCCACCAACCGGTTCAAGTGGAAGAATAAATGTTCAACATGTTTTTATAACTGCGGTCTCCTGTGTCCATCATTACATGAAAAAGGTATTGTCTATTTATGTGTACAAACTATTTGAAATTCATCATCTAAAAAATATATGTGTTAGAAAGTAAATGTGTCTATTTATGTTATACAAACACTCCCGTTCATATGAACTGTCAAAGCATAAATGCCAACCTCTCAATCCATCGGCATGAATGCAAACCTCTCAATTATCGGTATGTCTATCTAGATATGAAAACACTTTCTCAAAATGTATTTATATGCAATCTCGCTCATTTATAAACTCTCAGCCTCTCTTTATATACACCTGTTAATGTCCACATCTCTTCTCTAACAATGTTAATGTTAATTTCTCTATATCTCCCATCTCTTCTCACAACATGATCACACACATGGACACTCTTAAGACTCTTACTTTTCTCATCGTTAAAATATAACATATATATATATATGTATACATACAAGCAAACAGTTAATAAAACATGTGAAAAACACTTTGAAACATATTTAATCTGAAAAGGAAACACTAGATAAGTGGATAGTCCTTAATCGGCGGAGTTTCGAAGAAATACTTTCCTTCTCATCAGAGGGTAGGGATTAGCAAAATGCGGGATCAGATTTTACATGCAAAAGTATTCGATGAAACAACAAGTAAGTCAAAGATCTTACTTGATAACAAGAAAAAGTGAAGCAGAGGAAATATGGTGAAGAAAAAGGTGATTACACATGAATGGATAGTCTGGTGGAAGATAAATAATCCAGTGACGGTAAAATCCAAATATATAACTTCAAGAAAGTTAATTGAATTTCCATTTGCACAAGTAAAATCCAAGGAAATCCCGTAATTGGAAGAAGATGGTTTATAATAATCCAAAAGCGGAAATCCATGGAATATATATATATATATGTATATATGTGTGTGTATATATATATATATATATATATATATATATATATATATATATATATATATATTCGTTTATTGTTTTCTTGTAAATATTCAAAGAGTTATGTTTTACTAGTTATAGCATGATACATAATAATATGTTTTTTTCTTACTATTTCTGACATGGAAAAATTCGTGTTTGTATATGTTATTTCTCCATGCAATTGTCTTCATAATTTTCTGCATTCAAAATACAGTGATAACACACTTTTACTGCTAGTTGAAGATTGCTTGCGAAACAGATATACAGTAAAACTCCTTTAATTTGAACTTCCTCTAAAGTTGGACTTCCTCTTATTTGGACTTCTAAACCTGGACTTACTCTAAACTTGAACCGTTATTGAAATTGTATTAGCATATTTGATGCGAAGTTGCAGGAAACCTGTTTATTTATGATTTAGTCAGATATTGCGCAGAAATGGTAATAGTATTACCATGTAATTAATGTAGATTAGCTATACACTAACTGTAATTTTTTTTCAGATTGCTATATAAAAATTGGGTAAAACAACCGATCACAATGGCTTGCAAATCTAAAATCAGAGAATACATCTGATCTAGAAAAAATTCTTGAAACCAAACGGTTACCGACCAACGACGCTGTTCTTAAATCACTTAATGCAAATGATGTTGAAATGTGGGTGCAACAAGGTGAGGAACCTACTAATAAATATTCTGAAGGCAGTAATGGCGATGAAAATGCCGACAGCTCCCATTCTCTTGACCCTAATGTAAATAACTAAGAATATTGTGATGAATCAATATCATGGGATGATGCAGAAAAGTCTATGGAGACGGTTATAAAATTTCTAGAAAAAAATTCCTTACTTTAGTCACAACTATGTTTTGCAACAATGTCACTCCGAAGAGATATAATCATAAAAGAAGCTACAAAACCTATAAATTGTAGATTTTCGTGATCGTTTATGGAATACAATAGCAACGCCCGAGAGCTCAATCAATGAAAATAGAAACTGCAATGAGACTCATTCAATGAATAACTAAAAAAACTACATTTTACATAAATATATGATTTCTGTAGGTGATAACTTAAGTAATAAATACCGAACAAGTAAGAGTAGATTTAATTTATTTTCAATGTTTTTTGTTCTTGGTAATAATATTTAATAATTCTTACTTGTAATATATCGTAAACTCAACTTAATATATACTTGAAGTATCATATAGCAATGAATTTCATTTGCTATTTCTTAATTATTAGAAAATGAAAGTTAACTGCAGCACATTTTTGATCACGAAATTTGAACAGCATCCTCTAATTTGAACGAAGCGGATGTTAAAATTATAGGAGTTATACTGTATATCATATCACCTCATGATGAATTGAACTTTAATTATTTATAAATATTTAGCCATCTTAAAGAAGAAAGATATTAAAGTCGAGCACCCTCTGGGATATAAATGTGTGCGAGATTATCTTTTCAGGTCGTTTTCTACTATTGATTTTCTTAAGGTTCACGTTCCTTAAGTTTTTGTGGCGGTTGATGATGGCTATGGAGGAAAAGGTGGTTTGTAACTAGCAGGGCTACGTGTACTACATACATGCGTTCAAATGTAATATAGTCTAGCTAAAATTCTTCTTTGCAATATAATTATTCTCGAATATATACATATGAAACACATGCACGCCCCCCCACATATATATATATATATATATATATATTTAAATAAGGGAGTAGTCATCAACAATGTGTATTTTTAACATTATTTTATTATTCCGTGTCTTGATTTTTCATTGAGAATTATGTTTGGATCATTGTAATAATGTTTTTAAGTCATTGAAATCGTTTTTACGCGCGTTTCAGACGTTCTGCGAAGCGTCCTCGTCAGAAATTATTTTCAAAGAAAGAAAGAAAGAAAATAATTTCTGACGAGGACGCTTCACAGTACGTCTGAAACGCGCGTAAAAAAGATTTCAATGACTTAAGAACATTATTACAATGATCCAAACATAATTCTCAATCAAAAACCAAGACACGGAATAATAAAATAATGTTAAAAATACATTGCTGGTGACTACTCCCTTATTTAAATATACATCTTTCTTTCGTTGAAATCTCTTAACCCATTATATATATATATATATATATATATATATATATATATATATTTGTAGTCATCGACATACAGTCCTGTTTCGTTGTATCACAACTCATCAGTGCCGCTAGACTAGCATCTTTCCCAAGCCAAGCATTGAACCTAGAACCGTCGTATTGACAGTCGGCAGTTCTTCCACTCGACAATGGAATTGACGCCCGTAAATAACTCGTCGGAATGTCTATTTAAATAGACACCCGCCACCACCTTGATAGTGCTCAACTCGTCTGTTCGTAAACAAGCAAACAACGAGCTTCGCATTTTCAGCCAATTAAGTAGCGGGTGAGATTATTTACGACAGTGCTCTACCCAAAGAGGGGACTATAAAATATTTTTGTAGTCATCGACATAGAGTCCTGTTTCGTTGTATCACAATTCATCAGTGCCGCTAGACTAGCATCTTCCCCAAGCCAAGGATTGAACCTAGAACCGTCGTATTGACAGTCAGCAGTTCTTTCACTCCATATATATATATATATATATATATATATATATATATATATATATATATATATATATATATATATATATATATATATATATATAAAAGGTAAATGAACGTTAAAGTCTCAGTTATTGGACATTATATTGGTAAACATAAACTTTATCTTTACTGATTAACCATAATACAGAAGTGCAAGTGTTCTTTCGAAAATATTAATTGAGGTGAGTTCAGCGATGAATGTAAGGCTGCGGAAACAAAGGTAACTTTTCGATGCTTTTCTTTGGAGACCTGTCGATGGCTTCATTTGAATAAGAATGGATTTTATAGCTGTAGCACTCCGAGGGAATAGTTACCACTTCCGTTGTCGCAGGTCATTAGTTTTTGTTTTTTTGTTTTTTTGACGGGGTGGGGGTTGTTGTTAAATCAACTGTTACCATATCAGAACAACTATTAACATGTTTTATTTTTTTATATAGAAAATTGTGATTTTATTTTTATATTTCTCCTAACGGTAATGCATATAAATTATAAGAAAAAATGAAATTAAATGTATAAAACAAAAGTGTAGAATCATATCGTTATTGGAAAAAGATGTTGCATATTTTGTTCAGACTTTTCTATGGTTATATTCAACCGAATTTTTTAGCTAAAGCATTTAATGGCAATAGCTACCAAGTTTGCAGATCCTGTATGTGCAATTAATGCTGGTTGGATTCTAAGTAAAACTCTATAAATATGGGTGTGAGTGTCCTTTTACAGAAAAATCGAAATTTTAATTCACCCGAAAGAGTTGTATTGCACATACATGAAAAGAAAAAGAACATTACATATATAAAAAACAAATTCCAAATTTCCTTTGTGTTTTGAAAAAGAAATTGGCATCGTTTTCCGATGAATTGCTATGAGAAAGTATTTTTAGCTTGCACAGTTCAATGAAATAGAATCAGTTTTTTTAAATGCTATTAACAGTAGGAACTTGATTAGTAATAAGAGTAAGAATAAGAATAAGAATAAGTATAAGAGAAGAATAAGATAAGAATAAGAATAAGATAAGAATAAGAATAAGAATAAGAATAAAAATAAGAATAAGATAAGAATAAGAATAAGAATAAGAATAAGATAAGAATAAGAATAAGAATAAGATAAGAATAAGAATAAAAATAAAATAGGAATAAGATAAGAATAAGAATAAGATAAGAATAAGAATAAGAATAAGATAAGAATAAGAATAAGAATAAGATAAGAATAAGATAAGAATAAGAATAAGAATAAGATAAGAATAAGAATAAGATAAGAATAAGAATAAGAATAAGATAAGAATAAGAATAAGATAAGAATAAGAATAAGAATAAGATAAGAATAAGAATAAGATAAGAATAAGAATAAGATAAGAATAAGAATAAGAATAAGATAAGAATAAGATAAGAATAAGAATAAGAATAAGATAAGAATAAGAATAAGATAAGAATAAGAATAAGAATAAGATAAGAATAAGAATAAGATAAGAATAAGAATAAGAATAAGATAAGAATAAGATAAGAATAAGAATATGATAAGAATAAGATAAGAATAAGAATAAGATAAGAATAAGAATAAGAATAAGATAAGAATAAGATAAGAATAAGAATATGATAAGAATAAGAATAAGATAAGAATAAGAATAAGAATAAGAATATGATAAGAATAAGATAAGATAAGAATAAGAATAAGAATATGATAAGAATAAAAATAAGATAAGAATAACATAAGAATAAGAATAAGATAAGAATAAGAATAAGAATAAGATAAGAATAAGAATAAGAATAACATAAGAATACGAATAAGAATATGATAAGAATAAGAATAAGATAAGAATAAGAATAAGAATAAGATAAGAATAAGAATAATATAAGAATAAGAATAAGATTAAGAATAAGAATATGATAAGAATAAGAATAAGATAAGAATAAGAATAAGAATAAGAATAAGAATAAGATAAGAATAAGAATAAGAATAAGATAAGAATAAGAATAAGAATAAGATAAGAATAAGAATAAGAATATGATAAGAATAAGAATAAGATAAGAATAAAAATAAGATAAGAATAAGATAAGAATAAGAATAAGATAAGAATAAGAATAAGAATAAGATAAGAATAAGAATAAGAATATGATAAGAATATGAATAAGATAAGAATAAAAATAAGAATAAGATAAGAATAAGATAAGAATAAGATAAGAATAAGATAAGAATAAGAATAAGAATAAGATAAGAATAAGAATAAGAATAAGAATAAGATAAGAATAAGATAAGAATAAGAATAAGATAAGAATAAGAATAAGAATAAGAATAAGATAAGAATAAGATAAGAATATGATAAGAATAAGAATAAGATAAGAATAAAAATAAGAATAAGATAAGAATAAGATAAGAATAAGATAAGAATAAAAATAAGAATAAGATAAGAATAAGAATAAGAATAAGAATAAGATAAGAATAAGAATAAGAATATGATAAGAATAAGAATAAGATAAGAATAAGAATAAGATAAGAATAAGAATAAGATAAGAATAAGAATAAGAATAAGAATAAGAATAAGAATATGATAAGAATAAGAATAAGATAAGAATAAAAATAAGAATAAGATAAGAATAAGAATAAGATAAGAATAAGAATAAGAATAAGAATAAGAATAAGAATATGATAAGAATAAGAATAAGAATATGATAAGAATAAGAATAAGATAAGAATAAGAATAAGAATAAGAATAAGAATAAGAATAAGATAAGAATAAGAATAAGAATATGATAAGAATAAGAATAAGATAAGAATAAAAATAAGAATAAGATAAGAATAAGATAAGAATAAGATAAGAATAAGATAAGAATAAGAATAAAAATAAGAATAAGATAAGAATAAGAATAAGAATAAGAATAAGATAAGAATAAGATAAGAATAAGAATAAGATAAGAATAAGAATAAAAATAAGAATAAGATAAGAATAAGATAAGAATATGATAAGAATAAGAATAAGATAAGAATAAAAATAAGAATAAGATAAGAATAAGATAAGAATAAGATAAGAATAAAAATAAGAATAAGATAAGAATAAGAATAAGAATAAGAATAAGATAAGAATAAGAATAAGAATATGATAAGAATAAGAATAAGATAAGAATAAGAATAAGAATAAGATAAGAATAAGAATAAGATAAGAATAAGAATAAGAATAAGAATAAGAATATGATAAGAATAAGAATAAGATAAGAATAAAAATAAGAATAAGATAAGAATAAGAATAAGATAAGAATAAGAATAAGAATAAGAATAAGAATAAGAATATGATAAGAATAAGAATAAGATAAGAATAACATAAGAATAAGAATAAGATAAGAATAAGAATAAGAATAAGAATAAGAATAAGATAAGAATAAGAATAAGAATATGATAAGAATAAGAATAAGATAAGAATAAAAATAAGAATAAGATAAGAATAAGAATAAGATAAGAAAAAGAATAAGAATAAGAATAAGAATGAGATAAGAATAAGAATAAGATAAGAATAACATAAGAATAAGAATAAGATAAGAATAAGAATAAGAATAAGAATAAGATAAGAATAAGAATAAGAATATGATAAGAATAAGAATAAGATAAGAATAAGAATAAGAATAAGATAAGAATAAGAATAAGATAAGAATAAGAATAAGAATAAGAATAAGAATATGATAAGAATAAGAATAAGATAAGAATAAGAATAAGAATAAGATAAGAATAAGAATAAGATAAGAATAAGAATAAGAATAAGAATAAGAATATGATAAGAATAAGAATAAGATAAGAATAAAAATAAGAATAAGATAAGAATAAGAATAAGATAAGAATAAGAATAAGAATAAGAATAAGAATAAGAATATGATAAGAATAAGAATAAGATAAGAATAACATAAGAATAAGAATAAGATAAGAATAAGAATAAGAATAAGAATAAGAATAAGAATAAGATAAGAATAAGAATAAGAATATGATAAGAATAAGAATAAGATAAGAATAAAAATAAGATAAGAATAAGATAAGAATAGGAATAAGATAAGAATAAGAATAAGAATAAGATAAGAATAAGAATAAGATAAGAATAAGAATAAGATAAGAATAAGATAAGAATAAGAATAAGATAAGAATAAGATAAGAATAAGAATAAGAATAAGAATATGATAAGAATAAGAATAAGATAAGAATTAGAATAAGAATAAGATAAGAATAAGAATAAGATAAGAATAAGAATAAGAATAAGAATAAGAATATGATAAGAATAAGAATAAGATAAGAATAAGAATAAGAATAAGATAAGAATAAGAATAAGAATAAGAATAAGAATAAGAATAAGAATATGATAAGAATAAGAATAAGAATGAGAATAAGAATAAGATAAGCCAGGATAAAATATGGCACAGCTGTATCTTTTTTTATCTATATATTAATACGATAGCGTGTGTGTTAGTTTTTGTGTCAGGCTTACATCTTTTTCTTTCGAATGACTGTCGTAAATTGTTATTAACTTTCATTTCGTGTAATAAATAAATTTACCAAGAATTCTTCATGAGCTTTGGTTCCGATTTCGATTAAAGCTGATCGCACTAAAGGCATATATTGTCTTTTTTATAAATAATTTTACCAAGAATTCTTCATAAGATTGCGGTTTCGCTTTCGATTCAAACTGATGCCAAGTCATATGTATATATATATTTATTTTTGAAATCACGACTTTATGATATATTAGATAGAAAATGTACTCTATAATAATATTTACGAAATTTTCATGAATTAAAATACCATATCTAATCGTACTATACGACCGGGCTGCTCTGGGCATCTCTGCATGCTTTGATAAATACTATTGCAGGTTTAATGAAATAGCTACAATAACATCAAGGCGTTTCTATTTACGCCGAACATCCGAAGAATTACAACATCAATATATTACATATGAAACAAACAGCTACGGAATTTCCACGGGCTCTGCTAGTTATAATTATTCCCATAAGTCGCGGTTGCGGAAGTATCTATATTCGTTTTCATTTAGTAACTAGCAGGGATGCAACGATACTAAGCTAGGCTCGGGTCTACAAACAATAAATAAAAGAAATTAAATTCCATGTGGTCAAACCTGCTATACTAAGAATACTGAGCACATTTTCATTAATATATGTCCATTCTACCGTAGGAAACGCAGATACCTCCTCTCTTTTATCCGAGTGTATGAAGTGGGTTTGTTGGTAATTACTTAATGTTACGAATTCTAAACTAATGATACGGAAATTGTACTTAACAAAGGATAAAAACACGAAAATGTAATCGCCCAAAAAATAAGTACCTGACCACCTCCCTACCAGATATTTCGGTAAGACGGATACAAGGAGACGAAGCTATTTTCAAGATATTGAGCACTTTTTGATAATTATGTACTAGGTTAAGCGAATTTCTATAATGCTGCCTCAGTCTAGAAAAATGTAAGTTTCTGGTCCGTTGAAACGGCCGTGTTACTTTACATTCTGTAAATCTTATTTTTCATGAAAAAAAAAGACTAAAATATAAACACAGTGAAAATAATTCAATAAAATAAACAAGAAAAATAGAATTTTTAACCAAAATAAACGTTCTTATGCATTTTTTTATTTTACTCATGTTCACCCCTCACAAAGCATATCGCCACTTAGACGTAAGGGGCTACTATTTGTGGCCATGTCTAGGAAAGATTAACAAGATATATGTTTATGTTACATTTAAACTTCTGCATATCATTATAGCCAGGGAAGCAGGCAGCAGGAAGGGAATTCCAAAGTCTAACTGTTCGAGGGAATAAACTATTAGAATAGAAGGCTCTGTTGCATTTATGAACAACAAGAGTGAAAGGGCGAGATCTTATTGCTAAGCGGGTTTGTTGGGGATATGTACGTCGAGGGCGTACAAATGAGACAATGCATAAGAACACATACCATTAAAATATTTGTAAAAACAGGCACAGTGATGTAACATTGCGGCGAGGAGACAGGGGCTGGAGCTTAGTTGATAAAGTTGGACCGAATAAAGTGACAACTTTTTTTGGACTTTATCTAAGAGGGAGAAACTAGTGGTAGATGCACCAGCCCAGAGGTGGCAACAATACTCCATGCATGTGCGAATGTTAGCCCTTTAAAGGTTCAGGATACTCTCAGTCGCGAGTAGTGTTCTAGCTCGATGGAGGGAACCCACATTCTTTGCAGCAGCCTTTGCAATGTCATCTATGTATTTTTCCTATTTATCTTGCCCGTAAATATTAGGCCGAGGAGTTTGAAAGTAGGATTCTCAGGTAGGGTTCTATTTGTCACAGATATGGGTGGTTGGAGAGGTGTCTTGTAATTGTTAAAGGAGATCAGCTTAGTTTTACTAGCAATAAATGTTACTAGTATTTGCCGCCCGATTCCACTATAGTCCGGAGGTCATTTTCTAACAATTCTGCCATTGTCTTAGATTTATGTATATCTGTTCTTCTCTCATGCATATTATAGCGCGTTATATCATCAGCAAATATACCCATCTCGGACACAGCATTATCAGAGAGGTCGTTTACGAATATCAGAAATTATAATGATCCAAGGATCGACCTCTAAGGCATTCCCGCCTAAATGCAACGCTGCTTGGATATACGTCCGTCAATGACAACCTCTATGTTTCTATTGTCTAAGGAGGGTGTAATTATATTTAGTATACGTCTAATTATATCGTACTATTTAATTTTGATTAGCAGCCCTTTTATGCCAGACTTTGTAAAAGACCTCGAATATATCAAAGGCTACAGCCCTGGCTTCGCTCGCTCTATCCAGTACATTGAAAATGCGTTTACAGATAACTGTTCAAATATCTCCAGTAGAAGGGCATTGCCTGAATCCATACTGTTTGTCAGAGAGATTTGCTTTTTCCAGGTGTTGAACTAGTGCTTGATTAATTAAGGTCTCAAAGATTTTAGCGAAGAGTGGGAACAGGCTAACTGGGTGATAATTGAGAGGGTTTATTCTTTCCTCAGAATTCTTGTATACTGGTACCACAGAGGCCATCTGTCAGCTATTGGAGAAAGAAGATTCAGCAAGGCATTTTATTTAGGGTGTTTAGGAAATTATGTACTATGTTCAAATCTCTACTCTCTTGCAAATTACTTGAACAGGGTAGAGCTATAGTAAAGATTAATCTCTCCACTGATCTTTTGCTTTCCGAAGATCTACTTGGTGAGGTGACTTAATTATTGGCTGATAATATCCTTTAAATTACTCACCAGAGGATATTTTAAATAGAAGTAAACTACCAGCATATAACGTTATCCGAAAATCGGAAACAATTGCATTTTTTTCAGGTATTCTGCACGTTGAGAGTTTTGTTTTTTCTTAACAAATGGCACATTTCTGTACACTTCAGATAATATCCTTATTGATGGTGCTAAAAAATGCAGTTCCCAGTTTTACAATTTATATATATTTTTTTTATTTCTTGATGAGAATAATATATTCTTTGTGGTATGCTCAACATCATAATTCGACGTATAATTTAAATATCATTTAAATATCACCAGTATGGCAGGTTATTTTTACTTTTCTTTGCATGTGTCAAGTAATCTTTGCAAGATGATATCCTTAAGTTAACACAGTATAGGTCAGCTTTTGTTACTTGATGTTTTGCGTCAACTTTTCAATGCAAAATTGAACAAAATGCGCTCTTATATTAAAATTCATCTACTCTGTTCATATTTTTGTTGGTTTCATGGCATATCTTGCAAACCAGGTGTGGCTACAATTAAATTTATTTAAGCAGACTTCTCTAGTGGCTTATGATCGCTAAATCTTGTAATTTATTTTAATATAAGTATGCCGTAAAATAAAATGCAATAGCTACAAGTCTGCATATCTTTGCTCTGTTTATGTTAATGCCTTAGAGACAAACGCAAGTGGTTTTCATCTTTGTAAGAGTACTGCGCCTAAACGGTACATGGATGCAAATATAAACGTTTCTTTCGACGGGTAAAAATACGTAAGAAATTTTTCCTATCAAATCACGTCTTTGATGTTCTGCAGTGCTTTCTGATGACTGACAGTCCATTGCTATTCGGATTCTGTCGTTAGTATATATCTCACGAGTTCAGTCATATCAGATAAATGCGAAATGAAGGGCACTAAGTAAGTGATAATTCTGAACACTATTTGTTGATCTCTAATGTTTGTATGGCTGTGAGGTGCTTTATTGTTTCTATCTAGTATGTGCCGTATTTTAAAATTAAGGCGGCTGGTTAGCTCTTGCTTAGTAAAGACCAATCAGTCTCGTAATCGCCAGACATATGTTGCTGAAATATGTGTTAAATAGAGAATTGGTCAACAAGCTAGGCAAATCTTACCTACACATTGGCATACACCATGATTTCTGTTCTGTTAGATCTATTGCTGATGTACTAAAAGTAATATCTCACAGGGTTAGTTAATTTCCCGACAGAGTTTTCACTTCTAGGGAAATTTCTCTTTATATATAAAACGCTTTTGATAGTATATGCCATAAAGGTCTACTTCACCAGATTTTCCGCTATAAAATAGCTGAAATGTCTACTATAATATTAAGCCATTTCTCTCTGATAGGCTTATTAGTGCAGATGTTAATGGGCAGAAATCAGAAACTCAAGGTATTTTGTGGGCGTGCCTCGGGGATCTATGCTGAGCTCAATTCTCTTCCTAACCTGCATGTATCTCCAAAATTAGGTCAGTTGATCATTCGCAGACATTTTTGAAAGCAGCACTACCATCTTTGGCAACACTAAAAAAGGTCGAAATTACAAAATCTCTCATCGTTTCTCTTCTGATTTGGAACATGTGGTGCAATGTGATAAAAGGTCTGGTTATCTATTTCTATCATCAAAGCTCTGACCCCCATCTGGTCCCAATTAAAATAAACGGCTTTCGTCTTGGGGACGCCCTAATGTTTTAACAAAGTTCTGGTTCTAAGCTTCATTTCAGATCTGAAATGGAGTACATACATAAAATCCGTTGCCTTATTATTAGCAAAATGGTTATTATCCTGCTTCGATAGATATCACACTGCCGATGAAATTCTCAATTTATATAATAACCGAGTATGTCCGAGGATAGAGTACTGTTGCCAAAGCTTGGCAGGTGTTGCCCAAAGCGCCCGATCTTGCATTACTATATTGTCGGGGCCTTCTGTATGACAAGGAATTGAGTGTGTATGACGTATTTTTAGACGTGAATATATATTTTTGATAATGTAGATAAGAATGGGCCTATTGACCGTCTGTTGATTAAACAGGACATATAGCAATTACAACATTAAGTGGCAATTAACGATCTCTGAGGTTTTACATCACCTGATGAGAAAACATAACTGGTCTATCTTGGGTCGATATTGATTTGAAGGGTCATCGGAAAAGCTGCAACGAAGATCCATACGACCCGATGCCTTGATGGTATATACAGAAGTTTTATTTCGGACGTTCCTATTATTAGAAAGCTGTAAAGCTGGACTCTAGTTTTTACTGTCGATATTTTCCCTGATTTGACGCTCTTACTGTCCACCACCGTCTTTCTTCCTCTGAGTACCGACTTCGTATGCAAACTTTATGAGTCCCAATTATTGACTAATTGATACGTGTCTTTCCAGCTCTCTCATAACATCATTAACTTCACGTGACCAAATATATAGATCAAATAATCTACATTCGTTTCGTATCTTGTTTATGTTCTAATATTCTTTCCTATTAAAAATATTTTTTTTTATTTATACAAAAAAATTTCTTGTTATTGTATATAGAATCCAATCAAGTTAAATTGAGTTATTTCCAGTCACACTGCTTTCATACAAATAGCGGCTTCTTTGCACTCTTCACAAAATCGACGGTCTCTTGTTCGATTGTTCCTCTAACATTTTTTATCCCATAAGTGTTCTTATAATTATAACCCTGCCTTTTTGCTTAACTAATATTACTTTAAAACATTTCAATTTGTTTCACACTACGTTTGGGGGTCAAATCAGACACCATACCTATCATCGTATGATTAGATCACTCTGATAGGCATTAAAAAGCATTTTAAAAATAAAAGTTTAAAAGTCAATCGTATTTCTCGCGGTTAATGGTAGCCTACTGCATTAGGTTCTTGCTAATGAAGCCAGGGATGGCTTCTGTTGCCGGGTCCGAATCTGTTCTAATGATTCCCGAAAGGGTGAAACCCTAGTGTCTATAGGTATTTACAAATTATTATAGTAAATAATTATATATATATATGTATATACACATACACATATATATATACACACACATATATATACATATATATACACATGTATTTGCACACATATATGTACACACATTTATATACACACATATACATACATATATATATATACACATATATACACACATATAAATACACACATATATATACACACACATACACACATATATATACACATATATATACACACATACACACATACACACACGCATATATATATATATATATATATATATATATATATATATATATATATATATATATATATATATATAAATTTGAGGCGTTCAAAATTCGGGATCAATGAAGAAACGAGGTTGTTAAATAATGCTCAATAAAAAAAGCAAAATATTTTTTTTATTATTTGAGGGTAAACAGTTACATATGGTCGCTACAAATAGCCATCTGTTTCAGTCAAAGAGATTTCATCAGGCGACCTAGTAACTCTCGAAGCCATTTTTCGTTTATACATGTCCTGTTAATAGGTTTCCCATATCAACCCTCGTGATCTTCCAATATATACCCGCTACACAACGTCTAGCGATTTGGGTGCTGTGACCATTTATTCTGCAAAAATAAAATTAAAAAAACGACCCACACCAGGAAATACAACAAAGGGTCCTTCGGAGAAAAGATACAACGCGGAAAAAATGCTAGACGAAATACACACATAAACACAAAAATAAAGAAAACAAATAAGATAAACATACACTCAAAGCATAAAAAACCGTAAGGAAATACGTTCCTTAAATAAGACGGAAAGTATTATTCGCGCACAACACACAATATCAAGAAAAAAAAGAAAGGGAATCATACACTCACACACGGGAAAAATATATTAAAAAAGAGATGATATGGCACAAAAGAAAAAGAGACAATCGTAGAAATTTAAAAAATAAAATAAATAAACACACACAAAAACGTAAAGCTCACTAGAATACTTTCGCGCAATTATTGAATTAGACAGACATTTAGTTGTAAATTTCATTGTTCTGAAATACACACACACAGATCTTGTGAATAATGATTTTATATACACATAGTGTAAAGAAAAGAAACTGATGTTTTCATTGTTTTGAAATGATATCAATGTTGGAATTGTTTTAATTTAAAGTTGTCAATCCAAGATTTTTCACAATTGTGAAAGTCAGATGTACTTTTAAAGCAGCGTGTGTGATGCACATTTTTTAAAATGTCATTTTGTGTTTATAGTTTAAGTTATCGGCTTTCCAGCTGCTTTTTGGGGTGGGGTGAAAACAAAAAGAACAATTTTGAACGTTGAGTTTATTTAGATGTATAGAAATCACGATTTTTTTTTCCTGTGGGTTTCGGTGTTTTTATAACAGAATTTTCTTGTTATTGTTATTGTTTGCAGAAATGTTATTATTTTGAAAAATGTTATTACTAGAACGTGTTTTTGTCTAAATCATAGTCAACTGTGTTATGCATTAGGAAATGGTGTATTTTGTTTTGAAGAAGATGCTATATGATGTTTGAACAAATATTGTAAAAATTGTGTTTAAATGTATGTATAATGTATCGTAATTGTCGTCAGAAATTTATTTTATAATTAAGTAGATGTACATTAAAATGAAAGTACAGTCATAAGAAAATAAAAATGAAACGATAGTTAAGTCGAGTGGTTGGACTAGGAATAAGTTAGAATTTTAGAGATGGAGCAAGGGAAAATTACGTAAACGGGTATTTTGAGAGATTTTCAGATGAGATAAGGCAAAATAGAAAATTTTCCATTTTTTATGTACATGACATTTTTCGCTAGAAGTGTAACTTGTAGGGGACACCACCAAATGCTCACCTGGAGAAAATGCAAATAGAAACCTGGGATATTGTGAACTTTTAAAGGATACCGCACATAACGGATTCGAGCAGATGATAAGCCTCGGCACAATAAATTTAAAAAGCAAACGTTGGAGAGAATACGAAGATTATTTATGCCGTAAATACATAGGATAATATATATATATATATATATATATATATATATATATATATATATATATATATATATATATATATACATACAGGGTGTCCACAAAGTCTGGCTACATTATGTAGCCAGACTTTGTGGAAGCATCGCGTAGATTATGTAGCCAGACTTTGTGTGCACCTTATATATATATATATATATATATATATATATATATATATATATATATATATATATACACGTGCGTGTGTGTGTTTGTGTGTGTACAGGGTGTCCACAAAGTCTGGCTTTACAATATATATATATATATATATATATAGAGAGAGAGAGAGAGAGAGAGAGAGAGAGATGAATGTATGCGGGATATTCCTGTTTTGAGATCTTGGACGCTCATGGGGGAAACATAAAGAAAAATCACAGAAATCCTGGCCATAGTTAGAATTCAGTGCGCAAGTAGGGATTTGGCGCAGAGGATGAGCGGTATTTAGTTAAGAGCGATGCCTCACATGTCTTTGTCTAAGTCTAAGAAAGAAAATCTGAGTGAAACAAGATGATGAAAAGGAATATTTTGATAATTAGAAGCCAACCACAAAGATTTAAGTAAATGAGCTTTGATGCATGTCCCAACATAAAGAAAATAGTTAGAAAATGAGACAAAGATCTAATTAGTAGAATAACTATGCAGAAGAAATGATCGAGACACATTTGGACGACGAGTCATCAGTTTGGTGAAAAGGTAAAATGGGACCTCAGTTTACGGTCATAAGTGTGGCTGGATGGAGCAGCTGATATGGATCATAGGAGGTACTACCCTTCACCCAAAAGGAATATGCCAGGGAGATCCGATATATATTCTGGTTTCAAATTAAATATGGAGTCAGTTGGAAAAGGGCTTACTAAAGAGGTTTTTTATAGTGTCTGGTCTTTCTTAGCGGTTGTACGGATATTAAGAACAAATGTACTGGAATTTAAAAATGCGTGCATTTTCTTTCAAATAGAAAGTAAATGAGTGTAAGATAATGGGTGTCACCTTCTCATATAAGAAGGCAGACTAAATAAGTGATAAGATGATATGGGCAGGTGGATAATTAAAATCCTAGGAATGCAGTCCATTGTTAATTCTTTTTAGAAATTGCTAAATATTATTTACATCGGAAAAAAAGCGATTCTCCTATTTTTAGAATAACTTGATATTTAATATGTCAGTTAAAAAATGGGAAATGCTAGTTTAAAAATATTGTTTAAAAATAGGTTACACATTAAACAATTAGAATTGGGAATTCTTGGTTGGCCAAAAGTGTGTTTGGACAGACATATTTAAATCCAGGTGAAAGTTAGTCACGTTGATAAACCCACGTCTGACGTCATAAACAAAGGGGATTTCTCAATATATGAATCGAGGGTTCGAAGTTAGAGGAGGTCAGACAATCAGAACAGATCACAGACAGTGATAGTCAGTTGGAGACTGGGAGCCCTTAGAGGCGAATGGAGAAAAGTAGGCCATGTAGTCGCAAAGACTCGAATACCTGACGTCAACAATCGGTCAGTTCATCAATAATTTCGTAACTGTTGTCTTTGTGTCGTCTTTACAACCGAAAATATAAATGTGTTTTTGTATATTCACCTATAAACGAACTCTTGTACAACCCACTAACAAGTAACGGTCTTCCTTAATCATAATAATGGATCTCGTCTCCTCTATATGTCTTAAGAACTGTTGTATCTTATCTCCCAGTTCATAATAATATGAAGTTCTCAAGATTTATCATCACATTCGTCATGATGAACAAAGAATTGTTATAAATGTCTCCCCCATAATCATCATCATGTGTTCTGAGTCACCGTTATACATGCCCCGTCAAAGTTTCTCTAACCCTAACCCCCCACGTTATTTTTCAATATTTACCCCGTACACAACACTAAGACTTCGACTAATTATTAGTGTTATGAATGTTGTTTTACTACTAATGGCACAAAGGAGCAATACATTTACAATATTTGAGGACCCTCGTAGTTTTTATGTAAGTAAAAGATTGAAAATCTAACGACAAATACACATATTAAACTGAAAAACTGAAAAAAGGAATAACAAAAGTAAAACAAAAAAAACGGTATACAGAAAGTAACTTTTATATCAGAGTAAAAAAAAAAATAAAACAAAGTTTGGAAATAACATCTGAACTTTTTAACACGCTAACATAGAAATAAGAAAAAAGAGCAATACATGTACTTGGCATTATGTTGTAAACTCTTAGTTTGACACATCGAAAGAAATTGCTGCCTCATCTCCTCGCATAAGAGAATATAAATATTTAAGTAGAAGTTCGCTGAAACTTTGTCAGAGAACATCCTTTTATACATATAATGGAAATATTCTCCCTCGAGCTGCGACAACAATAAAACTTCTTGATAAGCACTCTACACTGAACGATCACACACACACACACACACACACACACACACACACACACACACACACACAAACACACACACACATATATATGTATATTTAAATGGAGGTTACCATTATTAAGGCATGGAAGCCACTCGAGGATAAGGGTCATTGCGTGCACAGTAATCTATGGGGTAGTATCGTAGTAATCGTTAGTATTGGAGATTTGATGAAGTGTCTTACTTAAGGGGGTGATTCGTCAGAGATTAATATATGCTCGACTTAAAACATCCGAATTGTAGTCAGGTGGGAAACAGGCAAACGGAACAGAGTTCCACGGGCGTGCACTTCTAAGAAAGAAGCTTGGGTTATGGGATCTACGCTTTGATTAATACACAGATAAAGAGTGGGGAAACTTACTGAAACTGGGTTTAGCTAGACAAGTGTTATTTTGTGAAAGATCGGCGGGCAGGAACAGGGATTGGAGCTCGGGCGAGCACTTGCACTGGAAATAACGATTAAACAAAGACAGACTCGCAATTTCTCTTCTGTGGGAGAGAGGTTTCAGGGAAGAGAAAAGGTAATCCCCCATAAAGCCACGAAGTCTATTTTGTACTCTTTCCAGGCAGGATAAGCTGTTTTTAGAAGCTCCTCCCCAGATGTGGCAGCAGTACTTCATCCTTGGACGTACTTGGCTTTTATACAGATAGAGAATTGCATCAGTAGTGAGATCTTCTGGAGCGGTAGAAGGATCCTATCATCTTTCCAGCGATTTTGGCAACAGATTTGATGTACGGGTATTTTTCAGATCAGGAGTAAAATTCAAACCTAGAAGGTTGTCAAAACATGAAGCCTCCCCAAGAAGAGAGTCATTCATTTCAAATGATGCCAGATGGGGATCAGAGCGTTGATGATGTAAATGTAGGAGCTTGGTTTTAGATGCATTAAAGGTAACTAACTCCGCTTCCCCCACTGTACCACGCGCTGAAGATCAGAGGAGAGGGAATCAGACAGTACTTTGTCATTTATGGCTTTGATGCGTTGCCATAGATGGTTGCGTCATCAGCATAGATGTCAACGAACGATTTAAATATGTGTTTTGAGATATCATGTATGTAGATCAGGAAGAGAGTTAGGCTAGGCTAGACTCTTGAGGGACTCCAGCATTAATACTGTGTGCCTCTGATTTCTGCCCATCAACCACTACTCTTATGATCTTATCAGAGAGAAATGATTTAATAATAGGTTTTGAGATTTGTGGAACAGTTCGACAGATTTGATTAAAGCAGGATAGAGAAGGAAAGTAAGAGAGAAAAAGATAGGATTTTTTAGCATATGATAAGATAAAGCTGTAACAATTACCCACTAGTATGGCATCGAGAGGCCCCACCAGAAACTACTGCATGTTCCAGAATCCATTCACCAGATGGCAGCCCGAGTACTTTGCACCTGCTGATAGGACAGCCTCCTTAGTGGTAAATCCAAGGTTCGGGTCCCTGACTATCAGGCGCATAACACCAGCCCAGATGATTTACCTCCAGCACCCTTACTAGTAACATGGCCACAAGGATAGACATAGAAACAGAAAAATTTTCGATATCTCAATCTACTGTTCAGGAATTAGTACCGACTTATGTATATGTGTGTGTGTATATATATATATATATATATATATATATATATATATATGTGTGTGTGTATTTATTTATATATATATACATACATATATGTGTGTATATATATATATATATATTTATATATATATGTCTTTAGTCATCGACAAAAAGTACTGTATCGTTGTATTACAACGAATCAGTGCCGCTAGACTGACACCTCTCCCCAGCCGAGGATTGAACTTAGATCCATCCAGTTGATAGACGACAGTTCTACCCATCGACCCACGGAGGTGGTGCCCGTCAATAACCTTGCCAAATGCGTATTTAAAACAAATATTCATCAACCACTTTTATAGTGCTCAAGCCGTTTATTTACAAACAGCGAGCCTCGAATTTTTCAGCCAATTAAGTTGCGAGTGAGTTTATTTTGGACAGTGCTCTCCGCAAAGAGAGGGGCTTAAAATATATTTGCACTCATCGATATACAGTACTGTTTCGGTATATCTCAACACATCACGCCGCTAGACTAGCACCTCTCCCAAGCCGAAGAGTGGGCGTAAAACCATCACGTTGAAAGTCAGGAGATCTTCACATCGGCTCACGGGAGCGGTGACCGTAAATAACCTCGCCTAATGTCTATTTTAAACAAATATTCGTCAACCACTTCTATAGTGCTCAAACCGTTTATTTACAAAAAGAAACAGCAGACCTCGCATTTTTCAGCCAGTTAAGAAGTGGGTGAGATTATTTACGACAGTGATCTCCCAAAAGAGGTGACCTTAAAATATATTTTTGTATATATATATATATATATATATATATATATATATATATATATATATATATATATATATATATGTATATATATCTATGTATGTATATATATGTATATATATATATATATATATATATACGAGGTATGCTGATTAAGTTATAAGAAAATGTCAGGAGAGACATTAAGTATGATTCGATCAAACTGCTACTTTATAGTGAAGTAAATATGCATATAGTCTACAAAATGATTGACTGACATCTTCCTCACGTTGTAGGTTTAAGCGCAACGGTGTTCCTTTTGGGGCCAGTTTGATTAGGTTTGCTGGTCTGTACACTACTAATAAGATAAAGGGGAAAAAAGAAACAGTTATTCCATCGAATTATGTGTTAAGTTAACAAAACCAAACAAGAAGATTATAGAATGTTAAAAGAGGCCTATGGGGACGAATAGATTAATCAAGCAAGTTTCTATCGGTAGTTTATCAGTTTTTCTGAAGGAAATGAACAGACTGAGTATGAACACAGATCTGGATCATTCAAGGAGGAAAACATTGAGGAAATGAGAGGATTATGATGCAATACCGTTGGATAATTGTGAGGATAATATCAGAAGATGTTTGTATTATTATTGGCACAGTGCAGACAGTTTTGACCGGAGATCGTGATCTCCACAAAATCTTTGTCAAGTTGGTGCCAAAAATTCTCTCCGACGACCATAAACAGTTTCTCATCAACATCTGACAACAACGCAGAACGCTTTGCCAAGAACTTTGCATCAAATTCTACTCTTGAGAGTGAAAAGATAGTAAGCGACATCCACATGTTTGTGCGTAATGTTGCCAAGTTTATCAAAAACCTCGATTCTAGTAAAGCAACTAGCCTCGACGGCATTGCAGTCATAACAAAAAATTAGGCCTAAAATTAGACGTACTAGCTAATATAAAAATAAGAATCTTCCTAGATGTCACGTTAAAATTAAATAAACACACACATGGACCCTACTTTGAAGATTAAACTAAACCAATATACGGAAACGCTAAATCCAATCGCGCCATCAATTATAAAACAGACTCGATCGTTAGTAGATTCAGAACAACTCAAGTGATGAAAATATATTTAACAGGTCAATTAACATCCCCGACACAGCTTTAAAAATTGTGGGTTAAAAAATATTGATATTAAATCTGAGCAACAAAACAACGACAACTATAATAAAATTAAAAATAGAAGAAAAAGAAATATAATTTGGTACACAGCGCCATACAATCAAATGTTAAAACCAAACTTGGCAAGAAATTGCTAGACCTCATCGAAAAGCAACTCCCTGAAACTAATCACTTACACATAATTTTCGATAAAAATAACCTAAAGTTCTCATACAGCTGCTGAAAAGTTTACAGATAATAATCAAAGCACATAATAACAAAGCATTACATAAGAGCAATGAAAATAATAATAACAAAATAAGCAATAAAAACTGAAGAATACGACAAAAATAAAATTCACGCAAAGGAAAAATTGTAACTGGTAGAAACGAAAATAATAATAATAATAATAATAATAATAATAATAATAATAATAATAATAATAATAATAGTAATAATAATAAACCAAACCCAAACAACAGCAACAACCATAATAGAAATAAAAATACTAATAATAAACAAGATAAATGTAACTGTATATCCACCATACTTTACCGACTTCAAAATAAATGTTTAACCAAAAGCATAGTTTACCATAATATTTGCGAAAGAAAACTAGAATAACAAGAAATATTACGTTGGTATCAATTCATTTAGATTTCAAAACCCGATATTATGACCATAAAAGTAGTTCAAAAACAAAAAAAAATACCGAATGAAAACAGTAATAGTAATTGCGTGATTATAGAGTTAAAGTCAGCCATATTTGATATCCTTCCGGGCGGACGAACATATTTTTTTTCTGAAACTTGGCAGAAAAAATCTCGAAGAAGCACATAAATGTCTTTTGTTAGTGTGTGAATGTGTGCGTGTGTGTGTGTGTAAACGTGGAAGGAAAGATTTTTGCTAAAAATTTACTGCAACAAAAATAGCTTCTTTAGCTGCTAGCAAAAGAATAATGTCGTCCACGTTTCAATAAAATAAAAATGTTCACTTCCAATCATAGTCAGGATAAGCAAAAACATATATAAAACATGACATCAAACAAACTCGAATAGTTCAGTTTTCCAGTTCATACAAATAAACTATCACTTCCAGCGACAATAAGAGAAAGTAAAAAAAAAAAATCCAAATTCGAGGGGAAAATATTAAACAATTTAAAAGTTTCAGTTTTCAATAAATTAATCCTGAGCAAGTCAACTGTGACACACGTGCAAGATATAAGGCTAACAATCTTAAACTGAACTGTTTTGTTTATTTAAAAAAGAGAAAGTTGCATTTATTTTCAAGCTTAAATCTAATTTACATAAAAGTGATGAGTTATATATAGAATGTAGGTCTTTCTTGTCTTCATAAAGCACAGCGTAACGTTTTTTCATTATTTCATTTTCAATTAAAATTGTAAGAAAGTTAAAATTATCAACGGTTTATAACATATAATCGTTTTTTTGTTCGAAGATGAAAGTTATCTATTTTTGCACAGTTTGCAAGGAATAAAATAATTAACAAAACGTCTGGTTACAGTTGTTTTTGTTTTTTATTTTATTTTTTTTTTGACAAGGGAGGTTTTACTTACGACTCAACAGTATCTGCTACGTATAAAATCGAAAACCGGACTAACTTGCATGCGAGAGAAAATATATTTTTCTCTCTTTCAATCATGCTTTCTCTCGTTCTTTATTTATTTATTTCCACCTTCGCTTTTACATGAACCCGAATGCCCTATTTTAGGTACTGCATGAACTACAAAGCCTTATCCTTGAACATTTTGCACTAACAAAAGTTCACAGCAAAATCGCAATTATCAACATGCTGGCGTAACCCGGAATAGATTACATATCGATTTGAGAATTCAGGCTGCGAATTACCTGAGGGCATAATTCACAAGATTTCCGTTTGTTCGCATATTTAATCGCCGTCCGAATAAGGACAAACCCGATTACAATTGCATGTCAAAGTTAATTCCTGATGGCTTGACTTGGTCACACTAGTTTAGAATTACGGGACAAGCATTAGTTATAACTTCCTACATTGATGTGTGCGTAAAATAAGGTCGTGGTGACTGTTTGGTGGTTTCCATTAGTGTATGTAAATATAAAGATATTAATATTTATTTAAAAATTTTACACATGTCACCATATTGGATGGGTCAGTCACGCACGAGTATTGTCAAGGTACAAATCTATTTACACTAACTCTCGGTGGCTACACTTCTTACTTCGTCCAGTTGTTCCAAATGTAACCATGCACACATCTGTCACTGAAATTACCGCTTTAATGTTCTGAATGCACAAACATGCACACCTCTAAGACCGGTTGGCAATTATGTCAACATTGTTAGTTTGTGTTTTGTTGTCAGACACTGTGGTTTAGATGTTCTTTTAAGGTGCTCTGGCGAATGGCTAGTCCTTTCAGCTGCAGCTTGACGTCGGATTCACAGTATGAATTAGAATTAATTGTGTTGTTCTAAATATCAACAGGCAATAAATAATTAATGAAAACTTTCACATCATTTTGTTATAAACTCGAATAATTTAAGTCACTGTTCGTACACTTAGAAGTTTTAGTTTAATTTGGAACTTCTCTTCGATCGAAGAAAAACAACTAATAATTTTGGATGCAAGTTCTATTCAGCTGAAATCCAATCCTTTTTACTAGCACTTGGAAATTTAAACATTAAATTCAGGTTTTCCTTCTGTTCAAGACGTGGAGATACGTGTTCTTAGTCGATTGGGGGAGGAGATATGATAAGGGGGCAGAGACAAGGACATCTAAACTTTTTTCTATTATTATATTTTAACCCCAAACAAGGCACGTTGCCACTTTGATGTAGGAGGCTACTATCAGGTACATGAGATACAGGGGTAATATGTGGGGAGTTGGGAAGTAAGATGTCGGTTCACGTTACACTTGAACTTCTGCATGTAAGTAAAGTTGGGGAAGCAGGGACCCGGAAGGGAATTCCAAAGTCTAGCGGTTCTGGGGAAGAAACTTCGAGGCAAAAAGACTGCTTTATAAAAACTGCTAAAACATTTTTATAAATCTCTAATTGGTCCTTTCATCATCTTTATTCTGTTTTCCTCTCTTATTTCTTTCTTTTTTCTCACATTTTCTCCCACAGTATTTCTCTCCCTTTTATATCCTCCAATTTTTCTATTTAATTCCATTTCCTTTATGTTTCCCCTTCTTTCCCTGTTCAACAGATGACTATACACGAAAACTTGTTGATATTTGCTAGGTTTCTTTCCAAAGCTGACATCCCAATTAAAATTGAGTAGTTTGTTTTTCTGTCATCTCCAAAAATAACCCAATCCATTATTCTTCGACACATCCGAACTTTTCCTAACTACATGTCAAACACGCACGGCCGCAGAAGGACCGCATTTTTACTAGCAAGAATGGTATGTTGTCAGGGATAGGTATATATAAATTAAAAAAACATAAAATTATAAATATTATGAAATAAAAATTTTTTTCTTTACAAGATAGTCACCACTTATAAAGGCTCGGAAGCCACTCGAGGTAAGTGTTATTGCGTGTATAGTAATCAATGGGATAGCATCGTAGTAATCGTTAGTATTGGAGATTTGATGAAGTGTCTTACTTAAGGGGGCGATTCATCAGGAATTTGTTTATGTTGGACTTGAAGACATACAGGTTGTAGTCAGGTGGGAAACAGGCAAATGGAACAGAGTTACAAGGGCGTACACTTCTAAGAAATAAGCTTTGTTCGTGGAATCTACGTGTTGGTTTCGGCACAGATAAAGCGTGGGAAAAATTTTGGACAGTGGTTTAAGCTAGACGGGTGTTTATCGTGAAAGATTGGCGAGGGGGACGAGAAACTCGAGCTCAGACGAGCATTTGCCATGGACGTAACGATAAAATAAAGACAGGCTCGCAACATCTCTCCTGTGGGAGATAGGTTGCAGGGAAGAGAAAAAAGCATCTCCCGCTAAGCCACAAAGCCTATTTTGTACCCTGTCAAAGCAGGATAGGTTGTTTTTAGCAGCTTCTGACCAGATGTGGCAGCAGTACTTCATTCTTTTAAATAGATAGAGAATTACATCAGCAGTGAGATATCTTCTGAAGCGATAGAAGCATCCTACCATTTTTCCAGTGACCTTGGCAATAGACTTTATGTGCGTGTTCCATTTGAGGTCAGGAGTAAACGTCAAGCCCAGAAGCTTATCAAAACATGGAGCTTCCCTTAGACGAGAGCCATCCATTTCAATTGATGCCAGATGGGGATCAGAGCGTTGATGCTGTAAAGATAGGAGCTTGATTTTAGAAGCATTCCGCCACTGTACCACGCGTTTAAGATCAGAGGATAAAGAATCAGATAGAACATTGTCATTTACGGCCTTTGATGTGTTGCCAGAGATGGTCGTGTCATCAGCATAGATGGCAACGACTGATTTAAGTATGTGTTTTGGGAGATCATTGATATAGATCAGGAAGAGAGTTGGGACAATGCGACTCACAATGCCAATGAACTAGCGTCGACCCACACATTTACGTGATCTACATCAGCACACCATTTTCTACGGGCAGGGTCCTCCTTGTTGACTCTCTCCAGGGTCTCAGTTTACATCATAGTTAAAAGAGCATCGTCAAGCACATCGTCCCAACATGTGGTTATCAAATTCGCTCTGCGCTTGATGACACCCATAGCTACACGGAGCCAACCACAGGCTGGTAGGTGTCCAATACGTTTTCCACACCAAGAAAAAACGGCCCGCCTCGTAACAATGTCACGGATACCTGGAATCCCACTGCCACGCCTCAATCATAGAGTGCCGTCTTCCTCATATACATCTAACCCCAATACGCGCTCCATCCCTCAGACGTTCAGGATTCTTGCACTGCAGATCAAACTGAGCCAATTTTTCCCTGACATACGATGCAGATTGTACATCCTTATTCAGGTCCGACACAATCTGGCACTCATTGATGTGCACATGTACACATCGTCAATCTAGGCTTATGTTGCGTCCTCAATAGTCTTTTCTTGAGGCAACACCACATTCACAATGGTCTTCATGATCTGCGGTGTCACATTCAGACCAAAGCCGAGTCGTGTTAAGCAGCACCTGTGTTACCCCGAAACCACACTGTCTGGAACGGTCACAGCGTCTCATCTACTTACACCTGCAAATAGGCAGGTCTAATAATAACACAGTGGACCCCTTCTTGCACCATTCCCTCAGTTTGCTGGCGCACACGTCAGCATCGGCAGTGTAAGCCTCAATGAACTGGTTGAGTTCCCGATAATCCAGCACGTGTCTTACTTTTGTGTTTTATGCTGGATAACCGCCATTAAGAGTATCAGACCCTTGGGCAGACCAAGCTTCTTGGGGTAGAGGATCAGCCATCCATCTCGAATCCATGCCTCAAGCTCTTGCTCGTACTCATCACTAGCCTCGTCAGGTAAAGGGTATTCTGCGACGCGATTCTTTAATTCGGTTGATGCGCTCTCCTCGGTCCGCTTCCATAACTAAGTCCAGGCCTGCTGGCTATAGTCATAGCCCATCTTAAAATCAGGGTGATCGATGTGGATTGCAACACACACCGTTTTTTTTTTTAAGCGTACGTTCCCGTCTCTTTCGGTGATCACTCCCCCCAGTGCCTTGAGAGCATCGTAGCCCAGCAATAGGTCGAACCCCAGACAATCCCATCGCATCACAAACACATTAATTTCCGCGGCCACACCAAAGTCTGTGGGGACCTCCACGGTTCCAGCTCCACCGCATGCGTGTGTCTTGCCGCCTATTGTGAGTTTAATGTTCCTTTTAGTCCAGGTCCGACACAATCTGGCACTCATGATGGTATGTAAACAGTCGGGATCGAGAAGAGCTGAGCAGGACACTCCGTTCACGTACACAGTTATCGTAGGTTGTCCATCACAACTGGTTCCCCCAGGTCCTCCTCATCTCTGATGATTGCCCAGGTGCGTTCCATGAAGTGCTCCATAGGCGTTGCGAACACACTGGTAGAGGACCTCAACAATTGCTTAACACGGGTGGGAAGACAGTCACAAATGCATATGTCCTCTCCGGCTCTCCATTGCCAAACAACACAGCTAGTTTCTTCAATTCCGAAAAGAACACATCCACGGTTCTCCCGGCATAAGCTTCCTGGAGTCAAATCTTTAATAAGCCGTGTTAGGATCCATATCAAATGTCTTGTACAGCGCATTTTTATAGCGGTCACATTGGCCTTCTCGGTGACACTAAGTTGCTGATACACTCTCAGAGCGACCCCCCAGCCAATCTCAGGGGAATCACCGTGATCACAGTGTGCACTCTCCTTACCTCACGAATATTTTAGGTTAAATCGATCCTCCCAACCCAGTCAACGACAGATGTGGACCCATCAAACTCTGGAATCAGTTTCAAATCAAACTTCGAGTCGGTCATTTTTCACAGCAATAGCCGGAATAGCTTGTATCGAATTCATCTTCAATCGTCACCAACGCTCGCAATAGTAACACAAAAACCTCGTGACTGTAAACGGCACTGACTCTTCCTCTCACTCAAGCTTGCTTTTATGCAGTTTTTCACCCTGTCTCTTTAGCATGTGTGCCCTCTGTTTTCTCGTGACCTCGCGATCTCGCGAGACCACAGTTTATTAAACACCAGGCGCCAACTTTTTTTCTCTTTTCCCACCCAACACTTCTCTACGGCAAGTCCATCCCTCTTCCGCCAGGCCACCGATCGCACGCACATCCACACAATGCCCAAATACGCAGACGCTTGCTACTCTGGTGAGTATTACAATTAATACAGAATATTGTGATGAATGGAAAATAGCCATGAAAAAAGAAATAGATGCTTTAACCGAAAATGATACCTATACGGTAGTACCTCTCCCAAAAGTTAAACATGTTATTTCTAAAAGTTGGGTTTTTACAAAAAAGACTATAGCGCCAGGCGCTAGATTTGTTGCTAAAGGATACTCTCAGATTTACGATATAGAATATTTTTCTACGTTTTCACCGACCATAAACCTAACGATAATCAGAATTTTATTGCAAATCGCATCGCAATATGACTTAAACATGCATCAGATGGGCGTGAAAAATGTTTATTTGAATACCCCTAATAGACTGTGAAATTTATATTACCCCACCAGAAGGATTTATAATGAAAAATAAAAATAGCGTGTGGCGAATTAACAAATTGTACGTTCTAAAGCAGAGTGTTCAGTGTTTGAATACAGTATTTCATGATTATATAATTAAACAACAATTTAGGATGCGATGTAGATTCCTGTTTATATACTCAACACAAAGACAATAACCTACTTATTTTTGTCTTATGGGTCAATGATATTTTAATCGCATCAAATTGTGACATGATGTTGACCGATGTTCAGAACAAATTAAGTAAAACATTCAAAATGACCGATCTTGGCAAAATATCCTGGTTTTTGGGAATAAAATTTACTCAAAGGACAGGACTTATCACGATGAATCAATCGAGATACATTGACAAAGTACTATAAAGATTTGGAATTGGAGAGTGCAATAAACACTCTACACCGGTCGAAAATGATATTAATAAAATAATAGACGATACGCTATACTGGAAAATCATAGGAAGTCTTGTATATTTAATGATTGCGACCATCCCGACATATGATATACACTGACAAAACTGTCACAAAAATTATCAAGACCGACAATGAAGGATTTTAAAAGAGCTAAACAAGTTTTTCGTTATTTAAAAGAAACTAAAGAACAGAAGTTAGTATTTAGAAAATCAAAAAATTCCCTAAAAGGAGAAGGTTTTCGGATTACGAATTGGAGAAACTACGAAGATCGAAAAAGTGCATCTAGATATTCTTTTAGACTATCAGAAAATGGGCCTATTATTTCATGGAAATCTAAAAAGCAACGGATTGTATCTCTCTCTACGTGCGAAGCAGAATTTATCGCGATCACACACACGACCCAGGAAGCACTTTGCCTGAAAAAAGACTATTTTAGAGCCAGAATTAACTAAAAGCCTCGTAGTAATTAATTGTGAAAATCAAGCCAGTACATTCTTAGCACAGAACACGGTAATCAACCAAAGATCTAATTATATAGATACAAAATACCATTTCATAAAAAACGAGGTGAAAAAAGGAATCCATTATTTTGAATTACATATCATCAGAACAAAATATCGCTGATGCATTCATGAAACCCGCAACAAAAATAAAGTTAAAGCGTTTTGCTTAAAAATTGTTGGGGGATTTGACTGAATAATTTTTCACGGGCCTGTATGTATATAAATTTCTGTATATTGAAAAAAATATTAGTCCTTGAAAAGACGTTAAACTGCATCCATTTTGTTTGTATTAACACTTTAACCTACTAATGTGCTACTAATACTTTTACTGAAATAAAAAAAAAATTATAAAGACGTAAAAAAGTCACTTTTTTGCAAACATTTTCTGTGAAAATTTCCTTTTTGACAAATAATTTTTGCATCACTTTTTTGCAAACAATTTCTGTGCGAATTTTCTTTTTGACAAATACTATGTGCATGCTTATTTTAAGGCGCGCATAAATTATAATTGACTTTTATTTTTTGTGCCCATTTTTTTCTTTTTTATTTATCAAAAATGTCCTATTTTTTGCAGTGCTTTAATTAACAAAAAAACTCTCTCTTTAAACAGGTACATATTGCATGTACGCTTACTTATATGTATATTTATTTATATGTATATATGCATGCGTTTTTTTCTTTTGAACGAAACTGCAAAATCAAATTTACGAAATGGCTTCTTTTTCACAAACCCATCCTCTTTTAAGGTATAAATACGTTCCATTTTTCTTATTTTCTCTTCTCTGTACAGAGATATATCTGTTTGACATTTGTACACAATTAAATATGGCGTTTTTTACACGCTAAAATTTTAAGATCCTAATGATTTCTAATTTTGTTATGTATAATTTGATATAAAAATTTATATTTATTTTTGAGCAGTATGAACATCAGGGACTTCCCCCATTATAAAAAAAATATGAGGTTGTTGCAATATTTTGGCTGATAGTATATATCTCAATCAATCTCATTAGATCCTGGGTGACGCAAGGTATTCTGTTAGTATATATTTCAATCAATCTAATTCAAACCAAGGCAACGCCAAGTATTCTGCTAGTATATATTTGCATCTATCTCATTAAATCCCAGGTGACAGTGTATTCTGTTTGCATACATTTGCATGTATCTTATTGAATCCAGGGTGACTCCGAGTAATAAGGGGCAGCATTCTATCTTCGTTGATGACAGAGGCCGCATGCTGAAATAGAAAACTTGTACAAAAAACCAAATAACGTTTTTTTTTATAATATAAATGAATTAATGGTTAGTAGCATTTTAAATTCGGTTATTGTTGATCTACGTTCGGTGTCACCTGCTACCAGACCAAACCTCCTATGATCACCAAGTGTGACGGGCCTACGAAAAAGAAAAGGTAAACAAACCCGTCAAGACGACACGTTGACAAGAGAGAGAGAGAGAAAGAGAGAGAGAGAAAGAGAGAACGTAGAGAACGAATATTATCAGAGGAGGATCAAGGGAGATAACTAAGGCGGGAAAAGAAAAAAAAAGGAGAACAAAAAAAGAGTCAGTTGCCGGGAAGATTGAAAATGGGATAGACAAAGCGCACCACGTGGAAATTTAAAAAAAAGGAGGTATCACCATTCTAACCCATCAAGATAAAAAAATAAATAAATAAGAAAAGAAGATGAGTACGAACCTGGAAAACCTAAGGTAAATACAGGCATTTTATTTTAACGCGGAAGGCGATACGACAAATATGAAAAGAGGAATTTTTCATAGCGGGGGTTTTAATTACGTAAAAAAAAAAAGAGAGAAAGCAACCAATATGATTCTCGGAAGAGATCTAAAAAGTTTCGCAGATATGTCCTCGTTTCTATGCGGGTGCACTATGAACAAAAAAATATTAAAGAAAAAAAAGGAATCAAATTCCGAGTAAATGTGCGAATGATTGGTTATTATTTCAACAGATATATATTGAATTGACATTTTAAAATATAAAAAAAGAAAAGGAATCAAATTTCGAGTAAATGTGCGAATGATTGGTTATTGTTTCAACAGATATATATTGAATTGGCATTTTAAAATATTAAAAAAGACAAGGAATCAAATTCCGAGTAAATGTGCGAATGATTGGTTATTATTTCAACAGATATATATTGAATTGACATTTTAAAATATAAAAAAAGAAAAGGAATCAAATTCCGAGTAAATGTGCGAATGATTGGTTATTATTTCAACAGATATATATTGAATTGACATTTTAAAATATACAAAAAGAAAAGGAATCAAATTCCGAGTAAATGTGCGAATGATTGGTTATTATTTCAGCAGATATATATTGAATTGGCATTTTAAAATATAAAAAAAGAAAAGGAATCAAATTCCGAGTAAATGTGCGAATGATTGGTTATTATTTTAACAGATATATATTGAATTGACATTTTAAAATATAAAAAAAGAAAAGGAATCAAATTCCGAGTAAATGTGCGAATGATTGGTTATTATTTCAACAGATATATATTGAATTGACATTTTAAAATATAAAAAAAGAAAAGGAATCAAATTCCGAGTAAATGTGCGAATGATTGGTTATTATTTCAACAGATATATATTGAATTGGCATTTTAAAATATAAAAAAAGAAAAGGAATCAAATTCCGAGTAAATGTGCGAATGATTGGTTATTATTTCAACAGATATATATTGAATTGACATTTTAAAATATAAAAAAAGAAAAGGAATCAAATTCCGAGTAAATGTGCGAATGATTGGTTATTATTTCAACAGATATATATTGAATTGACATTTTAAAATATAAAAAAAGAAAAGGAATCAAATTCCGAGTAAATGTGCGAATGATTGGTTATTATTTCAACAGATATATATTGAATTGGCATTTTAAAATATAAAAAAAGAAAAGGAATCAAATTCCGAATAAATGTGCGAATGATTGGCTATTATTTACACAGATATATATTGAATTGACATTTTAAAATATAAAAAAAGAAAAGGAATCAAATTCCGAGTAAATGTGCGAATGATTGGTTATTATTTCAACAGATATATATTGAATTGACATTTTAAAATATAAAAAAAGAAAAGGAATCAAATTCCGAGTAAATGTGCGAATGATTGGTTATTGTTTCAACAGATATATATTGAATTGACATTTTAAAATATAAAAAAAGAAAAGGAATCAAATTCCGAGTAAATGTGCGAATGATTGGTTATTATTTCAACAGATATATATTGAATTGACATTTTAAAATATAAAAAAAGAAAAGGAATCAAATTCCGAGTAAATGTGCGAATGATTGGTTATTATTTCAACAGATATATATTGAATTGGCATTTTAAAATATAAAAAAAGAAAAGGAATCAAATTCCGAGTAAATGTGCGAATGATTGGTTATTATTTCAACAGATATATATTGAATTGACATTTTAAAATATAAAAAAAGAAAAGGAATCAAATTCCGAGTAAATGTGCGAATGATTGGTTATTATTTCAACAGATATATATTGAATTGACATTTTAAAATATAAAAAAAGAAAAGGAATCAAATTCCGAGTAAATGTGCGAATGATTGGTTATTATTTCAACAGATATATATTGAATTGACATTTTAAAATATAAAAAAAGAAAAGGAATCAAATTCCGAGTAAATGTGCGAATGATTGGTTATTATTTCAACAGATATATATTGAATTGACATTTTAAAATATAAAAAAAGAAAAGGAATCAAATTCCGAGTAAATGTGCGAATGATTGGTTATTATTTCAACGGATATATATTGAATTGACATTTTAAAATATAAAAAAAGAAAAGGAATCAAATTCCGAGTAAATGTGCGAATGATTGGTTATTATTTCAACAGATATATATTGAATTGACATTTTAAAATATAAAAAAAGAAAAGGAATCAAATTCCGAGTAAATGTGCGAATGATTGGTTATTATTTCAACAGATATATATTGAATTGACATTTTAAAATATAAAAAAAGAACAGGAATCAAATTCCGAGTTAATGTGCGAATGATTGGTTATTATTTCAACAGATATATATTGAATTGACATTTTAAAATATAAAAAAAGAAAAGGAATCAAATTCCGAGTAAATGTGCGAATGATTGGTTATTATTTCAACAGATATATATTGAATTGACATTTTCAAATATAAAAAAAGAAAAGGAATCAAATTCCGAGTAAATGTGCGAATGATTGGTTATTATTTCAACGGATATATATTGAATTGACATTTTAAAATATAAAAAAAGAAAAGAAATCAAATTCCGAGTAAATGTGCGAATGATTGGTTATTATTTCAACAGATATATATTGAATTGACATTTTAAAATATAAAAAAAGAAAAGGAATCAAATTCCGAGTAAATGTGCGAATGATTGGTTATTATTTCAACAGATATATATTGAATTGACATTTTAAAATATAAAAAAAAGAAAAGGAATCAAATTCCGAGTAAATGTGCGAATGATTGGTTATTATTTCAACAGATATATATTGAATTGACATTTTAAAATATAAAAAAAGAAAAGGAATCAAATTCCGAGTTAATGTGCGAATGATTGGTTATTATTTCAACAGATATATATTGAATTGACATTTTAAAATATTAAAAAAAGAAAAGGAATCAAATTCCGAGTAAATGTGCGAATGATTGGTTATTATTTCAACAGATATATATTGAATTGACATTTTAAAATATAAAAAAAGAAAAGGAATCAAATTCCGAGTAAATGTGCGAATGATTGGTTAATGTTTCAACAGATATATATTGAATTGACAATTTAAAATATAAAAAAAGAAAAGGAATCAAATTCCGAGTAAATGTGCGAATGATTGGTTATTATTTCAACAGATATATATTGAATTGACATTTTAAAATATAAAAAAAGAAAAGGAATCAAATTCCGAGTTAATGTGGGAATGATTGGTTATTATTTCAACAGATATATATTGAATTGACATTTTAAAATATAAAAAAAGAAAAGGAATCAAATTCCGAGTTAATGTGCGAATGATTGGTTATTATTTCAACAGATATATATTGAATTGACATTTTAAAATATAAAAAAAGAAAAGGAATCAAAGTCCGAGTAAATGTGCGAATGATTGGTTATTATTTCAACAGATATATATTGAATTGACATTTTAAAATATAAAAAAAGAAAAGGAATCAAATTCCGAGTTAATGTGCGAATGATTGGTTATTATTTCAACAGATATATATTGAATTGACATTTTAAAATATTAAAAAAAGAAAAGGAATCAAATTCCGAGTAAATGTGCGAATGATTGGTTATTATTTCAACAGATATATATTGAATTGACATTTTAAAATATAAAAAAAGAAAAGGAATCAAATTCCGAGTTAATGTGCGAATGATTGGTTATTATTTCAACAGATATATATTGAATTGACATTTTAAAATATAAAAAAAGAAAAGGAATCAAATTCCGAGTAAATGTGCGAATGATTGGTTATTATTTCAACAGATATATATTGAATTGACATTTTAAAATATTAAAAAAAGAAAAGGAATCAAATTCCGAGTTAATGTGCGAATGATTGGTTATTATTTCAACAGATATATATTGAATTGACATTTTAAAATATAAAAAAAGAAAAGGAATCAAATTCCGAGTAAATGTGCGAATGATTGGTTATTATTTCAACAGATATATATTGAATTGACATTTTAAAATATAAAAAAAGAAAAGGAATCAAATTCCGAGTTAATGTGCGAATGATTGGTTATTGTTTCAGCAGATATATATTGAATTGGCATCCATATATATAATGAGCAAATGTGACATTCCATTCTTGTTTTATTAAAAAAAAAAAAAAAAAAACAACCAAGAAAATCTCGCCCTACAAATATTCCTGTATTAAGTAATAAAAGAAGAGTCGCGCGTTGTTCACCCGTGATTTTTGGAATTGAAACATAATCCGCTGCCTGTTTTTTTTTTTCTTTTTCTTCTCTTTGTTATTTGATGTATATAAAATATCACAATGGAGCATTATCCCATCTAACCTCAGCGCGCTTTGGATTCTAGAAGGGAGAACCATAGCTTAGCGCATTCGCTGATCGGTCCTTCCCGAGTTCGTATGTATCAAATATATACATACCCAGCAGCGAATGTCACACAAGGCATTCGACTCGTCTGCTGGGGGTTTCGGCTTCAGCTTTGTATACTAATACGACTCAGTTTTCCTCTATCTTTATTGGAAAAGAGAGAAATGGAGGGAAATAAAGAAATAGAAGGAGAGCGAAGGGGGAAGAGAAATGAGACGAGAAATCTACGTTTTAACGGACATTTTTTTTTTTCAAATTCGAATGTTAGCATGTAAAGCTTACCTTTTGGCCACCTGCAGTCAAGTATATTTTGAAAAAAAACGGGCTTCATAAACAAATGTCAGTCAGACTTGGTTGATATATTCTGACATTCTAAAAACATACTGACCTGCATGATACATGTGTGCTTCCCCAGAAAAATGGTAGACATCTGGTAAAAAGACCCCGATACGTCGTGGTTGTCATCGGAAAAATATGTTAGTCGTTACATAATATTTTATACCAATACCATACATATACGAGGATTTTCAATTAACTCGGAGGCACAGACAATGAGTCTTTGTATCAGGTGTCATCTGTAATTGCTAAAACAGGGCTGAGCCACTAAGCGATTAAATTGGCCGATTTATTTCGAATAATCTTGTCATAAGAAGCTGAGGAATTGAAAGATGGGATCTTTGAGAGTCTTAGGATCTGGCAGCTCATCAGAGATCATGAGTTCTAAGACTCAATAAACCGAATGGAAATGGAGGCGTGGAAAGCATTTGTTCTGGCAGTGAATTAATTTCTTGGTAACAATGAAGCTAGATACTACAAAGAATTTATCAACAACTTGCTGACTTCTTTCAGAAAACTTGCCTGAGAGTTGAGTATTACCATGCAATACCATCTATTATTTCACCAGTCTGTATGTATGTATGTATGTATGTATGTATGTATGTATGTATGGCCGCCTAATACTTTCGATAGAGGCGACAGATTATCGAAAAATTGGCCGAAAAGATAAATTCCTTCACCCTCAACTGGGCACTTTTCTACTAGGAAGGGTCGCTTCAGTCGCCATACTTTCGAAAGTGATCGCCTCTTTTCAATTGTCTAGCCTTAATTTAATCCTACGTCACCTACGGTTTCGCGATAGACGCAAGAGCAAATACGTCACTTTTTTTTCACGTTTTTTCCTCTTTCGCCGTACGGGTTAGACCCTGCTTGCCTACCACCAACTTTGTTTTCCTTTTGCTCAACAATATAAACTAATTATGCATTACTTTGTAACAAATGCACGGAACTATATTCTTGCATGATATTCATGCTTTTCTAAATACAAACATTACAAAATAATAAAATAAACAAAATATAAAAGCAGTAAAAATTAATTACTTGATTGTTAATTATTGTTAACCATTGTTAAGTATTTCTTTCATTTGTCTCATCTTTGCTGAAGAAGCTGCATGCTGTGAGAACAATGCACTTTGCTTTGTATGCATACAGGATATGAGCGGGTCTGCGTAGATCTCTAGGACCATAGATTTAGTGAATTTTTGCAGCAACTATGGAAATTTTTTCTACAACTTTGCACCGATTCACGTTGCCTGTGAACTTGAGGCTCAGAAGTTATTAAAAACGGTAAACAACGAGATAAAAAAATCAATTGTTTTATATATATTCTTATTGCAGTTCTATTCTTCGCAGGGTTAGAAAAAGGATAAAAAATGGTAGTAAAATCTAGGTTTTAGTAAAAATGGGTTACATTTTTAACGAAGTAAAGCCCAGTGGATCAGCTTGTTTTCTGCACATGAAATATTCTATTTTTTTAACATTCATGGCTTTTACTGTTATACTGCTACCCCGCTAAATTATTTATCTATTTTGCTAATCAGTGTATTTTTGAGGTGTAATAACTTTCGAGAATTACGTTTAAAATGATTGAATGGGTTTTAATGTTTGCATGTTTGTTTTTATGGCATATCAACACTTTTGTATGCGTGTTTTAGTTGAATTAAATAAGTTGTATCATAGCTGCTTTTGAAAGAATACTTATAGAGGGTAATGTTTCAATCCAATATTTAAGGTCGGAAAACAATTAATTGTAAATGTTTTAAGTTGTCTATGCTGGTGAGTCATGAGACGACATCATGCTACTACTATTAAATCCGATGTCTGTTCAGGGGAAAAAAAAAAGATTGTTTGATTTTTTTTTAAATCAAGCTCATGCCTGGTAAGTTTCATGTCGCATTCAGTTTGCCTACATTTTATTTTAAAAAAACTGTTAACATGTCAGTTCCTTATCTGGTTTTCATATATTTTCTAAATTTAAACAGTCACAGATTTATTTGTACTAAATTCATCACAATTTAAATAACTGATCAATCAAATTTAACTGCATGACAATTGCAGTTTCTAATTTCATTATTAAATTCAATTGCAGTTTTTACCATGCAGTTTAAATTTTTACTCATAGTTGTAATACTCTGCTACATATTTGTAGAACGTGTATGAAACATTCCTAACATTCCGATATGGTATTCGTCATCATTATCAATCCTTATGCACTCAAAGTTAAATGTTATATACGTGTATATGCATACATTATCTGTGTATTTTTTACTGGGTTTACAAATAAACCCCTTTTCAGAAACTTAATTGTATTAGTATAGATACGAGGGATGTGCAATAAGTAATGCCCCTGACTAACTTCCCGTTGTCTGGTTCTGCTGAAATTTTGCATGTGCAATGATTTATATCACTACGGGTTATGTGATAAATTACAGCTCTGAACTTATTGTGGTTTATGTTTTACAGATGTTTGAACTGAGTCAGGTGCGAAATGGAGCCTATTGAATGTCGAGCAGTGATCCGGTTTTTGTATTAGAAAGGTCGCACACCACAGGAGACTTTTGTTTAAATGAAAAAAAAACTTATGGTTATAATGCCTCATCATATGACCTTGTAAAACGCTGGCATCCTCAATTCAAACATGTCCGGATCTGTAGAAACAGCTCCCAAACATGGTCGTCCCCAATTCTGCCATTGATGAGGCATCTGTCCGTCTAGTTGAGGCTTTCATTTTGGAAGATCGGCGTATTACTCTTCGCCAAATAGCGCAAGATGTCAAGATAAGTACAGGGTCTGTGGAAACTATCATTCATGACCATTTGCATATGCATAAGGTGTCTGCCAGATGGATTTCCAGGTTTCACACACCATTCCAAAAGCGAGAACGCGTCGAGTTTTCGAGGATTAATTTGAAGATGTGCCAAGAAGATGAGTCAAAGTTTTTTCAAAAGACTGATTACACAGGATGAAACCTGGGTCCATTACTATGATCCAGAGACCAAAGCCCAGTAAATGCAGTGGAAGCACTTGGACTCACCACCTCCAAAGAAGGCAAGGGTTAATCCATCCGCTGGCAAGGTCATGCTCACAGTCTTCTGGTACCAGGACGGAGTAGTTATGACATATTTCCTGGCAAAGGGTACCATAATTACAGGAGCCTATTATGCTTCACTTTTGAGGAAATTAAGGGAAGCTATCAAAATCAAGAGGGGGACAAGATCAGCAAAGGTATCCTCTTCCTACAGGACAACGCTCTGGTCCACAACTCGCATGTCGCCAGATCAGAAGCACGGGCGTGTGGTAATGTAATCCTTTCCCATCTTCCCTACTCTACTGACCTTGCACCCCCTGACTTGCACCTCTTCCCAGCCATGAAGTTGTTTTTTGAAAGGAAAGCGTTTCCCAGATAATGAAGCCTTGGTTTCTGAAGTAACGTCGTTGTTAGAGGACCAATCTGTCGTGTTCTACAAAAACGGTATCCAGAGCTGCATCAAACGATGGGAGAAATGCATAACACAATGTGGTTCCTATGTAGAGAAAGACTAATAACTTGCCAAGTTTCGTTGCTCTACTTCTATGGGAAGTGGGTCAAGGGCATTAGTTATTGCACGCCCCTCGTATAATCAATCATGCAATATTTTAATTTAAAAGAAAAAAAGAATACCTCAACAACAAACAACATATCTTATATCTATAAGCACGAATGAGTGTTTTGCAAAGGTATGGATTATAATAGATCTTCCTGTTCAAATATTCGATGACATTAAAGAGTAACTAAAAGACATTCCCTTTACGTAAGAATAGTTTCCAATAACATCACCTTATTGCATCATGGTCCGTGAACTTATCATGCCTTGATAGAGTTCAAAATAAACTTCGTAGCCTCGGAGGGGATGTCCTTTTCTCTTCACTGCAACCGCTTTCTCACAGAATATTCCATGAGCAAAGCTTTTTCTTAAAAGTGCACGCCTATCGAGTTGACTTTCGTTTTCCTGCTTTCCAGCTGACTGCAATATGATTGTCTTCAAGTCTAACGTAAATAAGTTTTTTGATGAGCCGTTCCATCTAAGTTAACCAATTTACCGAATCTCCAATTGTCTACTGTACAATCTTTAACCATTATCCTCGAGTGCCATCTTGGCCTTTATAGGTGGTGATGCCTTTCTAAAAAAGGAAAACTTCACACTTAACAAAAATATTTCAAAGTAACATAATTCTTTCCAAATTTTTTTGTGTAGAATTGTAATTTTAAATCTTTTGCATTTTTTAATTATAACATTTTTGCTGGTAGCAAATATTTATTTTCTTTTTCTAAAAGATTCTAATTTTATCGTTCGATTTCTATTCTGAGTAAGCAGAAGGAACGTGTTCTAAAAAGCTTAGCGATCAACAAAAAATAATTGCATTTCCTATATGTAAGTCGCTTCAAGTAAAGGCATTTCAAAGTCAGACAATTAAAATTAAATATTTTACAGTTTCTAGATTTACAATAAGTAGGTTAACGCATTGCTATTCGACTCATGCTATTTTGGCTGACTATAAACAAGTCTCCATATATAAATCACTAAATATGCTGAGAATCTATTCCTATCTATGTCTGGGTGTGTGCAGTAAGGATTAAATTACTTCAAATGATCAAAAATGTTCTGTGCATAAGGATATGAATATATGTATATATAAATATACTAGCAGTTCTGCCCGGCTGGGACAATTACTATTTTTGGACCCAACCAGAGTGCAACTTTTCCCTTTTTTTCGGGGAGCTGGTCTAACCCCACTTTAAAAATGGACTCGTGTCACATTTTGCTTTGGTGGGAAAGCAAATAAATACTCTTTTCTGTTGTTCCTGGCCTTCGGGCCGGGATCCAAGTATAGTATCTGTTCCGGCAGATACTGCAAGCAAAGAACATATGTTGGATTGCCGCCACATATGAGTTATTGGTCAATGTAGGGGAAACCCTTCATACTAATTGTCACTATCAAGCGTCCCTACTCCCCGGGGAGCTGGTCCCCATTTCCCCTTCAATCTCCACATTAAAAAAATGCCTTGTGCCAAATTTGCTTAGTTGGAAAAGAAAATAAATACCCTGTTGTTCTTGGCCTTTTGGCCAAGATCAAAGTGTAGTATCTGTTGCGGCAGATGCATGAGTTTCTTGGCCTTCGGACCGAGATCAAAGTGTAGTATCTGTTCCGGCAGATGCTGCAAGCTATGACTAGCTAGGACTAGCAAAGACCAGATGTGGGGGCAACCCCACATGCCTGACCATTAACCAGCTCCCATTTCCCACCTCTCGGGAGCTGGTCCCCTTTTCTCTTCCCCCTCCCTTCACTCCTCACATTAAAAATCGGCCTTGTGCCTAATTTGCTCGGTGGGGGAGCAAATAAATACCATCTGTTCCGGCAGATACTGCAAGCAAAGACCATATGTGGGGGAACCCCCACATATAAAACCTTGGTAAATGTAGGGGCAACCCTTCATACCAATTTTCACTATCCAGCTCCCCTAGTCCCTGGGGAGTTGGTCCCCATTTCCCCTTCACTCCTCACATTAAAAATCGGCCTTGTGCCTAATTTGCTCGGTGGGGGAGCAAAAATTACCAACCCTTCATACCAAATATCACCATCCAGCTCCCCTATTCCCCGGGGAGTTGGTCTCAATTTCCCCCTCACTCCTCACATAAAAAAATCGGCATTGTGCTTAGTTTTCTCGGTGGGGGAGCAAATAAATACCATGTAGTGGAAACCCTTCATACTGAGACAATTACTATTTTTTGGATACGGCCAGAGTGCCCCTTTTACCTTTTTTTCATAAAGCTGGTTTAACCCCACATTAAAAACGACCTTGTGTCACATTTTGCTTTGGTGGTAAATACTAATAGAAAAGAGGGTTGCCTCTTTTTCTGTTGTTGTTGGCCTTCGTCCCCTGACACAAATGAGATTTTATTAATATTATCTTTTTTGTGTTTTTTGATATAAATAAAAAATGTTTTAAAATTTGGTTTAAGTAGGAACAACCCCCCTCCCACCACACACACATGAATACAAATTTAAAAGAGTAACCATGATAAAAGATGCTGGCCGAGAGAGAAATCTTTTAAAAATTCGGATAGGGACGAGATGGATCAACCAACTTTACCATTTTCCCTTTGTGAGTTGACATTGTGCCTAATTTTTTTGTCCATTTTCCCAATTGTATTTTTTTCCTGTGAATAAAAGTTTAATACCTCAAAGTGTAGTATCTGTTCTGCAGATGCTGTACTTAAGTGATTTGTCCCGGCCAATGGAGAGGAAACCCTCTATACTGGGACAATTTTGGTCCCAACCAGAATACCCTTTTTGCCTTTTTTTTCGGGGAGCTGGTTTAACCCCACATTAAAAACGATCGCGTGTCACATTGTGCTTTGGTGGGGAAACAAAGAAATACTAATAGAAAAGAGGGTTTTTAATATGAATATCAATACACAACAAAGAAAAACGAATTTATAGGGGTGTTGATGTATATATAAATACATATATGGATATATAAAGAAAAATAGGCTATAAAAGAAAAAAAAACTACTGAACCGATTACGTCGACATTTCTCTCTAGCGTTTTTTATCAAATCCAGTCGCGTTTTCATAGATTTCAAATGGAAAATATTACAAAATTAAAAAAAAAAAATCCGAAAATCATTTCTTCGAGGCAGAAGTCGATCATGTTCAACGCAGCAAGATTAGTTTATTCTTCGTCAATTTTTACTTAGCGATAGTTTTACTATTTTGCTTCTGTACTAATGCAATTTATTTTGATGTAATCACTATATTATTATTATTATAAGAGCAACAAAAACAACAACAACATCAACAACAACAACAATAATAATAATAATAATAATAATAATAATAATAATAATAATAATAATAATAATGAAGTCATATATATCGGAAATGCCGAAAAATAACGATTGTGATTTTACTGTTCGAATTAGTAACGTGCGTAAAATTAAGATTTACCGATCGCGTATATTCCAGGATATACATTCTTTAGTAGTCAGTATATATTATTTTTAATGTTAAACTTACGAATATATTTTGTTATACCTCTTATACTACTATAATGTAACATAAACTTATTTTTCTTTATCTATTTATATTTATGTTGCAATATAATTGTATGAAAGTATAAATTTTACTCTCTCTCAGTCACCCTCTGTTTCCTGTCCTCTGTTTCTCTCCTTCTCTCTTATTTTATCTCTATATCTTAATTTACATCTACATCTTCCTTACTCTTTCCCTCTCCCTCTATGCCTATCACCTCTCCATCTCTTTCCATCCCCCCTCTCTCTCTCTCTTTCTATTCCTCCCTCTCTATCCTTCTTTCTCTCTCACTTTCCTTACTTTTATATAAAAATCTCTCTCCTCTCTCACTTTCCCCAGCTTTCCATATTTATCTCTTTCTTCCTATTTCTCTTTCTCTAGCTCTCCCTGTATATTTCTTCCCCTCTCTCTCTCTCTCGCTCTCTCTCTTTCTTCCATCTCTCTATATACCTTTCTCTCCGTATCCCACTGTCTCTCTCTCCATATCCCTCTCTATCTCTCTTTCATCCCTGCTCCCTTCTCTCACACGTGTGGGAGTTGAGAACTCTCAGTCTAACTCGATTGTCGCCCTTTAACTCAGAAGAGCAACCTAGCTACGTCACTTCCTGCTTCTCATATTTCACCTCTTTTCAGCTGAACGCTCGACCAGTCAATATGTGACAAACACCGCTCCAGTTTAGCCATGAGCCACCACCGTTTCCTGACTAGCCAGTTAACCGCAAGTAACATTACTCATCTTCCTATCACTTCCTATCACTCTTTCCTGTATATTTATGCAAATAAATTGCATTTGTTTCGTTGATATATAACGGTATATTTTCGTCTTCATTATGCGACCTTTTGCCTTTTCAATTCCTCTACCATTAAATACATCCACCCACCAATTACACACATGGGAACGGGATCGTCTAACACACTGCAGACCGTCCTGTCCCAAACATCTGGTGACCCCGACCTGATATTTCTTCAAATGTTGACCTAACGAACGCTGAACAATCTTTGTTCCCAAAAACTTTTAAAACGTCCTCACTGTCGCAATGAAACATGTCGTTATATCGTTGAATAATCAGCGAAATATACTCAAAAAAGAAAGAAAAAAACAAACAAAAAACACAATTTCCAAAAAAAAGGAGAAAAAACTTTTTCGTTGCAGTTTCAACTTTACATCTAAACACACGTACGTCAATTATCTATCGTCGTCCATCTTTTTTCTTACTACTCCTAGACAAATCACCTAAAAAAATATATTTTTCGTCGCAGCCTAAAAAATAATAATAATAATAATTAAAAGAGAACAATAAGTTTTATCTATATTTACGTACTTAAAAAAAATATAGACATTATTCTCTTCTTCACATTTTCTATAACGAAGCGTATCTTTGAACAACGATGTCTGTTAAAATTTCGACGATACAAACGGACTACTATTTTTCACGAACATTTCGATTTTTCTTGCAAACGATGCATATTTCAGTTATAATCCAACCGAGAAAATAATTTTAATGACGCCCTGAATATTTTTAGATGTTCTTTTCGCGTCATTTAACTCAAACTTTTTTTATTCTGTTCTCCATCATAATCGAAGCAAAATATGACCTAGAAAACCTGAAAGGTCAATTTTCCTGTTGCCTTCATTCTTAATAATCAGTTTGTTTTCCGAGGACCAGTTCTTGTTTACCTCAGCCGAGAAACACTTCTCACGAAGAGATATGATTACGCACATGTAACGAGCACCTGCAACGAACGAACGTCACACTATAGCACAGACGTAACTCCAGCGACATGCATCTACTGCTACAACGAACGAAAATTACTTCCTTATTTGAACGAGGTTCCTAACAACTTCAATAGCAATTTCAACGTGTTTTCCACGTATTTTCAACGCAGAAATTATGTATGAATTTGCTGTGGACGACGAAGTCTCAAAACATACCGTCACACACGCGTTTTAGCTACGTATGAAAACTTTAAACCTTCTTCACTTTACCGAAATATTTTTTTGCCATGTGCGAACATAAAAAAATTATTTCAGCTTGCAATTTCATCATGGCGAACGTGTGGCAACAAGCCCACTGCAAAACTCAAATAGCAACTCTCACGCTATTTCAAGTCCAGTTTTCCACAATTATGGAAAAGAAAAGCGACAAAAGCCTCCCCAGCGTCATGTTACGCGCATCAAGCCTCTCCACGGCATATCAAACCTTTGCAGCAACACCTTACAGGATATCAACCTTTTTTAGCAAGAAACGCGACAACCAACGCAAAGATGTTCACCAACACACAGTACACTCCTGGATTTTACAACGATTCACCTCACCTCACTGAAGTTCTCCAGCTAACATGAGTAAGCTGCATCATGCACACTGATACACTCATCCTGAACGTTCAGACCGTACCGACGCACTGAGTACGCCCGAGCACTGAACAACGTTGACACCGCTCTCTACGGACGGACAAATTTCCTCGCAAACTCACTTGTGACCGTAAGCATGTAGTCGACATATTCGCGACCAACGTGAACCAACTTCAACCCACCGTGCTGACTATTGCGCACGCTTCATAGACTCTATGACCGCAACACTTGCACTCAAACTCATAACGTCATTCCTATGACTATTCCACAGTTGTACAAGTTTGCGCACCTTTTTTCCTGATATCCTTTAACGTTGCAACTCTATCTTTACACCCTTCGACTTAATAAATAACAAAAATCTCTCTCGTTCTCTATAAAATGGACACACACGCAAACATATATATGCGTGCTTTTTCTCCAATTTTCTTTTCTCTAGCTTCCAGATAACTAAGAATGGAATATTGTGGGAGTTGAGAAATCTCAGCTAACTCGATTGTCGCCCTTTAACTCAGAAGAGCGACCTAGCTACGTCACTTCCTGTTTCTTATATTTCACTTTTTTTCCCGCTGAACGCTCGACCAGTCAAGATGTGACAAACACTGCTCCGGTGGAGCCATGAGCCACCATCGCGTCCTGACTAGCCAGTCAACCGCAAGTAACATTACTCATCTTCCTATCACTTCCTATCACTCTTTCCTGTATATTTATGCAAATAAATTGCATTTGTTTCGTTGATATATAACGGTATATTTTCGTCTTCATTATGCGAGCTTTTATCTTTTCAATTCCTCTACCATTAAATACATCCATCCACCATTACACACATGGTAACGGGATCGTCTAACACACTGCAAACCGTCTTGTCCCCAACACACGTCTATATTTCTCCCCTCTCTCTTTTCTCTTTTCCTATCTTCTCTCTCTTCCTGTTGCCCTCCTCCTTTCTCTATCTCCCTTTCCGTATCTCTCAACTCCTCTTCATCTCTCTTTCTCAATTCCACTCCCTCTTTTTTGCGTTCTATCTCTATCTCTTTATCTCCCTTTCTGTCTATACGGCTTTCTATCTTTGTCATCTTATTTTAGTCACCTAAATTACTTACAATGAATAAGGCATTGTCAGCTAAATAATTATAGTTGACAAGACAATGTCAAAACATGGATAAATCTTATTTTAGTCACTTTAATTACACTGATTGAAGCCTTGTAAAATATAGATGACTCCTATTTTCCTAACCATTAATATCTTACAGTGAAAGTAGAAAACTGCATAGAAATTATTGGTTTATAGCACAGCACCGGGAAAAACTGGTAAACCCTTCCAAATTAAATTTATTTTCGCAGCCATACGATTAAAAATTTACATAACCTTAGCTTTTGCTTAATCCGGAATTGCTACAAACTTACTAACAGGTGGAAAACTATTCATTGTTTCGAAATTACCATTAAACATTCGATTTATCAAAATTCTCATGTGCAATATCTCCAAAACCTCAAGCATAGGAACATTTTGTATTATTGTTTAGGATCACTGCACAATGGCACATAAAAATCACCTGAGGCAATTGTCGATCATTGCCAAATTTGTGTGGCAACGTCAGGCCATTTTGCAATGCACTAATATTGCTTGCAGGAAATTTAAGACACGTTATCTTTAATTCCTCGATAAACACAAGATGCAGAACGATCGACCTGTAGAGACTTTTCACATCAATTGTTGGAAATTGTGAACGGAAAACTGCCGGCTGATCCGAGTTTATGGCAAATTTTGTTACCTTATAACTTCGCTAATTTAGTTACATCAAAAGAAGCGTTAGTAAAAAAAGGTTTCTCAATGTTTGTTAATTAAATATAAAAATTTCAGTTGGCCAAGTGAACTATTATTCTTGCACTTCCAAACAAAAACGTTCATAAAGTTCACAATATTATTCAGCTTATAACTTCTAGTTATGTAGTCACATACAATGCGTGGACATTGTTGTGGAAGCAGTGGAAAACGGGTAATTATCCAAAAACATTTTGAATTCACTATATTTGCCAGGGATGCAACGGCATGTACTCCAATTGGAAATTGGCGTACCAATTATGCTGCTTCCAAATATCAACTAGCCCAAGCTTGGCAATGACACGCAATTGCAGTAAAATAATTAATGATTAACATCATAGAAGCAACAATATTGACAGGGCCTTTAAAACATGAATATATCCTTATTCCATGTGTTCCTATGATTCTACTGGATACACTATTTTGATTTGGGGCATTCAATTCCCAATTCAATGGCCGTTTGAAAACTCAGATAATATTTACAATTGTGTAGCTTATGTATAAGCAGTGAGTGTCTCTCACACAGACAATGTATGTTACTTGTCATAGAGTCGGCAAACTAGAAAATCTCTATATCTACTCATTAATAGAGAAACAAAAACTACTGTGTATTCATGGCTGTAGAAGTCAGTATATAAGAATCATGCATATTCTCTCTTTTTGTTTTTGCCATTTCTCCAAATTGAGCCACAGCAACGCGTGGAATAGTTCAATTAGTTTTATTATACAGAAAGGTTACTTACATACCTACGTTTAATGAATGACGAGCAAAGTGAGATATTAAATCGGAACCTTTAAAGAGGTAGACCACTTATAATGGTCGCTGGGATACAGTCGTGATGGCTGACTCTTATGGGAATCTCAAGATAAACCTGTCTACGGCTGAGCATTTCAGGGATTAAAAAAAAAGGATGGCCATGCCGTGAAGTTTGAACACTGGTAAAACCGGATAACATTTATGAGTACATACCTATCCTAATGCCCACTATTCAGTTTGCAGTAATAGATATTTCCATCAGGGAATCATTATATATTGCTGGTAACATATTATTCTCTTAAAAACATATTTACGATGATATGCGTTGACGAAAATGTAATCGATTTTGTCACAAACTCTGATATTTTTCAAATTAAGTTGGAACAGAAACCTTACCCGATAGAAAAAAAACAAGTTCTATTTCTTAATTTTGCTGTGGGAAAATAGTTTTGATCAGTAGTAGAAATCTAGACAGCATTCAATATATTACAAATGGTTGCCCAGTCTTATACATTCGATGAACCTACCGGAACCGCTGTATTTGGAATAAACCTCCAACGGTTCATATTATAGATTGCCTGCGCTTAAACGTGAATAATATGGCATGGGCTTAAGAATAAAATAGAAAATCAAGATCAAGCAATTTGGTCATATAAATTAATTATACATACTTAAAGTTGGAGGAGATCTGCCCCATTCGAATACAATATAGATGCAAGGTAGTTACATTGTGGAGTAGCCAGGAGAGGATGATATAAGCGTGTAAATTGAGTCTAGATATATGCTATACAACTGGGGTACACATTCGGACATATAACAGCTCGTATGTACATGAAGGAATCAAATTTATAAGAAGAAGAATATATATACTTCATACATTTTCTTATCCAGGAGTTCTTCTGATTTTACCGCTAGACTCCTGAAAACATGCAACGGCCAACACAATAACCGATTTAAACACTTGTTTTATTTTTGTTGTTACATAACAGAACTGGCAGAGCAAAGGGTAAAGAAGATGCGATTAAGGAGTTTTTTGAGTTTCGTCACGAAGGTGAGAAGACGTGCTTTAAAGCCTGGAAACGGGCCCGGAAAAACAAGCATGTAGACACGTAATGCGAACTCCATGTGAAGACCACTGACGCGGCTGAAATAAATTTATATTTTAAAAATAAAGACCTCTCAATCTAATCTTCTTGACCTCTTGACCTGTCAGTTCCGGGACGTCCTCATCAAAAGCACACGTCTTCATACGTGTAACCTCTGTCAAGGGTATTTTGCTTATTTTTAACTTAGCACATGGGTATTTTGTTTATTTTATGCTCATTTCTGTAAACATCTTCAGCTTGACCCATTTTTACATTCCAGACCAATTCTATTTCCTAAACAATTCATAGCTTCCAATGTAAACTATTTTAACAATATCACTGGATAGATGAATAGGCGGCTATACTGATAGATAAATCGATGATAACGAATTTAACTTTTAATCACGTTATTATATAACACGGTAAGCAATATGTATGCAGCCTTGTGCGTGGAATATGTTAGATTTCGTTGAAAAGTAGGTCCAAGTGAAAATTACATTACGTAAGAAAGTTATTCTTGTAATTAAGTTAACGTGCTAAAGGAAACATAATCGAGAGAAAAATGTGACACTAGATCCTCTAATACGGTTTATTAGTCTAACTGCGTTATCGAATATACGCATTTCAGAAGTTCTTCCTCTCTTTCGCTTTGAACGAATCATAATGAGATTAAAAGCATACATTATGAAACCAGGAGAAATGTTAGTAATACATTTAGTTTTAATGCAAAACGAACGTGTGATGCTGAGAACACAAAAGAAAAAAGACATCGCTTATTTCAACCATTTCTACTGAAATAAGAAAAGGGTCTATATAGGCTGTGAAACCCCGTTGGCTTCTACAAAGAATGGCGAACTATTGATTTTATACGCCATGCCATTTGTCTTGTGCGGCGATAAATGCGCTAAAATGATATTTTAAGCTGTATCGAAGTGTTAACATTGAGTCAACAGAATATTTTTCGACAACCGGTTGTCTCTTTTCTCTCTTATTCTCTAATGATCAGTGAACGCGTGTTATAGCGGAGGTGGTGGAGTAGACAGACCCGACTCAAAACCTAACGGAAGTGTCCTACTCTCGACTGTCTTTTGGACTGCGCATTATTTTATAGTGAAATAGCAGTATGGGGTTTGAAAAGTCTGGGTTTCTCATTAAGCCAATACATTTTCATTACGCCAACCTTGGCTGCTCCCTGATTGGAAAATTTGCTAATCAATTGTGCATATTAATTAATTATTTCCACACAAGTTTTTTTTTTTCAGATGGCGACATCCGAAAAGCCTTGACTTAAATACATAATATCACTACTTGACACCATGTAACGATTCTCCTCACAAAACAATATTATTATTAATATTCCCGAAGATTTTTTCCTTATGATTTTAAGCTGTATGGGAGTGTTAACATTGGTCCAAATCGGACAGTTCCATCTTTAATGGGGTGTTTTGATTGTGAATGTTTGATAATTATCGGATTCATTTATGTACAAGACCTATTTAAAAAAAAAAATCTTTCAGGCATATAATGTAGACTTGTTTGAAATTTTAAAATTCAGCCTAGCCGTTTCGGTGTCCATAGGGAAGGTTTCTGCACAAACAAACACCAAGGAAGCACTTTTTCTATGCCAGTATAGATAATGGTATGATTTAACGTTAAAATTCAAAACCAAATATCCAGTTGAAAGTAGAATGGAAATATTTCGAACGCGCCCCTATCTTATTAAAGAACATACTATTTATTTTATACGTCGTGCTCTTCTTCTAATGCAGTTATCAAAAATCTCAAATTTGTTAAGTTAATCCCAATAAGATTATTTGTCGCGATTGGACTGTTTCTTCTTTATTCCGACATATAAGTACATTTTTGTGAAATTTCTAAAAAAAATACAGCGAACCGTTTACGAGTCTGATCGGAAAGAAGTTACACATAGAGACGACGTGACGTTTATATATAAGTAAAGATAGATAAAGAGATACTGGGTTGAATTAAAATTTTAAATGAAAATTCAAGTATAATTATTCAATTAGGTCTTAAACTATCACTACACGAGGGAGAGAGCGCCAGAAATATATATGTATATATATATATATATATATATATATATATATATATATATATATATATATATATATATATATATATACATGATTAGTTTTTTTGGAAACATAAATCCAGTAGAGTGCTCAATTAAAAGGAAAATCCGAAATGTAAGAGCGTATTTATATTTTGTGTACAGAAAGTTGTTAGATGATGACTTGTCTCATCTAACAACTTTCTGTACACAATATATATATATATATATATATATATATATATATATATATATATATATATATATATATATATATATATTCCTTTTATATTAATTTGAACCATCTTCTGTCTTTTATATTAATTTGAACTATCTTCCAATATCGCGATTCCCTTGGATTTTACTTGTGGAAATAAAAATTCAATCAACTTTTTTTTGGATTTTCCCGTTATTTGATATTTTATCCTTCACCAGACACCCCATTCACGTGAAATCACCTTTTCTCCGCCCTATTTCTTCTGCTTCACTATTTTTACTTAGTAAGATCTATGATTTACTTGTATTTTCATTAAATACTTTTGCAAGCAAAATCCGATCCCGCAGTTTGCCGATTCCTACCCTCTGATGAAAAGGAAAGAATCTCCTCGAAAATCCGCGGATTAAGGACTATCCACACATTTTGTACCTTCTTTTTAAAATTAAATATTTTTTAAAAACTTTTTTCAAAGTGCTTTAACATATTTTATTAACTACTTCATTATATATATATATATATATATATATATATATGCATATATATATATATATATTTGTTTATACAAGTGACTACACGGCCCTAACAAATTCTTCCACGCAATTTCGACCACCACCGCCAAATCGACACGCCACACAACGAGCAATATCGTTGAATCGACACACACGTTCCCAAGCAGGACCGAACTATCTTGCTGAATCGACATGCAACAATACGAAATGCAATCACGCGAGACACGTTCTCAAAGTAGTGTATTTCAATAACTTATCAGCATGTTTGTTTTATTGACGTTGGGCGAAACTAAATCGTCATTTTAGGGTAAAATGTGTGTAGTTAATTAGTAGAGTTGATTTTAATCGAAAGGTCCCGTGTTTGCTTTAAACCGCAAGTAGGCCCGACGCATACTCTTGTGTGCTTCCGTGCATGCTCGACACATAAACAACACTATTCATTTCGAAAATGTATTTGTTTCGTCACAGAACTAACTGTTGTTTTCATTAGCCGAATTTTTTATTTTTTTGTGTACGGTGATGAAACTTCTAAAATGAGCATATATAGTATTAGGCTTTACATATCTTTGATTAGTTGATTGGAGTTCCCTGTTATCGATTCTTGTTCATTATTTGGTACGTTCCGATAAAAAGCTTAAAAATAAACTCCCAAATACATGAAGCACATATATGTGAATTTCTAAATATAGGCCCAGTCTTTTTGGAGCCCGTAGAAAACGAAGTCACGCACATATAGACAAATTGCCTTTTATAAATGAGTAGAGATTAACATTATGTAAGAAAAACATGTTTATAGTAATAGATGTTTAGGTATTAAATAATAGCACTTGGGATAAAAAGGTGTGACAGCATAACATATATTGGTTTTAGAATTGTTTTATTGAACGGATGTATTTAATAAGACCCTACTCTGCTTTACACTGTACATGTGATTGTCCGACTATAGGAAAAAGGGAATAAAAAATTATTGAATGAATTTTACATCCAAATAAAATGTGTGAGGTTGTTATTTTTAAGTATAAAAAACGCACCGCTAAAAGCAAGTTATCGGCCATTCCAGTCGTCTTTTTATTAAAATTCGAAATAAGGGCAACTATTATAAAGAAAAAAAGGTCAACATCTGACTGTAGTGATGTAGATGCATTAGCTTGCTTGAAGCAGCACGAAAGGTTTTAGCAAATATATTTGTAAATCGTTTGCTGAAATGAATTCCTCCCTCTATCATCCCAGATAAAGTGGTTTTAGATCTGGTCGCGACACAATGGATATGATTTCCTTTGTGCAACAGTTAATGGAAAAGTGTATGGACCAACGAGTCCCTTTGTATCAAGTTTTTGGTTGATCTGACAAAGGCTTTTTATACCTTTAATCGTAATGAACGTAGGAAAATTCTTAGGAAACCACAATGGGTGCGTTAAAGGATAAATAACAAGTCTGCGAATGCTGCTTCTATTATATATTTTGTATATGTTTCAATGATGATTGCACTTTAATATAAACGTGTAACATAATTAATTGTTCATAAGATTTCAGTTAGTTTATAAAATACTAATATAATTAATAAAGAAGTGAAAATAAAATATGATTACCAGGCTTATATAATATGTATACTGCAGTTTTTAAAGTATATACGAGGGGCGTGCTATAACTAATGCCCCTGACCCACTTCGAATTGGAGTAAAGCAACGACACTTTGCACAATTATTATGATTTTCTCTACATAGGACCTGCCCAGACTTATGCATTTGTCCCATCCTTTGATGCGGCTCTGGATACCGTTTTTGTAGAACACGACAGGTTGGTCCTCTAACAACGACGTTACTTCAGAAATCAAGGGTGCATCATCTGGGAAACGCTTTCCTTTAAAAAACAACTTCATGGCTGGGAAGAGGTGAAATCATAACGTGCAAGGTTAGGAGAGTAAGGAGGATGAGGTAGGATTTCATAACCACACGCCCGTGCTTCTGATCTGGCGACATGCAAGTTGTGGACCGAAACATTTTCTTGCAGGAGGAGGGTACCTTTGCTGATCTTGCCCCGCCTCTTGATTTTGATAGCTTCCCTTAGTTTCCTCAAAAGTGAAGCATAATAGGCTCCTGTAATTATGGTACCCTTTGCCAGGAAATCTGTCATCACTACTCCGTCCTGGTACCAGAAGACTGTGAGCATGACCTTGCCAGAGGAGGGCTGCACCCTTGCCTTCTTTGGAGGTGGTGAGCCCAAGTACTTCCACTGGATTGGCTAGGCTTTGGTTTCTGAATCATAGTGATGGACCAAGGTTTCATCCTGTGTAATCAGTCTTTTGAAAAACTTTGACTCATCTTTTTGACACATTCCAAATTCATCCTCGAGCACTCGACGCGTTCTCGCTTCTGGAATAGTGTGAGCAACCTGGGGATCCATGTGGCAGACACCTTATGCATTTGCAAATGGTCATGAATGATAGGTTCCACAGACCCTGTAATAATCTTGACATCTTGGGCTATTTGGCGAAGAGTAATGCGCCGATCTTCCAAAATGGCAACCTCAACTTGACGGACAGATGCCTCATCAATGGCAGAATTGGGGACGACCATGTCTGGGAGCTGTTTCCACAGACTTCCGGACATGTTTGAATTCACGATGCCAGCGTTTTATAAGGACATATGATAAGGCATTATCACCATAAGTTTCTTTCATTTAATCAAAAGTCTCATGTGGTGTGCGACCTTTCAAATACAAAAACCGGATCACTGCTCGACATTCAACAGGCTCCATTTCACACCCCACTCAGTTGAAACACCTGTAAAACAGGAACCACAATTAGTTCTGAGCTGTAATTTTCCACGTAGACATAAGAATTATTATACATGCAAAATTTCATCTAGATCAGAGAACTGGAAGTGGGTTAGGGGCATTACTTATTGCACGTCCCTCGTAATGTATTACGAGCAGTAATAAGCATCCAGTTTGAAACTCTTGGTGTACAAATGTCCACAAGGTCTACACAAAGGTTAGTAATAAATGTGCATGGCTTATTCTTATGGTAAAATGATATCAATTATAAACAAATAGAGACATTAGGTCTAAATGCATATACATATAATTTTATAGCATACTAGCATTTCAGCCCGGCGTTGCCCGGGTGTTTGGAGGTGTATGTTGAGCAAAAAAAGCGGTCATTTTTTTTTAACTTTGACCCCTATTATGACCTTCAACATTTATTGTTAGGGCTCAAATCAAGTTAGTAAGTTAGATCCATGTCCAAGTAATCTATATTTAAATTTTCAAGTGTTTACACCTTAAATTGACGGAGAAGTTTGGTAGAGTTCTCAAAGATCAAATCGTTGAACTTTGACCCCTTAATAGAAAAAATTTCTGGCCAATAACGGATTACAAAGATTTTTTCCGAATCTCAGTACCATGTATATGAAATTTCGAGTCTGTAGACTAAAAATTGACAGAGCTATTGCGTAGGAAATGTACACACACAGACACACACAGACATGTTCACTGTTATACATATACAGATTTTACTAAAGAGTTTTGCATATTTATATTATTAAACAACTTAGATAAATTTAAAGCTTTACCGAAATAATTGGATTCAGCAGTAACTAACTAGATACAATATGAATTCATTTTTTGCTGAATGTTATCCTCGTCGTCATAGTGGCTGTTAACCACGTTTAAGCAAACTCACCCTCTGACCTTCTACAACTTCTTAACTGCGACGAAATATCATTGCTGAGTCTTAGAACTGTATCCGCAGCAATTACTGCTCCTATTTGATGTCTCAGCACATTGTGGCCAACATATCCTCTGGACAACTTGTGGTAAGATTGAAACCGCTCTCTTCAGACAATACTAATCTGGAACCGTAGAGACTCAAAGCATCTATCTATTGCGCCAAAGGCCCGAAAGCGATCCGGATTAGATGTTATGGCCTTATGAATTCAACTTTGTGTTCTTATCTTTTTTTTTTTTTACAAGGAGGTTACCAAGGCCCGGTAGCCACTCAGGGATAAGGGTTATTGCATATACAGTACGTTGTACGTTAGTGTTGAGATTTCATAAAGTGTCTACTTAAGTGGGCGGTTAATCAGGAATTTGTTTACATTGGACTTGAAGACATCCAAGTTGTAGTCAGGTGGGAAACAGGCTGGCGGACAGAGTTCCACTGGCGTGCTGTTCTAGGAAAGAAGCTGTGTTCATGGAATCTACGTTTTGATTTAGGCACAGATAGAGAGTGGGGGAAATTTTTGACGGTGTCTTCAGCTAGACGGGTGTTTTTCGTAAAGGATTGGCGATGGAGGGGACCAGAGATTGGAGCTCAGACGAGCACTTGCCATGGAAATAACGGTACAACAAAGACAGGCTCGCAACATCTCTTCTGTGAGAAAGAGGTTGCAGAAAAGAGAAAAGGGCAACCCCCTTTGAGCCACGAAGTCTATTTTGTACCCGGTCAAGGCAGGATAGGCTATTTTTAGCAGCTCCTGCCCAAATATGGCAGCAGTATTCTATCCTTGGCTTTTATATAGATATAGAATTGCATCAGTAGTGAGATATCTTCTGGAGCGGTAGAAGGATCCCACCATCTTTCCAGCGACCCTGGCAACAGACTTGATGTACGTGTTCCATTTCATATCAGAAGGAAAGGTCAAGCCCAGAAGCTTGTTAAAACATTGAGCTTCTCCTAGGCGAGAGCCATCCATTACAATTGATGCCAGAACGGGATCAGAGCGTTGATGGTGTAAAGATAGGAGCTTGGTTTTAGATGCATTAAAGGTAACCAGCCACGTCTTCCCCCACTGAACTACACGCTCGAGATCAGAGGAGAGAGAATCAGAGAGAACTTTGTCATTTACAGCTTTTGATGTGCTGCCGTAGATGTTTGTGTCATCAGCATAGATGTCAACGAATGATTTAAGTATGTGTTTAGGGAGATCATTGATGTAGATCAGTAAGACAGTTGGGAGCAGGATGGACTCCTGAGGGACTCCAGCATTAATACTGCAGGTCTCTGATTTTTGTTCATCGACCACTACTCTTATGGGCCTATTAGAGGGAAATGATTTAATGATTGAGAAATCATTTCCAGTTATACCGTAGCTGGAAATCTTGTGAAGTAGGCCTTTATGCCATACCTTGTCGAAGGCCTTTTATATGTCAAGTGCAATGGCCATAGAAAGGTAGCCTTTGTCTAGAGATTCGCTAATTCTATGAGATATAACGCATGGAACATCTGCGGTAGATCTTGCAGAACGGAAACCATATTGCGTGTCACTAAGAAGGTTATTTCTAATGAGGTGGTTGACTATTTCTCTATTTAATATGGATTCCAGCAACTTACTCATGACACACAGGAGACTTATAGGTCTGTACTGAGAGGGAGAGGACTTATCACCTGAATTCTTAAATACAGGGCATACTGATGAGGTTTTCCAGGGTGTTGGAAAGCGCTTCTCCTTAAGGCAACGCTTAAACAGTTTTGTAAGTATGGGAGCAAGTTCAGGTTGAAGCTTTTTTAACACTATAATTGGGATGCCGTCAGGGACAGTTGCTTTACTGGAATCAAGGTTCTGGATAACCTTGGCGACCTCAGGCACAGATATTTGTATATTAACTCGCGTGTTTTGTGTTATAGGAGGAAGTATGGAGAGTTTATGGCCTTCGTCGCATGGAGTAGAATTAGCTGCAAAGTTCTTTGCAAATAGTTTGGCCTTGTCTGATGCTGACGAGATGACCTCTGGTCCATTGATAATGGTTGGGATAGAACGCACACTTCTGTTCAGGATCCTATTTGTTATTTGCCAAAACTGGTGGGAACCAAGCCGCTGATCAGCTACACTGGATTTAACAGACTGGGCATGTAACTCTCTTGCATTTTTTATTACTCTTTTCCAGTGGTTGCTGGCGTTCCAGAAAGCAGCTTTAGTCTCAGTGCATTTATTACGTTGGTAGTTATGGAAAAGGTGATTTCTGTGCACAATGGAAGCAGAACATTCTGGGGAAAACCATGACTGGCTGTTAGGTTTTTGTTGGAATTTTTTAGATGGTATGAATCGGTCTGTGCTACAATTAACCATTCGGTTAGGTCTGATACTATAGAGGACACATCCTTTTTAAACATGGAATGCAGCGGTAGATCAGATATAAATATACGGAAGCTATCCCAGTCAGCCATGGAGTATTGGTATACAGTACGGTGGAGGGTACGTCTGGGGACTTATTGCATTTCATTTTTATCTTAACTTATACAACGGAGTGGTCGGAGGATACTAGAGGAGATAGAACAGTGCATGAACATAGCTCAGTGGAGGTTGAGAGAAAAAGGTCTAGAAGGCTTGCAAACTGACCGGTAGTGTCTGGCACTCGTGTGGGCTCGCGAACAATCTGAGTGAGGTCATAGGCAATGGAAAATCATGACAGAATCTCACCTCATCATCTTTCTTATTTGAGTGGGTCAGCCATTCCACGTTATGGACATTGAAGTCACCACAAATGCGAATTTTAGCCGAGGGATGTGCAGAAAGGATGTGGTCTATTTTCTCAGATATACTCTTAAAGATAGTAACCCTGCTGTTGTGGGGGCGATAGAAGTAAAATACAAATGTAGTGGTGTAAGCTAGTGCAACCCGGAAGCACATATAAGGTAAATTAGGGTCTTCTCTGGACATATCCCTGCCACACGGGAAGCCATCTTTAATTTAGGCACATATCCCATGCCTATGGCGATCTCGGGGGTCAGATTTCGATATTAAATTAGAGTTTCCGTTAATTATGAATTCATTTAGGGAAGTGGTCGGCCTATTCCAGTTTCGCTTAGAAAGAATATGTCCGGTTTCGTCTCCTGTAATTGTGTTTCAACCTCTGGAAGGTTGGAACATAGATCCCTGATGTTGGAGAAGGTGACAAGGTAGTAGGGGTCTACATTTGAAGATGGGGTTCTAGGTTTATTCGAGTTTTTGTTTTTGAGATGTTTCATGTTGAGGATTTGGGGTTTGTGGAACAGGTCAGCATACTTGGTTTCAACAAGAATGAAAGGAAACAACAGAGACAAAAGCATAGGATTTTTTGTAGCACATGAAAAGGTAAAGCCGTAACAATTACCCACTAGTATGGCATTAAGAGGCCACACCAGAGACTACTGCAAGGTCCAGAATCCATTCACCAAATGGAAATACAGCAGCCCCAGTACTTTGCACCTGCTGATAGGACGGCCTCCTTAGTGGTTAATCCAAGGTTCGGGTCCCTGACTACCAGGCGGATAACGTCAGCCCAGACAAACGTTTACCTCCGGCACCCTTACTAGTGACATGGCCACAAGGATAGATATAGAGACAGAAAAATTTCCGACATCTCGTACTACTGTTCACAAAGTACTACCGATCTGATCTTCAATTGTGAGTCTCGTACCAGATGGTAAAATATATTATTGAATAATATAAATATTGGGATAACAGTTAGCAAAAAGAAATGAATACAAAATTTTGAAGCCTAATCTGAAAGCATTAAAGAAAAAAGAATATATAGAAGCCCTATGCCTGTCTTTTTGTCTGTATTTCTGTCCCTATATTTTCATACTCCATCTCTTTCGAAATGAAAAGTCGTAGAGTGTCTCTAGAGGTTTCAAACGTTTGATTTCTTACGGACGTTCTTTTTGGGTCTTGAACTGGTTTAAATAGTTTATAAAAGGGATCAAAAATCGGTCAAAACTTAAATAAAAATGTTTTTATGTTTTGTAAATTAATCTTTGTTTATTTTTTTATTTTTTATTTTTTAATCGTTCATATGCCTGCAATGTTGGTACAGCGGTAACGTTTCCCGCTTTAAATGCAAATTTTGATTTTGGTTGCTATTTTAATTTATGCTAATCAAATAACTTTTTTCTACATTTAAAGTAATGACTCTATAATAATATATACGACGGCCGAACAAATTAAAGTATACTACTTATGTGTATTTTATGACAGGGCAAAGCCGCAAGCCCCTCCACTACGTTAATAATATATAATAGAAAAATGTGTTGCCTTACAAAAAAAGAGCATGGAAATATATTTGCATATTTTTGTTCTGAGTTAAACTTTAATTTCAAAAGTGTGCGATTAATAAACTATTTATTATGAAAGGCTTTTTAAGAAAATATATTAACTATAATCACAATACAATTAAACCATGTAATGTTTGATTTGTGTCAGATATTCCTGCTTTGATTCAGGAGATGTATTTGATTAAATAGAAATTCTAATTATGTTCTTGAAAGCCTATCTTTGAATGTCTAAGTTCTCTTGCCTAGGGAGTTTGATGTGCGTTCATCATTTTAAAAAGACAGTACATAAACTGAGATAATTGAAACTCTTACGTAGAATTAGAAGCATTTTATCTCATCTCTGTAATTATTTACTAGTCCTCGGCCCAACTCTCTGCCTGATCTACATTAATGATCTTCCAAATCACATCCTTACATAATTCGTAGATATATATGCTGATAACACTATCACCTATGGAAGCACATCGAAGGCTGTAAATGACCAACTTCTCTCCAATTCTCTCTCCTCTGATTTTGAGCATGTGGTACAACAGAGAAAGAGCGGGCTGTTTACTTTTAATGCATCTAAAAAAAGCTTTTATCTTTACATCATAAACGCTATGACCCCGTCTGGCATCAATTAAAATGAATGGCTCTCATCTTGGGGAGGCCTCATGTTTTGACAAGCTTCTGGGCTTGACCTTTACTCCTAATCTGAAATGGAACTTATACATCAAATCTGTTGCCAAAGTCGCTGGAAAAATAGTGGGATCCTTCTATCGATCCACTAGATATCTCACTGCTGATGTAATTCTCTATCTATATAAGAACCAGGTACGGCCAAGGATAGAGTACTGTTACCACATCTGTGAAGAAGCTGCTAGAAATGACTTATCCTGCCTTGATAGAGTTCAAAATAGACTGCGTAGCCTAGTGGGGGTGTCCTCTTCTCTTCCCTGCAATCTCTTTCTCATAGAGGAGATGTTGCGAGTTTGTCTCTACTTTATCGTTATTTTTATAACAATGCTTGGCTGAGCTTTAATCTATGGTTCCCCCCCTCGCCAAACTTTCAGATAAACACCCATCTAGCTGAAAACTTTATCAATAATTCTCCCCACTTTTATCTGTGCCTAAACCTAAACGTAGATTCCATGAACAAAGCTTATTTCTTAGAACTGCACGCTTGTGGAATTGGCTTCATTTTCCTTCTTTCCAGCTGGCTTGGCTACAATATGGTTGTATTCAAGTTCAACGTAAACAAGTTCTTGATAAGCAGTTCCACTTAAGTTAACAAAATTTACCTAATTTCTATTACTAATGATTACTATATTTTCCAATAGACTACTGTACACCCTTTAATTCTTATCCTCGAGTTATCTATGGGTCGTGATAATGTGTGATGCCTATGTCAAAAAAGAAAAGGTGTTATTTGTCAAGCCAATCGTATGTTTAGGGTTTTTATTCTTGTTGTAAAATAAACGAGCTTTGTTTTAGTAGCATAAAATATTATCATTTATCATGTTCCTACAGTGATTTCCACCATTGATATTCATATGTGTACATTCGTTTTACTCTCATGTCTATTATAAAGCGAAAGGTCAAATATACCCATCTCGGAGACAATAGTATCTCTATGAATATAGGGAATAATAAAATCGTAAATGTATTGCTGTGGTTCAATTTGGTGAAATGTTAAAGAAAACAAAAATAGAGGAAACGCATGTTTCTTATATGCTTACGCTTGCAGTACTTGAGAATACACAGTAGTTTTTGTTGTTCCATTTTCTGAGTAGAGGTAGACATTTTCTAGTTTGCCGACTCTGGAACACGCGACAGAAAAATGTATATGTGAGAAACACTCACTGTTCATACGTAAGCAACACAATTGTAAATACAATCCCTGAGTTTAAAAAACATCATCAATCAGATTGAGAATTCTAATCTCCTTAATATAAATAGCGTATCTTGTAGAATCATAGGACTGCATGGAATAAGGATATATTGACCTTTTTATGGCCCTGTCAAGATGTTTGCTTCTATGATGTTATTTATTAATTATTTTACTGCAAGTTACGTGTCATTGCCCAACTTGAGCTAGTTGATATTTCGCAACATGATAATTAGTACGCCAATTTCCAATTGGAGTACCTGCGGTTGCATCAAATAGAGTGAATTCTAAATGTTTGTTGGATAATTAACCATTTCTACTGTTTTTATAAAGTGTCGATGGACTCGTATGTGAGAGTCTTATTAGGAATTATAGTCGTAATGATAGTGTGACCTTCATGAAGATTTTTGTTTGGAACTGCAAGAATACCTCGTTCACTCATCCAATAGGGATTCTTACAATTAATTAGAAAACATCGAAAAACCGTTTTTACCAACTCTTCTTTTGATGTAACGAAATTACTAACGTTATAAGTTAAAGAAATTCGCTATTTACTCGGATTAGCCGGCAGTTTTCCGTTCCCAATTTCCAACAATTGATGCGAAAAAATCTCTGCAGATCGACAGTTCTGTATCTGGTGTTGATCGAGAAATTAGAGATAACGTTTGTCTAAAATTTCGTGAAAGCAATATTAGTTCGTTGCAAAATGACCTACGGTTGCCACGCAAATCTTGCAACGATCGATCAAAAACCTTAGGTGAGAATTTTTGTGTGCCATTGTTTATTCATCCTAAACAATACGTTTTAATTTCTGCAATATGTTTATTATGGTTTAGGTTTTACATTTATTGCACATGGGAATTCTTATGAATTGAGTAAATTATGGTAATTTCAAAACAGAATGGGCAGTTTCTCTACCTGGTAGTAAGGTCGCAGCTATTCTGGATGAAGCCAAAGCTAAGGCTATGTTAATTTGTGATCCTCTGACTACGAAAATAAATATACTTAGAAAGGGTTTACCGGTTTTTCTGGTGCTGCGCAATAACCCAATAATTTTCATGCAATTTTCTATTTTCATTGTAATTAATTTAGGTGACGAAAATAGAATTTATCTATATTTTAAAATGTTAAAATCACTGGAAGTAACTTTAGTGACTAAAATAAGATTCATCAATGTTTTAAACATGCCTTGTTTACTCTAATAATTTAGGTGACGAAAAATAAGACTTTTTCATGTTTTGGCAATGCTTTGATCACTGTAAGTAATTTAGGTGACTAAAATAAGAAGACAGGGATAAAGAGCATTATAGATAGAGAGCGAGATAAAGAGATGAAGATAGAAAGTAAAACAAAGAGAGTGGAATTGAAAAAGAGAGATGTAGAGGAATTGAGAGATACAGAAAAGAGAGAAAGGCGACAACAAGTACAGCAATCCAGATAGAATGATATAAAATAGAGGGGGAAGAAATATAGGATTACGGGAGAAATAAGCAGGGCAGATAAACAGATAAATAGAAACATATGGAGAGAAAGATGGGGATATAGAGAGAAAAGGGATATAGACATACGAAAGTAGAGAGAAAGGGAAAGCGATACAGAGAAAGCAACAGAAAGAGAGATGGGAGAGAGATTGAGATGGAATGGTGAGGAAAGCAAGGAATAGGGAAGGAGAGAGAGTTATATAGAAAAGTAAGGAAAGTGAGAATAATAAGGGATAGAGAAAGAGTGTAAGGAAGTGAAGAGATATAGAGGTGATAGACACAAGGAGAGAGAGGGGGAGGGAGAAATAGATGTAAATTAAGATAGAGAAATAAAGAGAGAAACAGAGAAAAGGAAACAGACGGTGAATGAGATAAAGAAAAGAAAATGCTTATTTTACAATATAACAGTATAACCACTTGACCAAATATATTTGTAAGTTTAACGTTTAAAAATAAATATATACTGACTACTAAAGTACGAATATCCTGGAATATCCGAGATCGGTATTTTTTTTATTCTGCGCGCTTGATTATTTCTAATAGTAAAGTAAAGCCACAATCGATATTCTTCGGCATTTATCGTGACATATGACTTTATTATTATTATTAGTAGTAGTAGTATTAGTAGTGATATTATTATTATTATTATTATTATTATTATTATTATCATTATTGTTGTTGTTGTTGATGATGGTGTTGTTCGATTGTAATTATATAAATAAAACATGTGTATTAATGTAGAAGAAAAATAGTAAAAAAATCGCTAAGTAAAAAAATAACGAAGAAAAAACGAATTTTGCTGCGTTGAACATGATCGACTTCTGCCTCGAAGAAACGATTTTGAAAAATAGTTTTTTTATATTGTAATATTTTTCCTCTTAAATCTATGAAAACACTCTTGGATTTGATGAAAAACGCAAAAGCAAAATGCCAACACAATTGGTTCAGTATTTTTTAGATTATAGGGAAGTAAAAAACATACATATTTACATATATATATATATATATATATATATATATATATATATATATATAGATATACTTCAGAATAAAATTATCCAAAAATCAGCTGGTATGGAAACCTGTCATTATAAGATTTACAAGATATAACTCTCAGTAATATTATATAAGTCTTATCCCATCTAAATAAGAATTGCTCCATATACAAAATAGAGAAAATAAATCGAATTTTAGTCATTTATTGAATTTAAAAATTTATGACGTAGAATGTTTGAGTTTTAGATCAATTTTTTAATTATTCTATGTAAGAAAAACAACCTATTAGAAATATTTTAACTCCTTATCTTATAGGATTTCGATGTCTACCATCTCTTCAGAGAAGAAAATATTAGCAAATCGTTATAATGGTTTACACCTTATTTGCTAAAGTCAGTGAGGCATGGAAAATCACAATTAAAAATTGATAGATTAAGGGATGTTAAAGAAAGGATATAAAAGTTAACATCCAAATTGCATGGTAAAATCTGAAGTGAATGTCCTTGAAAGTAGTGAGGTAAAATAAGCCAAACTTTATTTTTGGCAAACCACATCACAATGTAAATATCCGAATTAGCCATATTCCTGGAGTAATTTTCCTTTGTTATATAATGGGTCCGTACATAGAATAATAAAAATCTGTTATCTGAAACTCAAACATTTCCCGTCATACATTAAATTCATTGAATGACTAAAATTTGATATATATATATATATATATATATATATATATATATATATATATATATATATATATATATATACTAGCGGGGGTACCCGGCGTTGCCCGAGTGTTTGTTTCCGGGACGGGGGGGAGAGTTTTAAAAAATGTTATGGTAGGTAAGTAGGAAGGATCAAACCCGGAGTCATGAGTAAAAGTAGGAAAATAAAGTGTAAACAAAAAAAACATCTGCAACGTTAACAGTTCGGCCACCAAGAAAAGTTTATTCCAGTTGTTTAGGAAAAAAAAAGAAAAAAACTACTACAGTAGGTCGGCGCGAACGTGAAAATATAATGTGAATTGTTCAGCACGCTAACCACTACGCCGCAGAGCACTGCAACTTAGTTTAGTGATTTTAAATAACTTCACATGAAAGAACTACGAAGCCAAACCGGTGTTCTCTTCTCAACTGTTCTTTGTGAACGATCCCCAAACGGTGTTAAGTGGTGGCAGGGGGAGGAGGAATTTATTAGAGAGAAAATATTTTACCACTTCCATTGATCTTAACCGATTTTGGCCGTGACTTCTCAGCAGAAAAAGTATAGAAATCTAAGATTATCGAGGAATTTGAGAAATAATAAGCCTATAACACACCTCAGATATTGTTCTGCCGTTTGTGCAGATTATATTTGCATGAAATATCTTGATTTTTAATCCTATTAAGGTCAAAATCAGTTTTTTTTTTCCTAAACAACTGGAATGGACTTTTCTTGGTGGCTGAACTGTTAACGTTGCAGATGTTTTTTTTTTTCACACTTTATTTTCCTACTTTTACTCATGACTCCGGGTTTGATCCTTCCGACTTACCTACCATAACATTTTTTAAAACTCCCCCCCGTCCCGGAAACAAACACTCGGGCAACGCCGGGTACCCCCGCTAGTATATATATATATATATATATATATATATATATATATATCGCAATGCACAAAACATTACCATTTTAAGCAATTGAATCCTAACTTCACATACAGAGATATAGATAGGAATAGATTCTCAGAATGTTTAGTTATTTATATATGGAGACTTGTTTAAAGTCTGCCAAAATAACATCGATTAAATAGCAATGATTTAATTTACTCATTGTTTAATAAGAAGCTTTAAAATGTTTAATCTTAATTGTTTGACTTTGAAATGATTTTAATTGAAATAAGTGATATATGGAAAATGCGATTATTTTTTTGTTAATCGTTAAGCTTTTTAGACCACGTTCTTTACGCTGACTCAAATAGAAATCGAAAATTAGAATCTTTCAGAAAAAGAAAATACATATTTGTTGCCAGCAAAAATATTATAATTAAAAAAAGGCAAAATATTTAACATTGCAATTCTAAATAAAAAAAGTGTGAAAGAATCATATTACTTTGAAATATTTTTGTTAGTTGTGAAGTCCACGGACCGTGCTGGAATAATAACCTAATTTTAAAGAAAACCATTCTTACGTAAAGAGAAGTTCTTTTAGTTATTCGTTTATGTCATCGAATAATTGAACAGAAAGATCTACTATAATCTTTTTAATAAAACAATATACGATCGATACATTTTCAAATCGCTCATTCGTGCTTATAGATATTAAGATATGTTGTCTGTTGTTGAGGTATTCTTTTTTTTTTAACTGAAATACTGCATGTTCGATTATAACTCTATTAGTACAATTTAGTTTCTGAAAATGGGTTTATTTGTAAACGCAGAAAAAAAAATTAAAAGATAAAGTTTACATATACACGTATGTAAAATTTAACATTGAGTACATAAGGATTGATAAATGATGAAAAATATCATATCGGAATGTTGGGAATGTTACGTTCTACAAATATGTAGCAGAGTATTACAGCTATGATAACAATTTGAACTGCCTGGTAAAACCGCTATTTAATTTAATAAGGAAATTTAAATCCGTAATTGTTTGAGAGCAAAATTTAATTAAGTGATTAAATTGTGATGAATTTAGTGCATTGCACATAATGATGTTTAAAAGAACAAGAGCGGTTTAGAGATGACAAAATGGCGAAGCCAACCTGTGAATGTTGGAATTTCAGAAAATACATGAAAACCAGATAAGGAACTGACATGTTAGAAAGATAGAGTTGACGGTTGTTTTGAAATAAAATGTGGTGCAAAAGATTGGGACAGAAAACTTTCCGGGCATGGGCTTGAGTTAGAAGGAAATAAAAAAAAAATTATCTTTTCTTCCACCGAAAAGACACCGCATTTAATAGACGACAGTAGATTGCTGTCGTATCATAACTTAACAGCATAGAAAACTTAAAACATTTACAATTGTATTCATAGTGCTCCGACATAAAAAAAACTGTATTAAAACATTACTCTTTTTAAGTATTCTTTCAAAAACACCTATGACCAAACTTATTTAATTCAACTAAAACAATCACACAAAAGTGTTGATATGCCGTAAAATCAAACAGGCAAAGATTCAGACCAATTCAATTATTTTAAACCTAATTCTCGAAAGCCATTACACCTCAAATTATACACTGATTAGAAAAACAGACACATATTTTAGCGGGGTAGCAGTGTGACAGTAAAAGAAAGAGATGTTTTTTTAAGAAATAAAACATTTGAAAAGTGTAGAAAACAAATAGGTCTTCCTCCGTCAAAAATGTAACCTATTTTTACTAAACTCTATATTTTAGCTCGCCGAAACACTTTTAGGACTATTTATTTATCTAGCGATAGCACAGATCGCATCATATAAAGATTTATGTATGGTAAAACCTTGATATGTAAAATTCTACGGAATTATGCACAATTTAGAAACTATGCATAAAACATTTAACCTAATAGTTAAATAAAGCAAATCTCCTAATAAGAGACAATAAACATGAAAAATTACTTGGTGAGTGCTCGTGTTTATTCAGAGAAAATATGCAAATTTGTTTACCTTAAACATAACAAAACAAACCAAAAATACAAAATATTCATAAAAACGATAAATATATCATGTATAATTCAGGAACTATCACTGAACCGGAGACTAGTTCGATTAGTCGAGACAAAGAACAAAGAAAATCTCCAACTCCTTGAAGCGGTAGACACCGACAACGTAGAAACTGTTTCATATTAGCTGGGAGCATATCGTTTCCACCACAAGCACAATCGGGAGCTCGGCGAACAATCGGTAGATGGCAGTGATCAGTCTTGCTTTGGTTCTGTTGGGGTCATATTGATGATATTCTCAACATATGACCAAAACAAATTAGTCAAGAAGATACACATCAGAGGAGGAGGATGGGCAGTGAAAGAAGGGTACACAGCCGTATCACTCATTCTGAAGGCAGACCTGTGTGTCTTTGGAGGTAGGACGGCGCCGAGTCCTCCTGGAACATTCAGCGTAGGGGAAATATGATTGCACCAGATAATCACAAGACTCTGTAGCACATCTAGGTACATTTTGGACTTTGAAGCCGATTTCGAAGATGTGACGTTGCATAATGTCGCCCTTACTTGAAACCACATCAAAGACCATAACCGCAGCCCGTTGAAATCGTGAAGCTGTGCACTGAAACGTTGAAATGTCCGGATTTGCATTTTGAGAGTGCTGGAAATTGTTCTGTTGTCATACATCTGAGCGGTAGAAAGCATGAGTTGTATAGCGGCGCATATCCGATCTCGCTTGTTGAGAATTGTGTCACCTTCAGAGATCATAGGAGGCGGCTGGTCGCGCTTGAGATTTTTACATAACTATACAACTATTAGATGGTATGCAACAAAAAATAAAAAATAAAACCGTTTTTATCAAACGGAAATGGAATAATATCGTCTTTTCTAGGGTGACAATTTTATCGTTCCACCCTACATTTGTAAATATCATTTTCACTGAACGCTCTCATCTTCTCTTGGTCGGGGAGTCCCATACCTTCTTATGTTATTAGTTTTCCCTTTTTCATTGTTTATGATGTACTTTTCCTTCATTCCAAATTCCATTCAATGTTTGTGCTTTCTGATCTTTATCATTTCATTTTGTATTTTTGTTTTTTTGCAAACAGCTTTAAGTCATCGATATACACAAGGTGGCATATTCCTTTTTCTGCATCTCGAAATTTGTATCCAACATTACATTTCATCAGTAATTAGTTTAATGTCATCATAGCTATTATAAACAGTGATAATCAGTCTTCAATCTTAGACGCTTCTCTATACGTCTCATGTGCTGTCCTCCAGCTGTCAGTTCCAGTGTCTATATTTCCATTACTTTTTTAATAATATAAATAATCTTATCAGATTTCTTATACATTCCCAGGCATTCAATTATTATTATTATTATTATTATTATTATTATTATTATTATTATTATTATTATTATTATTATTATTATTCCCTCACTAGGAGTAGTCACACAAGACATCATCAAATATTGCTCTTTGAGAACAACTTGTGGTGTTCTCCCGAGTCTTAGTGACAACAGACTTCCAGTAATCTCCACTTCTTTAGAGACCATTTGCAATATAATTTGCATAATCGACACAGTCGCTAACCATTGATTTCTTCGTGGCAGCAACCATTGGTTTTCACTGGAATTTGGGTGGCAAAAGCTACCCAAGACCCCAGTTCTCTTTGAACATAAGAAGCGGAGGTATGTCTAGTTCTTTCTCTCCTCGGTCTTTCCATCCTCCTTGACCCTCATTTATTTTGGTGTGGTGCCAGTTGTCATGTGATGTTCATGTGGTGTTCAATTGATGTTCATGTGATGTTCATGTGGAGTTCATGTGATGTTCATGTGATGTTCAAGTGATGATCATGTGATGTTCATGTTGTGTTCATGTGATGTTCCTGTGCTGTTCATGTGCTGTTCATGTGCTGTTTATGTGGTGTTCATGTGATGTTCAAGTGGAGTTCATGTGATGTTCATGTAATGTTCATGTTCCTTTCATGTGATGTTCATGTGATGTTCACGTGATGTTCCTTTGCCTTTTACATCTGTTGTTGTTTCTGTGTTTCCAGTTTGTGTCTGTAGTTCGTGTGTGTTAGGCTCTGCATTCAAGAGTTTCCTTAATATTTTTGCTGTTTTCATTATTGTTATTCGTTGTATCTTCTCGGCGATTCCTCTGATTCCCATGCCTCTCATCCTTCTTCTTCTTCTTCTTCTTCTCTTTTTCTTCTTCTTTTAATTATTATTATTATTATTATTATTATTATTATTATTATTATTATTATCATCCACATTCTCTGTCTGGTTTTGGGTATTGCTGATTTTATACTCATAGACAAATTAACATATACCATCAGCATCTTATTTTCTTAGTCGTCCAACACTGTTCGCAAAATTCTTTCGATTCCCCACAAATCAGTCTTTTGTTGTACTTCAACATTGTAATATATTCCAATGTTCTCAATTTACTTATAAAATCCTTTTGATGCATTCCCTCAGGCTCCCATCACAATAGGCAACAATTCCATCTTCTTCAGCTTTCACCATCTTTTTATTTTCCTTTTCAAATCTTTGTAGTTTTCGACCTTCTCTTTTTTTTTACCTTTATATTCACATCAGGTGGTATTGCGATATTAATTATTATTATTCCTTTTTTTCAACAAGAATACATTTGCTCTCCTTGCTTCAATCACATTATCACATTGTGTATTCATATCCCTCATTATTTCCACATTTGCTACTCTCCTCTACCTCGTCTTGTACATCCTAATACCACTTTTCATTGCATTTCCATCCTCTTTTCTTGTCTATATCTCAATAATACCTTTCTCGCAATATTGTTATGCCGTCTTTTGTATTCCTTACAAAGTGTTATACATTTCCACCTTTCAACAGGCTTATCAATGTGGTCCTACACATAATTTGTCCGGGGTCATTGGCCCTGCGCCGCATATATAAGGCCTTCTGTCCCATTCTTCAAATCACATTTTGAGAAAAATCGCTAAGTTTTTCCCGTACCTACTAGTTTTGACAGATCTCTACTAAACTGCATGCTCTGTTCAATTAACAAGTCTTAATGTTTTGTTCATTATAATCTAAATTTCATTGCTTCTTAGTTGTTGGCTCTCTTGCAATTTTTCAGATTTTGACATACACTTTATAAGCTTTCTCAATAGTTATTATTATTATTATTATTATTATTATTACTATTATTATTATTATTATTATTATTATTATTATCATAACTAGGAGAAGTCACACAAGCCATCTTCAGAGATTAATCTTTCAGAGCAACTTCTGGTGTTCAAATGACAAGTCCTCCGACTTCAAGTACTCTCCATCTATTCCGTAAAACTTTGTAAACGAATTTGCCTTATCGCAATAGCAACTTACCATTGATTTTTCGTTTGCGGCGATCATTCGACTTCACAGGGATTTAGGTAGCAATAAGCCTCCCGAAGGTATCAGTCCTCTTTGCACTTAGCCAGCGGAGGCCTGGCTAGAGCTTTCTCTCCCCGGTCATTCTAGCATTCTTGGCCTTCATAATTTGGTGTGACCCTCACTCTGTTGTGACAGTCACAAAAAAGGGCGGTATCTTACAATTATACAGTTTCAGTTTTCATGATTCCAGGCGATGTTGCTTTTTGTTTTGCATATGTAGCCGTTTCTTTTGCTACAGTAATTATTCCGTCCGTGTTCTGCGTTATGTATTTAATGATGGAAAGTTGGGGCGCAGGGATTTTAACTTACAATTATACGGTGTCATTTAACACGGTTACATGTGGTGTTTATTTGTGTTTTCCCTCTGTAAATATTTTTTGTTCGGGTAGGACCTGTGGCGCATGTGTATTAGTCCTCTCATTCAAAAGGTGTTTATTTAATATTTCTTTTAATATTTGTTAAAATATTTCTTAATATTTTTTCTTTAATATTTCCTTTAATATTTCTTTTAATATCTTAAAAATATTTTTTCTTTAATATTTCTTTGAATATTTTTTTAATATATTTTTCTTTAATATTTCTTTGAATATTTTTTCTTTAATATATCTTTTAATATTTCAGAAGTCGTCGTTATTGTAATCCGTTTGATCTTTCCAGTCCTTCTAATTTCAATCCCTCTCATTTTTTCCGAAGTTTTCGGTATTGTGTATGGAGACCAAGTTCTCCACACAAACGGATGACATTTAAATAGACATGATTATCTCCCCTTTAACACTGATAATATCATTCTTGGCCACAAGGGGGCGATATAACCATCTTCACTTCCAGTTTGTATCTTTTATTCATTCTTCGTTGGACATCAAACAGTGTTTATGTGAAGATAAACTTTCTTCAGTCTGACGACCCCGAGTCCGACTCTAACCTCTCATCAAACAGTATAAACGCAAGTAACGTTATGTCTCACTAAATTCTTACTCTCATTTGTTTTGTATATACTGTAAAAAATTTACTTTGGTTTGTATTGTATATCAGCATATATCGTGTCTTTATTACTTGGCACAGAGGGTCAAACGGCAATATCTTACATTTCTTACTAATCAAATAGAGGACGGGGTTGCTAACCACAATAACAGGCGACACCGTTCTCTAGAAAAGTGGAAAACATTGTCGTGGTCTGCAAAAGTTGGTGACCGATCAACGCTGAACGACATACTACGTTCAAAGAACATTTTTTAAAAACACTTTTCTTTTTTTTACTGTTGCAAATGAAACTCATGCCGATGTCGGTAAATAATCAGTATTTAAAAAAAAAAGTCTTATGAAAAAAAAAAAAAATAGAAACAGAAGGTAAAATAAAAATAAAAAAAACCTATGAAGACGCAGTTATAAAGATGGGGATAAATACTTTTCGTCGCATTTGTCTGCATCCCCAAAACACCACATGTTCAATTCCGCGTGCGAATTTAATTCTGTCGTCCGCCATTTTTTCGCTGGCCGGCGTACAAAATAAAAACACATCGACCAAGAAATAATAAACTTTTTTTTCTGTTTCAGCCAAATAATAAAAAAAGAACAAGAATTATTTCCGTATATTTTACAAACATAAAAAATATAGACACTTTATCCCTTTCTTAATAACATTTTTTTTTTCAGAGAATGTATTTTTTTTTTTGTTTGTTTTTTCGTCTTCCTTCCGCTTTTTCGCCATGACCAAAAAAGTCAGTATTCCATTCGCATGTCTTCTTATAAATCGCATATCTGGTTCGTTCAAATTAAAGCTAAATTCTTGTTTTCCTCAGTCGCAAAACACTTCGTGAAATATAAACATGTCCGTGCATATATTACGAAAAGAACACCTCCACCGAGCGATTGTCACAGTACAGCTACAGACATAACTACAGCAGCACACGCCCACCGTTACAACCGAACCAACTTCCGCACAGCTGATCGTACGCGAACGAAAATAATAACAATAATAACAAACTGGATGGCATTATTTCACAACTTGTTTCCACGTATATGCGAAACGCAAAGAATTATTAATAATTTTCGCTGTGGTGACGAAGTCTTAAAAAATTCCATACACGCGTTACAGCTATGTATCACAAATTTAGCCAATTTTTCACTATGTATCTAATATTTTTTCACTGTGTGTGCATATAAGCAACATATGTAAGCTTTCTATTTTCATTGAGAATGTGTGGCAACAAGCAAACCAAAACCTCAAATAGCGAGACTCAAGCTGTTTCAACTCAAGTTTCTACATAATTATGGAAGGGAGCAAACGATGACAAGCCAGCCGACGTACTAACGAGCAACAGAAACACAACAACATGTTACGGAATATCAAGCCTTTTCAACAACATGTAACGGCATAAAAAACCATTTCAACAAAATATTACGGCATATCTAACCTTTTAAACAAGTTGTTATGGCATATCAAGCCTTTATAACAACATGTTACGGCATACAAAAACATTTCAACAAAATATTACGGCATATCTAACCTTTTCAACAAGTTGTTATGGCATATCAAGCCTTTATAACAACATGTTACGGCATACAAAAACATTTCAACAAAATATTACGGCATATCTAACCTTTTTCAACAACATGTTACGGCATATCAAGCCTTTTTAACACTATGTTACGGCATATCTAACCATTTCAACAACATGTTACGGCATATAAAAACTTTTCAACAACATGTTACGGCATACAAAAACTTTTCAACAAAATATTACGGCATATCAAGCCTTTTCAATAACATGTTACGGCATATAAAAACTTTTCAACAAAATATTACGGCATATCAAGCCTTTTCAACAACATGTTACGGCATGTCAAGCCTTTTCAACAATATGTTACGGCATATCAAGCCTTCTCAACCACATGTTACGGCATATAAAATCTTTTCAACAAAATATTACGGCATATCAAGCCTTTTCAACAACATGTTACGGCATGTCAAGCCTTTTCAACAACATGTTACGGCATATCAAGCCTTCTCAACCACATGTTACGGCATATAAGAACTTTTCAACAAAATATTACGGCATATCAAGCCTTTTAAACAACATGTTACGGCATATAAAAACTTTTCAACAAAATATTACGGCATATCAAGCCTTTTAAACAACATGTTACGGCATATCAAGCCTTTTCAACAAAATATTACGGCATATCAAGCCTTTTTAACAAAATATTACGGCATATAAAGCCATTTCAACAACATGTTACGGCATATCAAGCCATTTCAACAACATGTTACGGAATATCAAGCCTTTTAAACAACATGTTACGGCATATCAAGCCTTTTCAACAACATGTTACGGCATATCAAGCCTTTTCAATAACATGTTACGTTATATGAAGCCTTTTCAACAACATGTTACGGCATATAAAAACTTTTCAACAAAATATTACGGCATATCAAGCCTTTTCAACAAAATATTACGGCATATTAAGCCTTTTCAACAACATGTTACGGCATATAAAAACTTTTCGACAACATGTTATGGCATGTCAAGCCTTTTCAACAACATGTTACGGCATATCAAGCCTTCTCAACCACATGTTACGGCATATAAAAACTTTTCAACAAAATATTACGACATATCAAGCCTTTTCAACAACATGTTAGGGTATGTCAAGCCTTTTCAACAACATGTTACGGCATATCAAGCCTTCTCAACCACATGCTACGGCATATAAAAACTTTTCAACAAAATATTACGGCATATCAAGCCTTTTCAACAACATGTTACGGCATGTCAAGCCTTTTCAACAACATGTTACGGCATATCAAGCCTTCTCAACCACATGTTACGGCATACAAAAACTTTTCAACAAAGTATTACGGCATATCAAGCCTTTTCAACAACATGTTACGGCATATAAAAACTTTTCAACAAAATATTACGGCATATCAAGCCTTTTCAACAACATGTTACGGCATGTCAAGCCTTCTCAACCACATGTAACGGCATAGAAAAACTTTTCAACAAAATATTACGGCATATCAAGCCTTTTCAACAAAATATTACGGCATATTAAGCCTTTTCAACAACATGTTACGGCATATAAAAACTTTTCGACATGTTACGGCATGTCAAGCCTTTTCAACAACATGTTACGGCATATCAAGCCTTTCCAACAACATGTTACGGCATATAAAAATTTTTCCACAAAATATTACGGCATATCAAGCCTTTTCAACAAATGTTACGGCATATCAAGCCTTTTCAAGAACATGTTACGGCATATCAAGCCTTCTCAACCACATGTTACGGCATATAAAAACTTTTCAACAAAATATTACGGCATATCAAGCCTTTTCAACAACATGTTACGGCATTTCAAGCCTTTTCAACAACATGTTACGGCATATCAAGCCTTCTCAACCACATGTTACGGTAAATAGAAACTTTTCAACAAAATATTACGGCATATCAAGCCTTTTCAACGACATGTTACGGCATATAAAAACTTATCAACAAAATATTACGGCATATCAAGCCTTTTCAACAACATGTTACGGCATGTCAAGCCTTTTCAACAACATGTTACGTCATATAAAAACATTTCAACAAAATATTACGGCATATCAAGCCTTTTCAACAACATGTTACGGCATATAAAAACTTTTCAACAAAATATTACGGCATATCAAGCCTTTTCAACAACATGTTACGGCATATGAAGCCTTTTCAACAAAATATTACGGCATATCAAGCCTTCTCAACCACATGTTACGGCATATAGAAATTTTTCAACAAAATATTACGGCATATCAAGCCTTTTCAACGACATGTTACGGCATATAAAAACTTTTCAACAAAATATTACGGCATATCAAGCCTTTTCAACAACATGTTACGGCATGTCAAGCCTTTTCAACAACATGTTACGACATATCAAGCCTTCTCAACCACATGTTACGGCATATAAAAACTTTTCAACAAAATATTACGGCATATCAAGCCTTTCCAACAACATGTTACGGCATATAAAAATTTTTCCACAAAATATTACGGCATATCAAGCCTTTTCAACAAATGTTACGGCATGTCAAGCCTTTTCAACAGCATGTTACGGCATATCAAGCCTTCTCAACCACATGTTACGGCATATAAAAACTTTTCAACAAAATATTACGGCATATCAAGCCTTTTCAACAACATGTTACGGCATGTCAAGCCTTTTCAACAACATGTTACGGCATATCAAGCCTTCTCAACCACATGTTACGGCATATCAAGCCTTTTCAACAACATGTTACGGCATACAAAAACTTTTCAACAAAATATTACGGCATATAAAAACTTTTCAACAAAATATTACGGCATATCAAGCCTTTTCAACAACATGTTACGGCATATCAAGCCTTTTCAACAACATGTTACAGCATACAAAAACTTTTCAACAAAATATTACGGCATATCAAGCCTTTTCAACAACATGTTACGTCATATAAAAATATTTCAACAAAATATTACGGCATATCAAGCCTTTTCAACATGTTACGTCATATAAAAAACTTTTCAACAAAATATTACGGCATATCAAGCCTTTTCAACAACATTTTACGGCATATCAAGCCTTTTCAACAAAATATTACGGCATATCAAGCCTTTTCAACAACATGTTACGGCATACAAAAACTTTTCAACAAAATATTACGGCATATTAAGCCTTTTCAACAACATGTTACGGCATATAAAAACTTTTCAACAACATGTTACGGCATATAAAAACTTTTCAACAACAGGTTACGTCATATAAAAACTTTTCAACAAAATATTACGGCATATCAAGCCTTTTCAACAACATGTTTCGGCATGTCAAGCCTTTTCAACAACAGGTAACGGCATATAAAAACTTTTCAACAAAATATTACGGCATGTCAAGCCTTTTCAACAACATGTTACGGCATATCAAGTTTTTATATGTTACGGCATATCAATCCTTTGCAGCAACACCTTAAGGGATATCAACCTTTTCTAGCAACAAACGCGATAAGCAAAATCACAAAGACACTCGTCGAGCACTGAAAACCTCTGGTACTCACAACGGCCTTAGGCAGAAGTAGCCAGGTAAAATATGAGTAACCTTCAAAACGTACATTACGACACTCATCACTGAATATTCAATATCCGGCCGACTCACTCGTTACGCCGATCACATGAATAACGCGCTTTTAACGGACGGAAACATTTCTCGCACTACAGACCTACGCGCATATTCGCAAACGACGCGAACTAACTTCAGTAAAACTCAACCCACTGTGCCGACATTTGCGCACGCTTTCTAGACTAAACTGCGGAAATTCATTTTACGACCACAATCTCTCGCAGGCAAAATTCAAAATGTCGTCCTGTGACCTTCTACACAGTTATAAAAGATTCGAACTCTTTGTCTGATATCCTTTCACGTTAAAACTTTTTTTTCGCTTTGAAACCTAAGAAAAATTCTTCTTCGTTCTGTACACATCGGCCATATATATATATATATATATATATATATATATATATATATATATATATATATATACATATATATATATATATATATATATATATATATATATATATGCATGTATTCTCCATTTTTCTTTCCTTCCCTCTAGTTTCCAGCTTACTAGGGGGAATAGTATCGACACCGAGTTCTCAAGACAAACACAAACGGATGACCTTTAGTAAAACATGATAACCCCCCCAACACACACACAGACACACCCGTTTACTCTTGCAATGCCATTCTTGACCACAAGGGACAGTATGGATAACTACATTTTCGGTTTGATTCATTCATTCTCTTTCTTCGTTGGACATCAAAGAGTTACGATGTGACAAATAAACTTTCTCCGGTCTGGCGAACGCAGGTTCGCCTCTGACTTCTCATCAAAGACTATAAACGCAAGTAACATTACATATAATCTCTCACTGAACTCTAGTGAACTATTAAATTTATTTAGTATCTGCTGTTAATAAACTTTGGTTTTTATTGTATATGTGCATACTTCGTGTATTTATTACTTGGGATAGAAGGCCAGCGACAAATATCTTTAATTTCTTACTTACCAATTAGAGGATGCGGTCGCCAACCAAAATAATAAGATACCCCATCCTCTACATGTTCATAGTGCTTCTTCTAATATTTGTGTTACTCTGCTTTTCATCATCTTCCATATTTCTTTGGGTTTTTTCTTCTCTGTCCGCTTTATTTTCATCCGTAGCTAGCTGAAATTGAAAAATCTACACTCTGGCATGCCCTTTCCTCCTCGTTTACAACCACGTCATCTGGTCTTCTTGCTTGGATGTAATAATGTTTGTATATTCATGGTCAATTATATTTTGTCACTTCTATTTTAAAGTATTGCTGGCGTCTTGTGTTCTCGTACTTTTATTCATGGTTTTCAATATGCAAGTTTTATAATTCCCAGTGTAGTGTCTTCCTGAATAGATCGTATCCAGTTTTATATTCTATCTGTGCTTGTTTGCAGAATTTTCTTATTACGTAGGTCATGGTTTTGTATCTTTGTACACATACTTTGCATTTGGTGTTTTCTTATGTTTTCGCGAACCTTTGTTTATTGTGTATTCTAATCGTGTCATTTTTGCGGGTTGTATAATAGACTCAATTTCTCTCATTAGGTTTCTTTTTTCCAGCAATGTCTAATGTTTTCATTAATCTATTTTTTGTCAGCATTATGAATCGACCGTGTAGCTGATTATTTTCTCAATTTTGTCTTTGTCTTATCAGCTGTTTCTATTTAATAGGGCTTTTATTTTTTTTAGTTTTCAATGGCTATTGCTGCGTTATTTATTATTTCGGTGTTCTACATTACGTATTTTTCTAATGATTCATTGTGTAATTTGCATGGTTTATACAAACTAGTTTCTTTTGTCTGTCTTTCCTTTGCATGTTGAATCTGTCCGCATCACACTTTGGGTGTAATGTATGTGCGTAATCATGAGTTTATTGGTCTTCTGACCGAGATACCTCAGTTCCTTCTGGGTCCAACCTAAATTCGATCCAAAGTGTCTTACTTGTAACACTGGAAATGCATTTATACTTTTATAAGTATATATATATATATATATATATATATATATATATATATATATATATATATATATACATATACATAGTGTGTATCTAAGAGTTGTTTTTGAGGTATTCCTTTCATTTTTTTCTTTCATTACCGGTGCAATGATTGTGTCTGCTTTAAGGATTAAAAAGTATGAGTAGCGTCATCTTCACTTACTGCCCTAATTTATGTTTGTTTTGGTAGTTTCATGCCTTCCGTTGCTTTCAGTTTTCATCATCTCTCTATAATCAACAATTTTCTATAACGAATTCTATTCGAATATCCTGGCTAAAAAATGTAGTTTTGTTTAATAGCGTCTCTTGTTCTATCTTGTTTTCTGACAAACAGATTCAAGTCTCTAATATTCATTAGGCGGCACATTCCTTCATACTGATTAGTTAACTTGTATCTGGTTTAACCCTTTCTTAGTATATTGTTTTAGTGCAACATGGTCATATTGAACAGTAGTTTGAACAGGAGTTTGTTATTAGGTACGTCTTTGTATTTTAATCTCAGTTCAAGTTTCCATGTTCCGATTGCATTTTCTATCAAAGTAATAATCTTGACTGCTATATTGTTCATTTCCAAACATAATGTAATCCATTCTAGTGTGAGAGTACCATACAATTTCTTGTATTTTACCCATGTATGATGTATGTATTGGTTTCTACATTTTACCTTTTCCAGAATTGTGGATCAAATTCTAAGAGATCCCGTGTTATTTTTCTCTTTAGCATCTCTCTGTTACTCGGAGAGTAGTCCACGATTATGGTAAAGATGATACCGATACTACATTTTTGGAGAATGGGGTTGCTTAAAAGTCTGCAACTTTCTTTCGTGTTTAGTTATACGTTTGTTTTAGTTCTGTTGAAATATATATATGGCAACAGTACAGTATGTTGATGGCTCTAATTCTCCCTATCTTAGTTTGAGTATATTGAGAAATGATATACAAATTATCATTAACGTGCAAAGCGATGCCCTTTTTGTAAACAAATTGAGCTTAAGTATTTTGACAATAGAAAAACACTATTAATTCTCTACCTGCATAGCAGCAGCCGTATAACGCAACGGTTAAAACCTCTGACTATTATTTGGACGATCGGGTTTCGATTCTATATTGAGATAGTTGCTTGTCTAGCCGCACTGATGAGCTGTTAAACAGCGAAACAGTACTGTATGTGGAGGACTATATATATATATATATATATATATATATATATATATATATATATATATGGAGACTAGTTTGGAATTTGTTAAGAAGTGATTTTATTGACGACATGTTTCTTGATTAGTTTAAATCAATTACTGTCCAGATTTTCTTCCATATAATTAGAGCGATATAAAAAATCATTATTATACGGATGCATCGATAAGTTTTATTCAAGATGTTATTGGAGAAAATTTATTGTTGGGAAAATATACGGCATAATCACGTTGACACACCGGTTTCCGGTAGATCACCGGAGTTCAGCAACGTTGAGCCTGGTCATTACAAAAATGGGTGACCAATTTGGGAAGTCCAGGTTCTGTATATAGAAGGGCGTCGACACCTCCCTGACAAAAAGTTGCAAAAACCTAACGAACCAACGTACTAGGGGGTTATTCACTAAACGAACCCACGTAGTGAGGGGTTATTCACTAATCGAACACACGTAGTTGAGGGGTATCCACTAAACAAGCCCACGTAGTGGAGGGTTATTCACTAACCGAACGCACGTAGTGGAGGGTTATTCACTAAACAAACCAACGTATTGGAGGGTTATGCACTAAACGAAACCACGTAATGGAGAGTACTAACTAAACAAACCAACGTAAAGGAGGGTTATTCACTATACGAACCCACGTAGTGGAGGTTTATTCACTAAATGAGCCCACCTCGTGGAGGGGTATCCACTACACGAACACACGTAGTGGAGGGTTATCTACTAAACGAACCAACCTAGTGGGGGGTTATTAACTAAACGAACTCACGTAGTGGAGGGTTATCCCCTACACGAACCCACGTAGTTCAGTGTTATTCACTAAACGAACACACGTACTGGAGGGCGATTAACTAAACGAATACACGTAGTGGAGGATTATTTACTAAACAAATACACGTAGTGGAGGGGTATTCACTAAATGAACCCACGTAGTGGAGGGTTATAAACTAACCGAACACACGTAGTGGAGGGTTATCCATAAACGAACCCACGTAGCGGAGGGTTATCCATAAACGAACCCACGTAGTGGAGGGTTATCCGACACAGGTAGTGGAGGGTTATTCACTATCCGAACGCACGTCTGGGAGGGTTATTCACAAACGAACCCACGTAGGGGAGGGTTATCCACTAAACGAACCCACGTCGTGAGGCGTTATTAACTAATCTAACACACGTAGTGGAGGGTTATTCACTAAACGAAACCACGTAATGAGTGTTATGCACTAAAGGAATTCACATAGAAGAGAGGTATCCACTAAACAAACCAATGTAGTGGAGGGTTATCCACAAAACGAACCCATGTAGTGGAGGGTTATCCACTAAACGAAACCACGTACAGGAGCGTTATGCACTAAACGAACACACATAGTGGAGGGTTATTCACTAATCGTACACACGTAGATGAGGGGTATTCACTAAACGAACAGACGTAGTGGAGGGTTATTCACTAATCGTACACACGTAGATGAGGGGTATTCACTAAACGAACAGACGTAGTGGAGGGCTATCCACTGAACGAACACATGTAGTGGTGGGTACTGCATTAAACAAACACACGTCGTGGAGGGTAAATTAACTAAAAGAACACACGTAGTGGAGGGTTATCCACTAACAAACCCACGTAGTAGAGGGATTTTCAATAAACGAATCCACGTAATGGAGTGTGATTTAAAAAACTAACGAACACGTAGTTTAGGGAACTTCATTAAACGAAAACACGTAGTTGAGGGTTATTCACTAAACTAACCCACGTAATGAGGTGTTATTCACTAAACGAACCCACGTAGTGGAGAGTTATTCACTAACCGAACCCACGTAGTGGAGGGGTATTCACTAAACGAACCCACGTAGTGGAGGGGTATTCACTAAACGAACCCAGATAATGGAGTGTTATACTCTAAACGAACACACGTAGTGAAGGGTTATTCACTAAACGAACACTCGTAATGGAGGGTTATCCACTAAACGAACCCACATAATGTAGGGTTATGCACTAAACGAACCCACGTAGTGCAGGGTTATAAACTAAAAGACAACACACACTAAAGGGTTATTAATAAAACGAGCACAAGTATTGTTGGTTTATCCACTAACACACGTAGTTGAGGGTTATCCACTAACCGAACCCACGTCGTTTAGGTTTATTCATTAAACGACCACACGTAGTGGAGGGTTATCCACTAAACGCCCCCACGTAGTGAGGGGTTATTCATTAAACGAACCCACGTAGTGAGGGGTTATTCAATAATTGAACACACGTAGTGGAGAGTTATTCACTAAACGAAAACACGTAGTGGAGAGTTATTCACTAAACGAACACACGTGGTGGAGTGTTATTAACTAAATCAACCCACGTAGTGGAGGGTTATTCACTAAACGAATCCACGTAGTGGAGAGTTATCAACTAAACGGAACCACGCATTAAACGCACCCACGTAATGGAGGGTTATCCATTAAACGACCAAACGTAGTGGTGGTATATTCACTAAACGAACACACGTAGTGGAGGGTTATTCACTAAAAGAACACACGTACTGGAGGCATATCCATTTAACGGACCCACGTAGTGGAGGGATATCCACTACACGAACCAACGAAGTGGATGGATATCCACTAAACGAACCCATGTAGTGGAGGGTTATCCACTAAACGAACACACGTAGAGGAGGGGTATTACTTAACGAAACCACGTTATAGAGGGTTATTCACTAAAGTAACCCACGTAGTGGAGGGAATATTCACTAAACGAACCCACGTAGTGGAGTGGTATTAACTAAAACAACTCACGTAGTGTAATGTTATTCATTAATCGAACACACGTAGTGAAGGGTTATCCACGAACCGAATCCACGTAGTGGAGGGTTATCCACTAAATCAGCCCACGGTATGGTAGCTTATCCACTAAACTAACACACGAAATGAAAGGTATCCACAAACCGAACCAACGTAGTGGAGGGATATCCACTACACGAACTAACCGAGTGGATATCCACTAAACGAACCCATGTAGTGGAGGGTTATTCACTAAACGACCTCACGTAGTGGAGGGGTATTCACTAAACGAACCCACGTAGTGAAGTGTTATTCACTAAAAGAACCCACGTAGTTGAGTGCTATTCACTAAACGAACACGTAGTTGAGAGTTATTCACTTAACGAAAACACGTAGTTGAGGGTTACTCACTAAACGAACCAACGTAGTGGAGGGTTGTCCACTAATCGAACCCACTGAGTGGAGGGTTATTATCTAAATGAACCCAAGTAGTACCGGGTTATTCACTAAACGAACGCACGTAGTGGAAGGATATCCACTAAACGAACCGACGTAGTTGAGGTTTATTCATTATACGAACACGTAGTGGAGGGTTATCCACTAAACAAACCCATGTAGTGAGGGGTTATTCACTAATCGACCTCACGTAGTGGGAAGCTGTACACTAAACGAACCCACGTAGTGGAGGGTTATTCACTAAACGAACCCAGGAAGTAAGGGGTTATTCACTAATCGAACACACGTATATGATGGTTATTCACTAAACGAAACCACGTAATGGAGTGTTATGCACTAAACAAACCAACCTAGTTGATTGTTATGCACTAAACAAGCACACCTAGTTGAGGGGTATCACTAACCGAACCCAAGTAAGGAGTGTTATGCCCTAAACAAACACACGTAGTTGAGTGTTGTGCACTAAACGAGCACATATAGTGGATGATTATTCACTAAACGAACACACGTAGGGGAGGGTTATTTACTTAACGAACCCAAGTAGTGGAGGTTTATCCACTAAAGGAACCCATATTTATTGGAGTGCTGCCAACTAAACGAACACACATAGTGCAGGGTTATTATCTAAACGAACACACGTAGTGGAGGGATATCCACTAAACGTGCCCACGTAGTGGAAGGTTATTCACTAAACAAACTCACGTAGTTAAAGGTTATTAACTAATCGAGCACACGTAGTGGCGGGTTATTCACTAAACAAACCAACTTAGTTGAGGGGTATTCACTAAACGAACCCACGTAGTTGAGTGTTATGCATTAAGCAAACAAACGTAGTGGAGGGTTATTCACTAAACGAACCCACGTATTGGAGTGTTATTAACTAAGCGAACCCACGTTGTGGAGGGTTATCCACTAAACGAACACACATAGTAGAGGTTTATTCATCAAATGAACCTACGTCGTTGAGGGTTATTCACTACACGAACCCACGTAGGGGAGGGTTATCAACTAACCGCACAAACGTAGTTAGGGGTATTCACTAAACGAACCTACGTAGTGGAGGTTTATCAACTAAACTAACCCACGTAGTTGACGGTTATCAACTAAACGAACCCACTTAGTGGAGGGTTATTCACTAAATAAACACACATAGTGGAGGGTTATTCACTAAACGAATTCACGTAATGGAGGTTTATTGACTAAACGAACACACATAGGGGAGGGTTATTCACTAAACGAACACACCTACTGTAGGGTTATACACTAAACGAACCCACATAGTGGAGGGTTATTTACTAATCGTACACACGTACTGGAGGGGTATTCACTAAAAGAACACACGTAGTGGAGGTTTAATCGCAAAAAAACCCCACGTAGTGAAGAGTTATTAACATAACGAACACACGTAGTGGATGGACATCCGCTAAACGAATCCACGCAGTGGAGTGATATCCACTAAACGAACCCACATAGTGGAGGCATATCCACTAAACAAACCCACGTACTGGATAGATATCCACTAAACGTACCCACGTAGTGGAGGATTATTCACCAAACGAAACCACGTAGTGGAGAGTTATCAACTAAACGGACCATCGCATTAAAGGGTTATTCACTAAACGCACCCACGTAATGGATGGTTATCCATTAAACGACCAAACGTAGTGGAGGGTTATTCACTAAAAGAACACACGTACTGGAGGCATATCCATTAAACGTAGTGGAGGGATATCCACTACACGAACCAACGGAGTGGATGGATATCCACTAAACGAACGCATGTAATGGAGGGTTATTCACTAAACGAACACACGTAGAGGAAAGGTATTACTAAACGAAATCACGTGATGGAGGGTTATTCACTACACGAACCCACGTAGTGGAGGGTTATTCACTACACGAACCCACATAGTGGAGGGTTATTCACTAAAAGAACCCACGTAGTTGTTGGGTATTCACTAAACGAACACACGTGGTGGAAGGGTATCCATAAAACGAACCCACGTAGTGGAGGTTTATTCATTAAATGAACACACGTAGTGGAGGGTTATCTACTAAACGAACCCACGTAGTGGAGAGTTATTCACTAAACGAACACACGTAGTGGAAGGATATAAACTAAACGAATCAACGTAGTGGATGTTTATTCATTGAACGACACACGTAGTGGGTGTTTATCCACTAAACGAACCCACGTAGTGAGGGGTTATTCACTAATCGAACACACGTAGTGAGGAGTTATACACTAAACGAACCTACGTAGTGTTGGGTAATTCACGTAACGAACACATGTAGTAGAGTGTTATTCACTAAATGACCACACGTAGTGGATTGACAGTAGTAGTTGAGGTTTAGCCACTAATCGAACCCACTTAGTGGAGGGTTATTAACCAAATGATCCCACGTAGTGGGGGTTTATTCATTAAACGAACAAACGTAATGGAGGTTTATCCACTAAACGAACCCACGTAGTGAGGGGTTATTCACTAATCGAACACACGTAGTGGCGAGTTATACATTAAACGAACCCACGTAGTGGAGGGTTATTCACTAAACGAACCCAGGTAATCGAATGTTATGCACTAAATGAACAAACGTAGTGGGGGGTTATTCACTAAAAGAAACCACGTAGTTGAGGATTATTCACTAAACGCACCAACGTAGTGGAGGGTTATTCACTAAACGAACACATGTAGTGGAAGGATATCTGCTAAACGAACCCACGTTGATGAGTGATACTTACTAAACGAACCCACGTAGTGGGGGCTTATTCAGTAAATGAACACAAGTAGTGAATGGTTGTTACTAAACGAACCCACGTGATAGAGGGATATTCACTAAACGAACCCACGTAGTGGAGGGTTATTCACTAAACGAACACGTAGTGGAGGGTTATTCTACTAAACGAGCCCACGTAGTTGAGGGTTATTCACTAAACGAACACGTAGTTAAGAGTTATTCACTTGACGAAAACACGTAGTTGAGGGTTACTCACTTAACGAAGCCACGTAGTGGATGTTTTGCACTAAACCAACCCAAGTAATATAGGTTAATCCACTAAACGAAGATTCGAAGTTATTCAGCAGGATTAATAATTACAGGATATGACGCGCCGAGCATTTTGCGATTCATATTTGCCTATAACAGATCGTTACACGCAAGAGAAAAGCATTCGGAAATTTGAGGTAAATCATTTCTGAACGTTTATTATTACAACGAATGGCGACAAGACATTTTATCACAAACTCCAATATATTTATTCAAATAAAATAAAATCTGATGAATCGTGTACAGGAAAGACAGAAAGAGCTGTCTATTATATCTTAGAGAATAATTAAGAATGCTAAACGTATTTCCATTTTTGTAAATTACTTATTATTTCCTTGTTTATCTTACAGTGATTAAGAATCACAAATGAATACGCAGAATTTTTTTAACGTGAAAATTTGGTAATGGAGAATTTGCAATTCACAATTAACATAATTGTATTTCCCCCTTTATAATCATTGTGTAATTACAAGCAAGATGTGCAGCTTGAACAACGTGCTCACACAAACAGATATCTATAATACGAATTAAATTGCCATGGACGAAAACTTTATCATGCACTAAGCATGTGATACGAGTTAAACATTGTAACGATACATTAGTAAACTAATAACGCAAATATCTTTTGTTGTAACCAATACTTTATAATACAAATTTATGTCACATACCATTCCATAAAATATCTCAAAATATTACGTTTAATCTCAATTAGATCACAATGTTCGACTGGATTTTAATCGAAGGTCTTCCGTTTCATAGCATAAGTGATATCGACCAGCTGCAACTAAACATTGCTGAACATTTTTGGTGGACATTTTATTTAATAAAAGTTATGTTTTCGTGATGCGATTAATAGAACGGATTGTGCTTAATAAAGTTGCAGTTTGGATTTCGTAAACTTGCTTTGCGTCATATATATATATATATATATATATATATATATATATATATATATATATATATATATATATGCTTCCTTTTTTTATTTATTTGAAATACTTAGCCATTTTTGTTAACGATATATAGACAATTATTATTTGATGGCAAGTTGTTATTGAAAATTAATGCTTCTTGATTGGAGCATTAATATAATCAATGATTTATATGCAAACCTGAGATAACAGAAACAGTTTAATGAGGAAACCAAACAAAGGAAATATTGCTTTAAAATAATGCAAAAAATAAAACCTTGATACACAATCAAGACAAGTTTACTATGCAGTTAATTGCCTGGGTAAGGTTGACACTGTTGTCCAAACTTCCAACTTCCAAACTTCTGTATACGTAACGCACCTTCTCTCAACTCCAAACGAACTTCTGCAAATTCAACTTATCTCTTCTACATTCAACTTCAAAAAAAAACTTCCCTCCAAAAATCAAACCTTTTTTATCTCCAATAACGAGCATCTGATTTGCATATCGGGTGGTCACATTGCAGGCATATAAAGTGACAAGGCAGCATTTTTTTTTTCTTCTTCATTCATTTCATTCCACGACCGACCCGTTGAATTATGCACACGTGCTAGTTAGGTTAGTCGCACTTCCCCTACATTTCCCCCTGATCTCATGATCACACACAGGGAAGGGGGCAGTCGTCTTTGTCAGGTACTTCTTCGAAGAATCGAGGGAAGCACTTCCTCATTGCCATCTTCCTCATTAACACAGTTATTGCCATCAGTCTGTTCCATTATCCCCTCTTGTGGTTTCCTATGCAGTGTTTCACAATCAGGGCAAGGGGACAGTAACCTTCTTTGTCGCGTATTCCTTCGCAGAGTCGGAGGCATCACTTCCTCGGTTCCGTCTTTCTCAGTATGTTCCATCATCCCCTTTCGTAGTGCTATAGGAGGTTTTTCAGAATAACGGCGGGTGAGCAGTATTCGGCTTTCTCGGGTACTTCGTAAGGAACAGGTGGTATTACTTCCTCATATCCATCGTTCTCATCACTATTGCCACCAGTATGTTCAACCATTCCCTCATCTGGTTCTGTAGGTAGTGTTTCTACGCTCACGTGTAGGGGCAGTAAGTGATCAGGAAAATCCCTGAACTGTGTGTGATCTTCCTCATTATCCTCAGAATAATAAGATGTATTACCAGGATGGATACTTTAGCATGACGTGGTACACCATTAATCAACATGGTATGAGGACTTATGATTTTATCTATTTATCCTCTGCAAAATTTTACAGTGCATTTGGGGGTTTTACCCAAACACGGTCTCCCACTTGATATGGTGTATTGACAAGGCTAACCACTGATGGTGTGACATCAATTCCTTTTATACGCTGTTCATAGCGGTAAATCCAATTATCTGGCGCAGGTTCTGGTGTTGCATCGTCCTTTGGTGTCACATTATACCAGTATACAGCTTCTGGAATAGAACACTGTGTCCTGGCCGCAGTTCTTTTAATGGTGCGGTGACACCGCTCCGCTATACGGTTACCTTCTGGGAAATATGCACATCGGTAACGCATTCTAATCCCCTATTCCAACGTGAATTTCTGAAAGTCTTGACATCGAAACGTAGTGGCGTTATCAGTCAGAATTTCAAGCGGGGCACCACGGTCAAAAAAGACAGATCTAGACTGTCGTATAATGCTAGATGCATCCTGTCGTGTCAACAGGCGCCATATCGTGATACGTGTCGGCCCACAATCTGTCAAGGTTAAAAAATGCTTGCCCTCATAATGCGTTACCTCCATTCCAACTCGATACCAGTTGTCTTCCACCTCAACATTCCCTTTTTTTCCATTGGCACGGTGTCGGATTACTTCGCTGACACTCTTCACACGAGCGTATAACTGCCTTGATTGATGCTCTTGTAGTTGAAGGACACGCTCTTCGGACAAAATACGTCATCCTCCGAATTCCGGGATGTCCACTCTGCTGATGTATTGTACGGATCTAGTCAGGTGTTAATTGATCTGTTACGGCCGCGCATGTCTGTTATGAAGGATCAGATCCCTTCCTCATTACATCAATCCACCTCTTTGGTACTCTAGTCAAGCTATCAGCCAAATTCTGCATCGACGAAACAAAGGTAATGTCCACCTGCAAGCTGTATTCGTCAACTAGACGCTTTATTATTGCCAGTCTCCTTCGTACTCACATCTCACTTGCAGCTCTAGTCTTAACTCGAGACTTTCCAGTCAAGGTGTCGGTCAACCAGTGGTAAACACACAACGAGTCAGTATGGAGATGCACAACCTTAGCCTACTATTACAATGCGTGATTAAGACCTTCTAACGTTGCATCAAGTTCTGCCAAATTTATATGCCGGGCATCATTTTTCGAACGAAGCCAGCATGCATCTTCTACAACAGCACCCAACTTTCCAACACGACACCTGTAGCCAGTGAACTTTCCTCAACCCATGCATTCAGTTCGTTTCCAGATACATGCCACTTACCCTGGGCAGGGACGTTTCTATGTTCTCTGGACAACATTTCAGCCATTATTTGCTGGAGAGAATCATCACCCACCATGTCGTCCCATCCTTTGGTTACTGCAGTTACCCGTCTTTTTAACACTCCTGTTGCCGATCAGAGCCATCCACAGACAGGTATATGTCCTACTAATTTACCGCAAATAGAAAACACAATGCGTCTTGTCAATACACTGGGTAACTCTGGAATTGCGCTCCCTCGCTTCCATCGCAAAGTATTAACCTTCTCATAGACCTCTAGGCCTTACACGGGCACCCCATCCTTTAGGCGCTTAGGGTCTTTGTTTATTAACCCAAACGATTCCAGTTTTGCTCGAACTACATCTGCAGACATTATATCCTCATTAACGTAAATGTCCTCAATGTAAGTTGATGCAGCTTTTGCTGTGGTCTCATTCTGCATCAAAACAGTTTTAATAATAGTTGTCATTATTAAGGGTGCTACGTTTAGGCCAAAACCTAAACGTGTCAAACAACATCGTTTTCCCTTGATTATCACTGTCTGAAATGACCATAATGACTCATGGACACATATCTGCAAGTAGGCTCTCTTCAAATCCAGCAGTACTACATTATTCCCTTTCTGACGCCACTCTCTTAGTTTAGCAGCGCACACATCAGCGTTTTCAGTGAAAGCATCAACATGTTGATTCAATTCTCGATAATCCATTACGGGCCGAATTGTGTCTTTAGTACATTGTTCAACAGCCATGAGCGGAATTAATCTTTTGGGTGGTCCCAGACGGTTCTGTGGATACGGTATTAACCATCCGTTATCAATCCATATCTGAAGTTCTTCTTCATATGCGGCCCTATTCTTCGTGGAAACTACATACTCTGGAATGGTTTTAGACAGCCGATCTGGTGCCTGGCTCCTAGTCTATTTCCACTTTGCAGTATTCGCCTTTTCGTTGTCGTCAAACGTAGCACAGAAGTTCTTTTCTTCAATAGACATGGCTGCATAAACTTTTCCTTCTCCAAGCATTACACCTCCAGTCGCTGTGATTATGGCGCCTCCTAGTGCTTGTATCGCATCAATTCCAATCAACATGTCATAGCCAAGGAGTTTTTCTTGCATCACCAGAACATCAACTTTGGCTGTGTCACCCTTTTTGGTACAGATCGTGACTGTCCCTTCACCACAACATGCTCGGGATAGACCATTGATCATCATAATACCGACTGGTTGCTCCCGCCACATCTGACAGTAATGTGCACTTACTATAGACCGGGAACACCCCGTGCCTATGAGTGCTGAACACTGTACATCGTAAATTTTAAGGCCAATGACCGGTAATCCTCTGTTTATTGTTTGGCAAGGGGCAAGAGTGGCGATAGTACTTTGCCCCCAACGTCGTTTACTGAACAGTTGCGAGATATGTGCCTATAATAATTGCAGCGATAGCATTGTACTGTTCGCTGTGCTCGTGAATATACGCACCTCCTATCACTCCGGCACTCCTTAGCAAAATGATTGGACTCCCCACATTTATAGAACACTGAGCCTACACGCTTATTACTACCTGGGAGAGAATCTACATTGCTTCCATGCGGTTCGACTGTTGCATGTTGAATACTAGTTGCTGCTGCAATTGGCTCCTGTTCCTTACAGATGTTTCGAGCTCGGGCTAATAACTAGTCTGTTGTCAATTCATTAATTCGTGACGATGCCCGCAACAGTTTGCTGACCTCCTCAGGTTCACTAAAAGAACACACGTAGTGAAGGGATATCCACTAAACGAACCCACGTAGAGGAGGGATATCCACTAAACGAACCCTAGTAGTCGATGGATATCCACTAAACGAACCCACTAATCCTGGTCTAATGAATCTTGTTTGAGATTTCAATTGTTTAGACACAATATTTGTTTAGTAGAGATCGCAAAAGTATCAAATCTTTGGAAATTTGACCGCAATTTTGACCCTTTAGCCGTTATTTTTTGGGCTCAAAACAAATGAAAAAGCCAGATCCAAGTAATTTATATCGAATACATCAAGTATTTAGACCTTAATTTGTCAAATTTCTAGTGATTAGACCCCGTAGTTTTGGTAGAGAAAGCAAAGGTATAAATATATTAAATTTTTATCCCTAATTGTGACACATTAGCATTAGATTTTGGGGGGCTCAACGGAAATTAAAAAGTTCGATTCAGGTCCAAGTAATCTACACATAAAATGTCAAGTTGTTAGAGTCAAAATTGGTGGAGGATTGTGGTAGAGTGCTAAAAGGTCAAATCGTTAAACTTTAACCTCATGGCTGCCAAATTTCCGCCCAAAAGCTATTAAGATAGGTAGCCCAATGTCTGAATATAGTTTGGTATATTTTGCAATTGATTTTTTTTCATTTAAGCTGTTCAATTTTTTTTCAGTTCTATTTTTGTTATCGGCATCTTTTATTTTAATGTTTATTAAGCTTTAAGAGAATTCTTTTCATGTTTTTATTGTTCGAAATATTACCTTAAAATGTTTAATTAAAAGAATTGGGTTTAAAAAATGTTTACTTGCATTTTTTTATTAATTTTATGAGGAAATTATCTAACTAATTATTTTACTAATTATTTAACTTGCTAATTTTTTATTTACGATGTTGCCTTTAATATTACTATTAATTAAAAAACAATCCGCCTTACTTTAAATAAATGAAACCTATTTTTTAAAAGTTCAAAGTTTTTCTAGTTTTTTGTTTTGTGTTTGCTTTGATGCTCTTTAAAAGCTCATTTGTATCCGTAGTTTTTGTCATTCTAATATTTTGTTACCAAGAAAACTGCATTAATTTTTTGAGGCTATAAATTATTATAGTAAACTGTGGTGTAAATTTGCAAATGAACAACGTAACAACCAACGTAGTTTACTGCAAAGGTTTATAAGAATTACGTACTGTATATACGTTGTATGTATAAAAGTAATCACTTGTCCATCTATAGAGTATTTTTGCCACAGCGTGTTGATTTATTGGCGAATGTACAGGGATAAAAAAATTGATGATAAATAAAAGATTGCATTCAATAATGTACATTATTGCTTTTGTATAATTTATGTCCTCTCTGTAAATATCTTTTTTAAAACTTATTTTGTAATTCTAGTTAGTCATGAGAAAAGCTGCAACAACATACAATAATATTGTTTGTATATATGAAAAAAAAGCATGCATTATATATCTATGCGTGTTAACGTCTTGCCATTGACTATATAATTGTTAATATTTACGACATATTGTGTGGAGCATTTAAAATAAAACAAATTTGGTAGATTTGAGAAAAATCGACATGAAATAAATAACATAGTAGAACATTTATGAATTTTAAATTTGTGTTTTTTTATGATAAATTCATTACGTTACAACGTGTGTGTATCCTCATTGCGGTTTACAATATAATCCATTAAATTACGTTTCTTTTCCTGGTAACACACTTTTTATCCAAGGTGGCACGATCGGATTTTTAAATAAATAACAATATTTGAAGTTATTCAGCAGGATTAATAATTACAGGATATGACGCGCCGAGCATTTTGCGATTCATATTTGCCTATAACAGACCGTTACACGCAAGAGAAAAGCATTCGGAAATTTGAGGTAAATCATTTCTGAACGTTTATTATTACAACGAATGGCGACAAGACATTTTATCACAAACTCCAATATATTTATTAAAATCAAATCAAATCTGAAGACTCGTGTACAGGAAAGACATAAAAAGCTTTCTATCTTATCTTAGAGAATAATTAAGAATGCTAAACGTATTTCCATTTTTGTAAATTACTTATTATTTCCTTGTTTATCTTACAGTGATTAAGAATCACAAATGAATACGCAGAATTTTTTTAACGTGAAAATTTGGTAATGGAGAATTTGCAATTAACAATTAACATAATTGTATTTCCCCCTTTATAATCATTGTGTAATTACAAGCAAGATGTGCAGCTTGAACAACGTGCTCACACAAACAGATATCTATAATACGAATTAAATTGCCATGGACGAAAACTTTATCATACACTAAGCATGTGATACGAGTTAAACATTGTAACGATACATTAATAAACTAATAACGCAAATATCTTTTGTTGTAACAAATACTTTATGATACAAGTTTATGCTACATACCATTCCATAAAATAGCTCAAAATGTTACGTTTAACCTCAATTAGATCACAATGTTCGACTGGATTTTAATCGAAGGTCTTCCAATTCCTAACACAAGTGATATCGACCAGGGGCAACTAAACATTGCTGAACATTTTTGGTAGACATTTTATTTAATAAAAGTTATGTTTTCGTGATGAGATTAATAGAACGGATTGCGCTTAATAAAGTTGCAGTTTGGATTTCGTAAACTTGCTTTGCGTTTATAAATACTTCCTTTTTTATTTATTTGATATATTTAGTCATGTTTGTGAACGAAATATAGACAATTATTATTTGATGGCAAGTTGTTATTGAAAATTAATGCTTCTTGATTGGAGCATTAATATAATCAATTATTTATATGCAAACCTGGGAAAACAGAAACAGTTTACTGAGGAAACCAAACAAGAGAAATATTGCTTTCAAATAATGCAAAAAAATAAAACCTTGATACACAAGACAAGTTGGCTATGCAGTTAAGGTAATGTTGACACTGTTGTCGAAACTTCCAACTTCCAAACTTCTGTATACGTAATGCACCTTCTCTCAACTCCAAACGAACTTCTGCAAATTCCACTTATTTATTTTAAATCCAACTTCAAAATCAACTTCCCTCCATAAAATCAACCCTTATCTCCAATCACGAGCATCTGATTTGCATATCGGGTGGTCACATTGCAGGCATATAAAGATATAAGGCAGCCATTTTTGTTTCTTTCTTCTTCAATCATTTTATTCCACGACCGACCCGTTGAATTATGCACATGTGCTAGTTAGGTAAGTCGCACTTCCCCTACATTCCCCCCCCTGATCTCATGATCACACACAGGGCAGGGGAGCAGTCGTCTTTGTCGGGTACTTCTTCGAAGAGTCGGGGGAAGCACTTCCCCATTACCATCTTCCTCATTACCACCGTTATTGTCACCAGTCTATTCCATAATCCCCTCTTGTGGTTCCCTATACGGTGTTTCACAATCAGGGCAAGGGGGCAGTATCCGTCTTTGTCGGGTACTCCTTCGAATAATCGGAGGCATCACTTCTCGGTTCCATCTTCCTCAGTATGTTTCATCATTCCCTCTCGTGGTGCTTTAGGCGGTGTTTCACAATCACGGCGGGTGAGCAGTATTCGTCTTTCTCGGGTACTTCGTGAGGAACTGGTGGTATTACTTCCTCGTGTCCATCGTTCTCATCACTATTGCCACTAGTATGTTCCATCATTCCCTCATCTGGTTCTGTAGGTAGTGTTTCTACGCTTACCTGTAGGGGCAGTAGGCGATCATGATAATCCCTGAACTGTGTGTGATCCTCCTCATTATCCTCAGAATTAAAAGAAGTATAACAGGGGGGGATATCTTTTACATGACGTGGTACACCATTAATCTACATGGTATGAGGACTTATGATTTTATCTATTTTTCCTCTGCAAAATTTTACAGTGCATTTGGGGGTTTTACCCAAACATGGTCTTTCACTTGATATGGTGTATTGACAAGGCTAACCACTGATGGTGCGACATCAATTCCTTTTATACGCTGTTCATAGCGGTAAATCCCATTATCTGGTGCAGGTTCTGGTGTTGCATCGTCCTTTGGTCTCACATTATACCAGTACACAGCTTCTGGAATAGAACACTGTGTCCTAGCCGCAATTTTTTTAATGGTGCGGTGACATATACGGTTACCTTCTAGAAAATATGCACATCGGTAACGCATTCTAATCCCCTGTCCGTGCGTGAATTTCTGAAAGTCTTGACATCGAAACGTAGTGGCGTTATCAGTCAGAATTTCAAGCGGGGCACCACGATCAAAAAAGACAGATCTAGACTGTCGTATTATGCTAGATGCATCCTGTCGTGTCAACAGGTGCCATATCATGATGCGTGTCGGGCCACAATCTGTCAATGTCAAAAAATGCTTGCCCTCATAATGCGTTACATCCATTCCTACTCGATACCAGTTGTCCTCCACCTCAAGCTTCCCTGTTTGCCATTGGCACGGTGTCGGATCAATTCGCTGACACACTTCACACGAGCGTATAGCTGCCTTGATTGATGCTCTTGTAGTTGAAGGACACGCTCTTCGGACAAAATATGTTGTCCTACGAATTCCGGGATGTCCATTCTGCTGATGTATTGTACGGATCTGGTCAGGTGTTAATTGATCTGTTACGGCCGCCCATGTATGTGGTGAAGATCCCTGCCTCATTACATCAATCCACCTCTTTGGTACTCTAGTCAAGCTATCAGCCAAATTCTGCATCGACGAAACGAATGTAATGTCCACCTGCAAGCTGTATTCGTCAACCAGACGCTTTATTATTGCAAGTCTCCTTCGTACTCACATCTCACTTGCAGCTCTAGTCTTAACTCGAGACTTTCCAGTCAAGGTGTCGGTCAACCAGTGGTAAACACACAACAAGTCCTTGGATTAACAACTAAGGAGGCTGTTTTATCAGCAGGTGCAAAGTACTGGGGGTGCTGTTTTGCCATTTGGTGAATGGATTCTTGACCATGCAGTAGCTTCTGGTGGGGTCTCTCGATGCAATACTAGTGGGTAATTGTTACGGCTTTACCTTATCATTAGCTACAAAAAAATTCTTTGTTTCGTTTTCTCTCTTAGTTTCCCCTCTCTGTCCTGCTCTAAGTAAATCTGACGACCTAGTCCACAAATTCCAAAATTTCATCATGACAAGTTTCAAGAAAAAATACACAATTAAACCCGGTTCTCCAACTTCCAACGTAGACCCCTACTACCATGTATCCTTCTCCAACATCAGGGGTCTACGTTCTAACCTTCCAGAGGTTGAAACCCAATTACAGGAGACTAAACCAGACCTTTTATTTTTAAGTGAAACTGGCATTGGACAAGATATTTCCCTAGAAGAGTTCGCAATTAAAGGATACTCTAACTTAACTTTTAAATCTGACCCCCAAGATCGCCATGGGCATGGAATATATGCCTATATTAGGGATAGCTTTCCATGTGGAAGGGACATCTCCAGGGAAGATCCTAACTTACCCTATATGTGCTTCCGGGTTGCTTTAGCTCACACTACGGCATGTATGTTTACTCTCTATCGCTCCCATAACAGCGGAGTTACTATCTTTCAAAGCATATCTGAGAAAATTGACCAAGTCCTATCTACTTATCCTTCAGCTAACATTTACATATGTGGTGACTTCAATGTTCACAACGTTGAATGGTTTACCCACTCTAACAATACAGATAATGAGGGGAGGTCTGTCATGATTTCTCCATTGCCTATGACCTCACTCAGATTGTTCAGGAACCCACCCGTGTTCCCGACAATGACGGCCAGTATGCAAGCCTACTAGACCTTTTTCTCACAACTTTCCCTGAACAATGTTCAGTTTCTGTTCTGTCGCCTCTTGGATCTTCCGACCACTCTGTTGTATCAATTATGAAAAAATTGAAATGTAATAAGTCCCCAGACGTACCTCTCCATCGTACAGTATATCGATACACTAAGGCTGACTGGGATAGCTTCCGTACATTTATATCTGATCTACCTCTGCATTCCATGTTTAAAAAGGATGTGTTCTCTATAGTATTAGACCTGACGGAATGGTTAATTGTAGGTATTGACCGTTTCATACTCTCGAAAAAGTTCCAGCAAAAACCTAACAGCCAGCCATGGTTCTCTCCAGAATGTGCTGCTGCCATGGCGCACATAAATCACTTTTTCCACTGTCTCCAACGTAATAGATGTATGGAAACTAAACCCGCTTTCAGGACTGCCAGCAACCATTGTGAGAAAGTAATAAAGAATACAAGAGAGTTGTATGCTCAATCTGTTTAGTCCAAAGTAGCTGAACAGCGGCTTGGTTCCCACCAGTTTTAGCAAATAGCAAACAGAATTCTGAACAGAAGCATGTGCTCCATCCCAACTATTATCAATGGACCTGAGGTAATCTCGTCAGCATCAAACAAAGCCAACCTCTTTGTCAATAACTTTGCAGCTAATTCTACCCTTTGCGATCAAGGCCGCCAAACCCCAATATTGCCTCCTGTATCAGAAAAAACGCTATGTTATATACGTATATATGTACGTGATGTTGCCAAGCTAATCAAAAACCTTGATTCCAGTAAAGCAACTGGCCCTGACGGTATTCCAATTATAGTACTCAAAAAACTTCAACCTGGACTAGGGCCCATACTTACAAAACTGTTTAAACGTTGTCTTAAGGAGAATAGTTTCCCATCTTCCTGGAAAATTGCATCAGTATGCCCTGTATTTAAGAATTCTGGTGATCGCTCATCCCCCTCTCAGTACAGGCCAATAAGTCTCCTGTGCGTCATGAGTAAGTTGCTGGAATCTGTGTTAAATACAGAAGTAATCAAACATCTCAACAAAAATAACCGTCTTAGTGACAGTCAATATGGTTTCCGTTCTGCTAGATCTACAGCAGATGTGCTTACAGTTATATCTCATAGGATTAGCAAATCTCTCGACGGAGGCAACATTTCTAGGGCAATTGCTCTTGACATATCTAAGGTCTTTGATAGGGTATGGCATAAAAGTTTACTTCATAAGATCTCTAGCTATGGTATTGCTGGAAATGTCTTCTCAATTATTAAATCATTTCTCTCTGATAGGTTCATAAGAATAGTAGTTGGGCAAAAATCAGAAGCTCACAGTATTAATTCCGGTGTCCCTCAGGGGTCCATCCTGGGCCCAACTCTTTTCCTAATCTACATTAATGATCTTCCAAATCACATCCTTACATCATTTGCAGACATTTATGCTGACGACGCTACCATTTATGGTAGCACATCTAAGACAGTAAACGACCAAGTTCTCTCCAATTCTCTCTCCTCTTATCTTGAGCACGTAGTACAATGGGGGAAGAAGTGGCTGGTTACTTTTAATGCATCTAAAACCAAGCTTCTCTCTTTACATCATCAACATTCTGATCCACATCTGGCATCAATTGAAATGAATGGCTCTCGTCTTCAGGACGCCTCAAGTTTTGACAAGCTTCTTGGCTTGACCATTACTCCTGATCTTAAATGGAACACGTACACCAAATCTGTTGCCAAGGCCGCTGGAAAAATGGTGGGATCTTTCTATCGACCCGGTAGATATCTCACTGCAGATGCTATTCTCTATCTATATAAGAGCCAGGTACGTCCAAGGATGGAATACTGTTTCCACATCTGGGCAGGAGCTGCTAGAAAGGACTTGTCCTGTCTTGATAGAGTTCAAAATAGACTTCGAAGCCTCGTAGGAGATGTCCTTTTCTCTTCCTTGCAACCTCTATCTCACAGAAGAGGTGTTGCGAGTTTGTCTCTGATGTATCGTTATTTTCATGGAAAGTGTTCGACTGAGCTTCAATCTATGGTCCCCCTCGCCAAACTTTCACAAGAAACACTCGTCTAGCTGTAAACACTATCAATAATTCCCCCCACTCTTTATCTGTGCCTAAACATAAACTTAGAATCCATGAACAAAGCTTCTTTCTTTGAACTGCACGTCTGTGGAATTGTCTTCCGTTTTCCTGCTTTCCGGCTGACTACAATATGTTTGTCCTCAAGTCTAACGTAAATAAGTTCTTGATGAGCCGTTCCATATAAGTTATCAAATTTACCAAATATTCATTACTAATGATTACTATATTGTCCAATTTCTACTGTACAATCTTTAACCCTTATCCTTGAGTTGCCTCTTGGTCTTGATAATGTGGTGATGCCTATGTAAAAAAAAGTCAGTGTGGAGATGCACAACCTTAGCCTACTATTGCAATGCAAGATTAAGCTTTTTTTAACGTGGCATCAAGTTCTGCCAAATGTATATTCTGGATATCATTTTTCGAACGAAGCCAGCACGCATCTTCCACAACAGCACCCAACTTTTCCAAAACGACACCTGTAGTCAGTGAACTTTCCTCAACCCATGCATTCAGTTCGTTTCCAGATACATGCCACTTACCCTGGGCAGGGACGTTTCTATGTTCTCTGGACAACATTTCAGCCATTATTTGCTGGAGAGAATCATCATCCACCATGTCGTCCGATCCTTTAGTTACTGCAGTTACCCGTCTTTTTAAAACTCCTGTTGCCGATCAGAGCCATCCACAGACAGGTATATGTCCTACTAATTTACCGCAAATAGAAAACACAATGCGTCTTGTCAATACACTGGGTAACTCTGGAATCGCGCTCCCTCGCTTCCATCGCAAAGTATTGCCCTTCTCATAGACCTCTAGGCCTAACACGGACACCCCATCCTTTAGGCGCTTAGGGTCTTTGTTTATTAACCAAACGATTCCAGTTTTGCTCGAACTACATCTGCAGACATGATATCCTCATTAACGTAAATGTCGTCATTGTAAGCTGAAGCAGCTTTTGCTGTGGTCTCATTCTGCATCAAAACAGTTTTAATAATAGTTGTCATTATTAAGGGTGCTACCTTTAGGCCAAAACCTAAACGTGTCAAACAATATCGTTTTCCCTTAATTATCACTGTCTGAAATGGCCATAATGACTCATGGACACATATCTGCAGGTAGGCTCTCTTCAAATCCAGCAGTACTACATTATTCCCTTTCTGACGCCACTCTCTTAGTTTAGCAGCGCACACATCTGCGTTTTCAGTGAAAGCATCAACATGTTGATTCAATTCTCGATAATCCATTACGGGCCGAATTGTGTCTTTAGTAGGGTGTTCAACAGCCATGAGCGGAATTAATCATTTGGTGGTCCCAGACGTTCCTGTGGATACGGTATTAACCATCCGTTATCAATCCACATCTAAAGTTCTTTTTCATATGCGGCCCTATTCTTCGTGGAAACTGCATACTCTGGAATGGTTTTAGACAGCCGATCTGGTGCCTGGCTCCTAGTCCATTTCCACTTTGCAGTCCACGCCTTTTCGTTGTCGCTAAACGTAGCGCAGAAGTTCTTTTCTTCAATAGACATGGCTGCATAAATTTTTCCTTCCCCAAGCATTACACCTCCAGTCGCTGTGTTTATGGCGCCTCCTAGTACTTGTATTGCATCAATTCCAATCAACATGTCATAGCCAAGGAGTTTTTCTTGCATCACCAGAACATCAACTTTGGCTGTGTCACCCTTCTTGGTACAGATCGTGACTGTCCCTTCACAACAACATGCTCGGGATAAACCATTGATAGTCATAATACCGACTGGTTGCTCCCGCCACATCTGACAGTAATGTGCACCTTCTATAGACCGGGAACACCCCGTGCCTATGGGTGCTGAACACTGCACATCGTCAATTTTAAGGCCAATGACCAGTAATCCTGTGATTATTGGTTGGCAAGGGGCAAGGGTGGCGATAGTACTTTGCCCCCAACGTCGTTTCCCGAACAGTTTCAAGATATGTGCCCATACTTATTGCAGCGATATCATTGTGCGGTTCTCTGTGCTCGTGAATATACGCACCTCATATGACTCCGGAACTCCTTAGCAGAAAGATTGGCCTCCCCACATTTATAGCACACTGGGCCTACACGCTAATTACTATCTGGGAGAGAATCTGCATTGCTTCCATGCGGTTCGACTGTTGCATGTTGAATACTAGTTGCTGCTGCAATTGGCTCCTGTTCCGTACAGATGTTTCAAGCTCGGGCTAATAACTCGTCTGTTGTCAATTCATCAATTCGTGACGATGCTCGCAACAGTTTGCTGGCCTCTTCAGGTAAGCCTACTAAAAGGCACGTCTTAATATCTTATCGTTGACCCCACCAAATGGTACCGACAACTTTTTTAGGTCGGCTAGGTACACATCAACTGTTTCGTTGGGGTTAAGTCGCCGGCTCGTGAACTGTTGCCATGCAACAAACGGATCTGTATCAAACGCTGTATACAGGCTGTGTTTGATTGTATACCAGTCTGGATAATACCCGAGTTGATGGTAGACTGCATAGGCCACTCCGGTTAACCTCAGAGGAATGACCGTGGCTGGTTCTTTAATTCTGCACAGTGTACAGGTCTTACCCCCATTCGACGACAGACGGTCCAGTGGTAGATCCATCAAACTCAGGTATCAAGCGAAAGTCGAATCCGTCTATTTTCTGCCTTTCGAGTCACTGCTCACCGAGATCCGAAATAGCTTATAATTCAATAACTTGAGTGTTATTTCTTCCGCCTGTCACACTGCTAATTTCATGGGTAAAGTTTACACTGCTGTCCAAACTTTCAACTTTCAAACTTCCAACTTCCAAACTTCTGTATACGTAACGCACCTTCTCTCAACTCCAAACGTACTTCTGCTAATTCAACTTTTTTCTTTGAAATCCAACTTCAAAATCAACCTCCTTCCAAAAATTCAACCCTCTTTTATCTCCAACCAGGAGCATCTGATTTGCATATCGGGTGGTCACATTGCAGGCATATAAAGAGATAAGGCAGCCAGTTGTGTTTGTTTCTTCCTCATTCATTTCATTCCACGACCGACCCGTTGAATTATGGGCACGTGCTAGTTCGGTAAGTCGCACGTTTCCCTATAGTAAAGGCCGCAAAAAGTAAGGAAATATTTTTTCAAAATAATGCCGTAATATATATACTTTAACCATTGGTAAAACTATTGTACATTTACGCATCGAAGTCTAACAGATGTACGAAGCTGAAATTTTGCATACGTTATGAAATAAAGCTGCATCTCTACTAATACGATTATGTCGATCTGTTTTCTTAGTATTTCTTCTTATCTTGTTTTGCCTCTGTTATTTCTTCATGTACGGTATTGATGATGCTAAGGAAATGCGAGGGGCGTGCAAGAAGTAATACCCCTGACCCACTTCCAGTTGTCTGATCTAGCTGAAATTTTGCATGTGCCATGATTTATATCTCTACGGGTTATGTGACAAATTACAGCTCTGAACTAATTGTGGTTTCTGTTTTACAGGTGTTTCAACTGAGTCAGGTGTGAAATGGAGTTTATTGAATGTCAAACAGTGATCCGGTTTTTGTATTTGAAAGGACGCACACCACAGGAGACTTTTGATGAAATGAAAGAAACTTATGGTGATAATGTCCCATTATATGACCTTTTAAAACGCTGGCATCGTGAATTCAAACATGGCCGGAAGTTTGTGGTAACAGCTCCCAGGTTTGGTCGTCCCCCCTTCTGCCATTGATTAGGCAGCTGTCTGTAAAGTTGAGGCTGCCATTTTGGAAGATCGGCGCATTACTATTCGCCAAATAGCCCAAGATGTCAAGATTAGTACAGGGTCTGTGCAAACTATCATTCATGACAATTTGCATATGCATAAGGTGTCTGCCACATGGACTACCAGGTTGCTCACACCATTCCAGAAGCGAGAACGCGTCGAGTGCTCGATGATGAATTTGGAGATGTGCCAAGAAGATGAGTCAAAGTTTTCAAATGGCTGATTACACAGCCTGTAACCTGGGCCCATCATTATGATCCAGAGACCAAAGCCCAGTCAATGCAGTGGAAGCACTCGGACTCACCACCTCCAGTGGCAAGTTCATGCTCACAGTCTTCTGGGACCAGGACGGAGTAGTGATGACAGATTTCCTGGCAAAGGGTTCCACAATTACAGGAGCCTATTATGCTTCACTTTAGCGGAAATTAATAGAATCTATCAAAATCAAGAGGCGGGGCAAGATCAGCAAAGGTACCCTCCTCCTGCAGGACAACGCTCCGGTCCACAACTCGCATGTCGCCAAATCAGAAGCACGGGCGTGTAGTTATTAAATCCTACCCCATCTTCCCTACTCTCCTGACCTTGCACCCTCTGGCTTTCACCTCTTCCCAGCCATGAAGTTGTTTTTGAAAGGAAAGCGTTTCCCAGATGATGCAGCCTTAATTTCTGAAGTCACGTCGTGATTGAAAGACCAACCTGGGTGTTCTACAAAAACGGTCTCCAGAGCTGCATCTAACGATGAGAGAAATGCATAATTCTGGGTGTTTTCTTATGTAGAGAAAGACTAATAACTGTGCCAAATTTTATTGCTATACTGCTATTGGATGTGAGTCAGGGGCATAACGTAATAACGCTAAAAAATTCAGGGAGGAACGATAAAACTCTCGTCTTAGAAAAGACATGATGTCAATTTCCGTTTGATGATAACATATTTTCATTTGTTTGTACAGATATCTACTAGTATGCTAGTTCGGTACAAATCTCAAGAGCGATAGAAGTCTACTATCATGCCTGAAAGTGACACCGTGTGAACCGAGCGATATAGAAAATTCGCCGCTGTAAACCATCATACTCTGTATCGATCCAAGTTATGATAACAGAACCACTGTTAGAACCTTCAAAATGTATCGCTGGATTGCCATGAATAACAGAAACGTGTTCAGGGTGATGAAAAGAAGATTTACGGCCACCGATAAAGTCTTAGGTGTCGGTTCAAGTTAGGCCTACATCGTGGCATCTCAGATCTTCGACGCTAGCTTCAAAATCAATACCAAATTGTACTTGATGTGCCGAAGAGTTTGGTAATTTCCTGGTGCAAAGAGGTGCACACGGTCACGGGTTGGTAGCAGGACTCGACGCCATCTTACAAGTACAAGGAGATCCAGGCTTCTGAAGCCAAGCAAGTGAGTGAAGGTTACAAAGCTATAAACACTCCTTCTGGAGTGCTATAGCTTTGCGACTTTCTCTCACTGCCTTCCTATCTCACGACCTTAACCCGCTAGACTGCTTCCTTTGATCATACGTCGGAAACACCACCACACATAAACTCCCCCAACACCAAAGCCAGCCTTATCGCCGTCACCTACAAAGTATTCGCCGAGCTGCCGCCGGCGCTTGTGGAAAATGCATGCTTCAAGTTCGAGACCCGTATAGAAGTGGTGATTGAGGCTGAAAATGGCTACCTTGAATAGATGTTAGTTGTTCTACATGATCATGTTACCCGAATTGATGTTTTCAAATAAAGTTTTTTTTAATTGCGTTTTTTTAGGGCGACAGGTTTATCGTCCCATTATGTATAGTCTCATTTTATGACGCACATCTGCTGAATATCAAAATATTTGATGTCATCAAATAATGATGATGTTGTACATGAAAAATGGAGCATAATCTTTCAGGTGCTCTAAATTTAATAGTTTCTCGAGATAGATCATTACTCCTTTCTAATGGTGTCAAGTGTTCTGTGAGTGGGATTAAATTATTTGTATTATGTCTGCAGGAGTTAGACGGAGACCGAATCGGTATATCCTCCCTAGTATATAACTATATAAAAATATTTTATATAGAAAATAATAAATAGAAAGAAATTACGTGCATGTAATAATAAATATACTAAAAGCATTCACACTTTTTGACGAAATAAATATTTTTTTCTGAAATAAACAATTTAGATCGATCGGAGACCCCGTCACATAGAGTACAAGTACATGACCAAGTCTTCTCTGATTCTCTCTCCTCTAATCTTTAGAGTGTGGTAAAATGGTGGAAGAGCTTGCCGGTTACTTTTAATGCATCTAAAACCAATCTGTTTTACATCATCAACGCTCAAATCTCCATCTGGTATTAATTATAATGTATGGCGCTCGTCTTGGGGAGGCACTATGGTTTGACAAGCTTCTGGGCTTGACCTTTACTCCTGAACTGATATGAAACACGTACATAAAATATGTTTCCAAATTCGTTGGGAAAATGGTGAGATCCTGCTACCGCTTCAGTAGATATCTCACTGCTGATGCAATACTCTATCTATATAAAAGCCAATTACGTCCAAGGTTGGGGTACTATTGCAACATCTGGGCGGGAGGTGCTAGAAGCAGCTTATCCTAACTTGACAGAGTTCAACATAGACTTCGTAGCTTAGTGCGAGATACCCTTTTCTCTTCCCTGCAACCTCTTTCCCTAGCGGGTCTATGTTTTATCGTTATTTCCATAGCAAGTGCTCGTCTATGATCTCATCTCTGGTTCCCTACTCGCCAATTTAAAATACCCGTCTGGCTAAAAACCACTGTCAATAATTTCATCTACTCTTTATCTGTGCCTAAATTAGAACGTAGATTCCATGGATAAAACTTCTTTTTTAGTACTACATGCGTGAGAACGTTCTTCCATTTGGCTGCTTTCCATCTGAATACAACTTGGTTTTCTTTAAGTTCAATATAAACACATGTTTGATGAACCACCCCTTTAAGAAATCCAATTTACCGAATTTCCATTACTAACGATTACTATTATATTATCATATTGACTACTGTACACTCTCTAACCTTATGCTCGAGTGGCTTCCGGGCCTTGATAAGTGATGACCCTTATGTAAAAAATAAAATGAGTAGAACCTTTGTTCCCGTTTTTTTTATCAAAGTCTATTTAAAATCGAAAATATAATGCATATGCATTTGCAACTGTAAGGCTGAGTTGTTATTTGGCCAGGAAGAGATTTCTAAACTACTCGTTTCTGCCCGCTGCTAAATTTTTTTTAAAATAAGTATATTTCTTAATAAATAGAATTACGTCAAAATAATTAGTCTTTCGCCTTTTGTAATGTTGGTCAAAATATGGCGTGAGAGGCAGAAGAAGTACTAACTTTCCGCGTAGATTCCAAGAGTGGTGTGCATCGCAAAATACTTACGTTCTCACGATTCCAAACTCAGTATATAGCGTGTGTTCATACAACGATATACACATTTTCTCATCCGTTTATTAAAGTTACAATTTTCCCTCCTTGGTTTTGTCTCTCACTACTGTAATTATTATACAATGGTAGTAGATAAATATTTTCTTCTTTTAATTTTGTTATCGGGGTAATACTTAGCTAAAAGACACCATTTTTTTAATTAACTTAATAATGCATTGATTTCATGCACATTATGTTTGAATATCATCATACAATACCAAAACGCCCCCTTTTCATTCTAAGTTCAGCAGAATTTGGGAATGGCGCTCACACAAATACATTACAGTTATAACCAGACATGCTACTCGAAACAAAAACTTTACTGACACCATAAAATACATACATAACTATTTTACGAAGTTTTCTCTGATAGTTCTGCTATATTTTACATAAAAACTACGTCCATTATTTTTGTTACATTACTACATAACAATTCTGAGTGTTTGTTGATGTACTATTATAATTATTATTATTATTATAATTATTATTATTATTAGTAGTAGTAGTAGTAGTAGTAATATTAGTAGTAGAAGGTGGCGATATGTTCTCTTTATCGACGCTGCTTTCATCGTAGCCGCGTTTCATGAGTGGCTATAATCCTCACTTTTACTTAACCGAAAGTAACGTTTCCTCCTTAAAAGACACAAGAAGTAGTTTTGTGAAGTCTTCAAGGTTTTATTCGAGAACAACAGCTTGTAACAGAGATACCAATCTAGCAAAGATAAAGTCCTTCTGAATATATTTTACTAACTAACGTAATGAGGGACGCAGACGGCAGAAACATTAGTAAAATTAAACGTTGATCATTTCTAAATGTTTTAACTTTTTCATCTGTATCGTTACTATAAGGCGTTGGTCCCAACATGTAATAATTACACTTAACGCCACTGGTCAATGTAGTTTCTGTTTACGATTCCCGCGCTGATATAATTGTGAATCCTTCTATCTATATACATATGTAAATGGTCGTCAAATAGGCAACAGCTACTCCGATTGATAAGATCTCATTGTATTCGATGCGCAATAACTATTAATAGTGATCAATAGCTGATAGACAGAACGATTTCACATTTATTCTAGTTTTCCCGGGCGCTATTATACCAATTTATCTAAATTTCTGTATGGTCGTTTGTTATGAGAACGTACAGTGAACTAAGTATAATAGTATGTAGTAAATTACGGTAAGAGATTATTAGAGATGTATAACACAATACCACATATATTATAAAGCCTCCCATTGCTTATAATTTGCATAGTTCTTTGATTAGATAAGTTGTAACGAACTATCTATTATGGTATCTGATCGATGCACAGGGATGATTTGATAGGGCTTAATAGGGGTTCGTATTTACTGCAAAAATGACTACAACTTAAATCATATACCATAACTAATTTGGCATAAGACACACATGTTTAGTCAACAGGCTATAAATTTTTTCAGGTTTAAACTGGCAAACAGTTTAGGCAATTTACATATTTCTAACTTAAAATATTCGCCGTGAATGTCTGTCTACATTCTAGTAAATTCTTATTGTTATGTATGCTTCAATATTCGTGTCAATGTTAATGTTTCCGGAAAAATATCAGCAAAATAAATATGTTTATTGGAAAAAGAAATTAGCAGTTACTATATTTACCATCTCTTACATTCTGTTGCGTGTAGGTTTTCATTTACTTTATTATTGGTTTTCTTATATAATTTGCGTTTGGAAAATAACTTAGTTATAACAGATTATTGAACTGTTTGGAGGTGTTGACGTTAATTATTCCCTATTATATTTTAATATATATATATATATATATATATATTAAAATATATATATATATTAAAATATTCTGTATTTACTTAAGTATAGTATTAAAACATGTTTCGACCTTGACAGAGTACAAAATAGACTTCGTGGCTTAGTGGGTATGACCTTTTCTCTTCCATGCAGCATCTCTCCCACAGAAGAGACGTTGCGAGCCTGTCATTGTTTTATCGTTATTTTCATGACAAGTGCTCGTCTGAGCTCCAGTCATTGGCCCCCGCTCGCCAATCTTTCACAATAAACACCCGTCTAGCTGAAACCACTGTCAATAATTTGCACCACTCTTTATCTGTGCCTAAATCAAAACGTAGATTCCATGAACAACGCTTCTTTCTTACCGTTTGTCTGTTTCCCACCTGACTACAACTTGGATGTCTTCATGTCCAACATAAACAATTTCCTGATGAACCGCCCCCACAATAAGACACGTTATCAAATCTCCAATACTAACGATTACTACGATACTATCCCATTGATTACTGTACACGCAATAACCTTTATCCTCTGAGTGGCTTCCGGGCCTTTATAAGTGGTGACCTCCATGCAAAAAAAAAATGGCTGACTTTAATATCTGAACATTATTAATCTTATTGATTTTTTCTGAAAGAAAGTCTACATAATTTACACTGATAGCTTTCAATTGTTTTACAATTTATTACAGAATGATTGTTCATCTGAAACTTACTCATCTATGCCATGAACCAATGTCTTCCATGAATGTTATGTTTATGTCATGGTTAGTTAAAATATAATCCTTCAAAGCACATAATTCTAACAACTCTCTAACGCTTTTCAGGATAAATAAATATCGCAGATATAAAAAAAAATCACTATGACTGCCTGTCTGTATATCCTCTAACTTTTTAAACTATATTTCTTCCGAAAAGGAATAAAGGTTGTAGAACGGCGCTGGAGAGCTTAAATACTTGCATTTTGGGGGGGCTTTTTTATGGGTGTATACCTGGTCAAAATAGTTGCTGAGGGGTAGAAATAGAAATAAATTCAAACTCAGCAAGTTTAAGTATGTAAGTAATGGCGTCACTTGACCTTACTATATATATATATATATATATATATATATATATATATATATATATATATATATATATAACTGAATTTGGTTGATTTGTGACGTGCTTGGATTGTTTCCCTTGTTCAAACTGTTATTTGCATGAACTGCTATAAAATGTAATATTGCGGTTTCAGTCGCAAGTAGTTGTTTTTTCCTTATTTTATTTTTATATTCATATTTTATTTTATTTATTTTTATTTCCGTGGGGAAAAAGGAGACAAAAAAAGGCAGAAGAAGCCTCGCTGCTCGCATATTCGTGGTTTGTCACTAAGAACAATCCACCCGCCAGAACCACCTACACACAATCTGCAGGACACTGCCTGACTGCTTTTCAGTGTCCTGCCTTTATTGCGGTCGGGAATTATATATTTGCATAATCGCACGAGAGCACGCCCAATTCTGCGAGAATTGCATGTGCTCGACGCAAATAAAAACCCATGGACCCATTTGAAACTCTCTTCCACTCTCTTTTCCTCGACCCGTAACGCAACAACAGACGTATCCGAAGTAAGCTTTTTATTTCTCCCCATTTTAGTTATTGCCAAATCCGCAACACTTCCCCCTGATCTCATGATTACAAAGATGGCAGTCTGGTGACGGGCGTTTTTGTCTGGTGCTCCTTCGTAAAGGCAAGAGGGGTGGTCTTTCTTCCGCTTCTTCAGTATGTGCATTACATGGCTCAAAATCCTCTCCGTTGTCCTGCATCATACTCTCTGTCTTTTAGAAGACATCGTACTGTCTGAGTCCTCCTCTTCTTCCAATGTAACAACATAATAGCGAGGGTTGCAGATCCTTCACGTGCCGAGGCACACCGTCCACCAAAATCGATTGAGGACTGATTACCGTGGTCACCTTACCCTCGCCGAACCTCGTGGTACATCGATTTTGCGGTCTTTTGACACACACGCGATCTCCAACCTGGTAAGAGCTATTCTTGCGACCTGGGGACGCAGTTGCGACATGGGTCTCCTTTACTAGAACTTCGTAACGATTAATCCTGTTAGCAGGCCCACTGAAGGGCGATACGTCGTCTCTAAGTGTGACGTTATACCAGTAGACATCCTCCTGTATGGGACAGCGCATTCTAGCCGCTATTCGTTTCACTGTACGGTTACATTGCTCCGCTAGCCATTCCCAGCTGGAGCGTATGCACAACGGAATCTCAAGTGAACTCTCTCCATTTATGTGCAAATGCTTGGAACACGTTGCTACAGTAAGCTGTGTTATTGTCTAAAACGATTACATGCGGCGAGCCATGTTCGGGGAACACTGGCTCAAACTGATGCGTCTTCCAACACAGTTTCACACGTCTCCAAAGCTGCACCAATTGCTAGGGAGCAAGCATCGGCCCAAACATCCAGCTCTTTGCCCTCATCACACCAATTTCCCCTGGCCTGATCGTCCCGCTGCAGAGATTTGATACCTCAAACATCATACGATGCAGTACGGCGTCTCTCGCTTAATCATCCTACCCCTTTGCTACCGAACTTACTCTTTCTGGGTATTCCACAAGCCACACGAAGCCAACCTCACACCGGAAAGTTCCCGACAAGTCGACCACACAGGGAGAACATTGTTCGTTGCGTAACAATACTGTGAGCCTCTGGAATTGCATTTCATCGCTTCCACCGCAGTTCACTGTGTTCCATCCCGACCACCAATCTCAGCACCCGTGCACCGTCCTTCAACCGCTCCAGGTTCTTGCACTCCAACCCGAACTGCCCTAGGCGTTTTCTTACATGGGTCGCGGGCACCACGTCTTCATTGACAAAAATTTCGCTAATGTAAGCAGATGCTGCGCGACCTACAACTTCTTCCTGGGATAATACTTCGCTGACAATTGCTCTCATTATCAGGAGAGCGACATTCAAGCCAGACCGAAACGGGTCAGACAGTATTTTTTCCGTCGATTTCCACAGTCTGGTATGGCCACAGTGTCTCATACACCCGTACTTGTGGTTATGCTCTCCTGAAGTCCAGTAGAAACACGTTAGCACCTTTTTGTCTCCATTCGGGCAGCCTTGCCGCACAAACATCTGCGTTGGCCGTAAACGCATCTACGTAATGATTCAGCTCCCAGAGCACTTTGGCTTTGTTCTACTTTATTACAGTCATCAGGGGAATAAGGCCTTTGGAGGGTCCCAATTTGTCCACTAGGTACGGCACCAGCCAACCATTATCTATCCAGGTGCGGAGCTCTTGCGTGTATTCTTCACGGATTTTTGCCAGCACTAGGTATTCTGATACTCGATTGTGTAGCCTTTCAGGGGGGTGGTCCTCAGACAACTTTCACGATGCGGTCCAGGTTTGGGTTTGATGGTCAAAAGTGGCGGTGAGATCCGGTTCGTTAATAGAAATGGCTGCAGATTTAATATTTTTTTGTCGCCCAGCCGCACTGATCCTGTAGGCTCGACAACGGCACCTCCCAGAGCTTTTATGGCATGGATCCCTAGAAGTAAGTCAAACTCCAATTATATATTTGCATAATCGTGCGAGAGCACACGCGATTCTGCGAGAATTGCATGAGGTCGACGCAAATAAAAACTCATGGACGCCATCTTGGAATTCTCTTCCACTCTCTCCCCCTCGGCCCGCAACACAACAAAAGACGTAAACGAGGTAAGCTCTTTATTTCCCCCCATTTTGGTTATTGCCAATTTCGCTACAATAAAGCACAACAAAATATTCAATGGCTCATCATACGCCTTGTGATAATAAATAAGATATATGCATGAATTAAAATATTTTTAAGCGTATTTGACGACTGGACAAAGCCGGACGCCTCATATGAGTACGTCATAAATGTGTGTGTGTCAAACTGTGGTGTATTTACAATGACTCCATAACAGTTAATTTTCAATGGAAACAACTATTGTATTATTCAAGCAATTGTATTTATTATCATTCATTTTCTATTTTAAGTTTTGAATTTAAATATGCATCATATTGCAGTAATGTTTTGACAAAAAATTGTATATATATATATATATATATATATATATATATATATAATTACACCCAGCACTGAAGATTCCCGAAAGGATGAACTGTATTGTCTGTAGTTATTGATTTATCACAGTAAATAATTATGTTAGCCTCTCTAAGAAACTTGTTTCTTTTCGTGTAGAACTTTCAGTTTTAAGAAGTCGATCAACTTAGTCAATATGCGTAGATCGTCATATAATGGTTAGATCACTCTGACTGACTTTGAAAACGCATTTAATAAGAATAAGTGTTTAATTTCAACTGTATCTCTCGTGGTAGCCGATTGGTTTGGATTCTTGCTAATGAAGCCAGACGTGACTTTTGTTGCCGGGGTTCGAGTCTTTCCACTGGCGTTAATCGTGACACCCTGCACTGATGATTACCGATAGGATGAAGCACTAGTATTTGTAGGTAGTTAATTATTATAGTAAATGAATATATACAGTCATCCACACACACACACACTCACACACACACACACACACACACATATATATATATATATATAGAGAGAGAGAGAGAGAGAGAAAGAGAGAGGTAGAGATATCGGAACAATTAACAGGCCTCAGAATCGGTAATCCAAACAATAAGAACTTTTGGGAATATCGGATTCGAGAAATGAGAAATGTGCGTTTATCTTTCGATGCCTAAAACGTTTATTTGTTTTTGTTTAAAGTAAAATATTAAACAGTTAGTAGTAAAGTGAAAGAAAGAAATATTTATTCATTATAAAATAACACTAAATTAAGAATCTGTGAGGGCATTTTAATGCTTGAAAAAATATCGTTTAATATTTTATGGTAATGGGGAATAGTGTTAAATATTAAGATTTTACTAACGAATCGAACTCAGAATAAGTAATTGAATCGAAATTAGGAAAATAATGATAATGTCTCCTTAATAATATATAATCGGGAGTAGTGTTAAATATTAAGATTTTACTAACGAATCGAACTCAGAATAAGTAATTGCATCGAAATTAGGAAAATATTGATAATGTCTCCTTAATAATAATAATAATAATAATAATAATAATAATAATAATAATAATAATAATTATTATTATTATTATTATTATTATTATTATTATTATTATTATTATATATTTAAATACTAATAATGTATTCCTACCTACAGATTCGAGAGTTCTATGGTTATGTAATAATTTCTTAAAGACATGAGATTCTTATAAAGCCACTTTTTAGTTAAATTTTCTTGGCTTTTCCTCAAAGCCACCAAGGATTTGTCACGGGAATGAAGGGAATAAAGCCCTATTAAACGCATAATTAAGACGACTACATTTTGACAATCAAGAGTATTAGCACGAGCGGAAATCATGAATATTGTATAGAGGCTTGTTGCCTGCCTTATATATATATATATATATATATATATATATATATATATATATATATATATATAGCGAAACAATTCATAATTGTGAATTAAAAATCAGTTTCAAAAGGAAGAAAAGAAACAAAATCAACTCGATTGCACAATCGTTTTAGAGACGAGGTTTATTTTCTTGAAATTGAAAATAAGCATTGACAATAATTTGACAATTGTTGTCTTTTAAACATAGTCTCCTCATCAACAAAAATAGGAGGGGATGAAGTTAAAGACATAAAAAACTAGCATTAAAATGGTGAGTAAGGCAGATATTCCTGGAAATATTTAAAAATTAAATAAAGAAAATGATGTTATTGATTTTATGTTCATATATAAAATAGGGGAAAATTAGGATTGCTTAGTCAGCGACAACGGGACGCAGTTCAAATCAATTAATTTCAATGAATTCTGCAACAGTTTTCAAATAAAACACACCACTATACATCTGCATCATGCACGATCTAACGAACAGGCAAACGGTTTCGTAGACACGTAGAGCATTAAAGAAATTTTCGGGAACACTTTCAGATAAGGCCTTAACACATTTCTTACAGGTTTATAGGATCACACGGAACCTGAATGCCACTGAAGCAACGTCTACTGCACAGGCTATGTTTTCGCAAAAAAATACGATTAGTCTTCGAAAAACAACTGCCAAAACAAGCAAATTCGGGGAGAAGCACTACCGTTTCCACAATAAAGTATAACCCAGAAGAAAAAGTTTTCTTTAAAGCATACAGAAAAAAGAACACATTTATTTGAGAACAGGATACAATTGATAAAAGAATGTGAAACACAACCTACATCGTTCTATGTCCTACCACCACTCACAAGAGACACCTAAATCAAATTATACGTTGTCGTGACGATGGCAAAGGCACACCTCAATTCGAGGAAGAAGCTCGCGATACGTTGTATGATATATTCGATATAAAGCCTTCCCAAACAAAACTAGAACAGCGCCGATTGACAAGGAAAGGAAAGGTTTGTTAACCCCCTTATCATAGATCAAAAAGGAAGAAATATTAAGGTGTTTAGTACCCCTAAACAAAAAAGCGTTGGAGAAAGGAGTTTGAGACATACACACTCTTATAACCGTTAATATGGACTTGTCCATTAACCATATAACCAGCAAGTCTAGACCGTTCAATGGGAGCATTCCCGGATGTCGTACAGAGGCGACTCCCACCGGATTACTAACCTTTTCTGTACAACTAATCCTTGTTTGATATTAACGGTGTTCTGATTCTCACCAAGTCCTCATGTTCTTACTCTTTCCAGTTCCACTACACTAACTAACCCTATATCAGATTTTAGGGGGCAAATGAGTCTAATTCAAGGGTTTATATTAAATTATCAGTTGTGCTCTTTAAAAGAACATCCTCGGGTACCTGGTACTGTTTTTTTTTTCAGTATAGTTATCCATTTTAAGTTTAGTTTATATTTTTTAGCTTCTTTGTTTATTCTGTTTAGTGTTGCCATATTTGTTGTTTTATCATTTTCTTAAGTTCCTTATATATTAGATTTTTATATTATATATATTCCATGTTATAAAAATTCCTAATTTTATCCGCTGGGACAACTAAGTAATTTTGGTTGCTTTTGATATTAATTTTCAAAATTTATTCATTTTATTTATTTATTTTATAACGACACGTGTATTCACATAGATTACAGGAAAAGTGAGTTTAGTAATAACATATCAAAACAGTGGAGCGTTTGCATACGACCAGCTTGGCAGATTGTTTTATAACGTAGCCTATTTTTAAAAAAAAACATTTTCTTACGTTTACTTTTAATGTTGGCTATTTAAATTATACATATTTTCTACATATAGCTAGATTTCAATTAGGTTACTTATCTTGTTCGCGTAGGTGTATGATTATGAGAGAGAGTTAAAGTGGGCGAACGGCATAGAGAGAGAAAGATGGGAAGAATATATACAAGGAGAGAGAGAGAGAGAGAGTAGGAGATAAAGTAAAAACTTAGCAAGTGTGCATAAAACTAGACCCTAACTTTCAAACACGATGGCAGGTCTGTACATTGAGGTATGGAATCATAAAATAGATGCAATACTCCTACTATTCTTCAAAACTGCTTACTTATTTATTCGGTTAATATACTTTTTACAGAATAATTACGTTTTTTTTTAGTATACTTCATTTAAATTTACGCATCTATTGCGATCGTCGCCGATGATAAAATAAACGTCACGGCAATATAATATACTGGATTTGTACTTATTATGTTGTTTGAATTTAATGTTTTTTAACATACGTGAAATATTCGCATTTTATAATTGTTAAACTATTTATTTAGTTAACTATACCTTATGTTTATTTTTCACCCCTCCTTATGATTATAATATATAAAAATACGTAAACTGTTTATCGATTTACTTTTTACATTTTAAACTGCACATATTTTTAAATAACTATGTTTATTTAAGGTGATATACTCTATATTTTGCTAAATTGTTTAGATATTTAAACAATATATTTATTTACAAAGACATAAAAAGAAAATAATGAATGTGTCACATTTCTAACAGTTTCAGCAGTCTCAAATAGTGAATGTGCCACAGAAAATAGTTGAACGGTTTTAAAATGTGAATATTTCACATATGTTAGAAAAACATTTAATTCGGACAGCATAATATTTACGAATCTAGTATTGCCGAAACATTTATTTTTAAATTGGCGAGGATTGTAAAAGGTTCCACAGGTTTAAATAAAATATTTTTCAATAAAGTATATTTAAAGAAAATACATTAAAATAAACGTAATTGGAAACAAAACTAAAAAATACACAACTTAATTATATTAACAAAGATATGTTAATATTTTCCCCAAATATATATTATATATATATATATATATATATATATATATATATATATATATATATATATATATATAGGTTAACATCTCCGCCTCGGTGACCGATTTTTGTCTTAGAAAGTCGCCCATTTTTTATTTGGACGTATTTTTATTTATTTATTATTTTTTAAAACACGCGTGTTTCGGAGCCATACTCCTCTTCAGCGTAGCTTTACTGTTTTTGGGATTCGAACCCCGGACCTTATGTATTTCAGTCCAGCACCCTTACCCATTACGCTATGATACCATAGATAACATTTTTTAGCATTTGTGTATAGATATGCTGACAACGATTATGATCATTTTCCTACCCCCGCTTCTGTAAAGGCGGTTGTCTACTCCGAAAGCCATTCTTTACATGAGAAGTTTTGGATGTATTCCAAACACCGATATTAACATGATAATACTCAAAGAAGTAAAAACTAGAATTAGACTTAATACTATTCGTGGAAGAGTTGACAAAAAGAGGAAAACACACAGAAATAGATAGGACTGATTCTCGTCACTGTTAACAGTCCATATACATTATGAATCCCTAACTTCTAAAACTTCTGTTTTTATTGGCCATTACTATTCTAATAGATCATTTTTCGTAATTTGATTAATTTATTCTGATTTACGCATTCTCTTATTGTTCTTTTTAAATTCAAACAGGTCCTGCAATATTATCACCCAAAACCAAAGAAAGCCAGATTATTTCATTTCTCCAATGTCCGCAATTATTCAGGGATTGCAATGACTACCAACAATAAGCGTAGTTTACTCTTTTGCGATTACGGTCCATGCTAGATAATAACATTATTCTGATTAAATGAAAGTGTTATTTAATTATAATTCTCAACAGAAAAATAATCTATGCCATATTTTTTCCTTTTTTTACCAGCAGTTTACTTGATAGTAATTTAAACGGGGCCTTTTTTTAACAACCGTTCTTTTCACTCGTCAGTCGATGAACCTGGATGTTTTCGTGCGGAATGGTGACGGACTGTAAATCTGTATTCCAAACTGCCAGCAACACTGACTCTATCTCGCTTTTCGACTATTTTAAACGGAAAATCTAGAACCGCATCCGCCAACGTAGAACCCTACCACTAGGTCTCCTTTTCCAACATCAGGAGTCTACGTTCCAACCTTCTGGAGGTTGAAACAATTACAAAAAACGAAACCGGACATATTCTTTCTAAGTGAAACTGGCATAGGGCCAACCACTTCTCTAGACGAATTCATAATCAAAGGATACTCTAACTTTACATCTAAATCTGACCCCCCAAGATTGCCATGGGAATGGAATATGTGCCTGCATCAAAGATGGCTTTCCATGTGGTAGGGAGATCTCCAGAGAAGACCCTAATTTACCTTATATGTGCTTCCGGGTTGCACTAGCTTACACCACTGCATTTATATTTTCCCTCTATCTCCCCCACAACGGTGGGATTTCTATCTTTAAGAGCATATCTGAGAAAATTAACCACATCCTGTCTGCTCCTCCTTCAGCTAGCATTCATATTTGCGGTGACTTCAATGTCCATAATGTGGAATGGCTAATCCACTCAAATAAAACCGATGACGAGGGGTGGTTTTGTCATGATTTTGCCATTGTCTATGACATCACTCAGATTGTTCACAAACCCACCCGTGTGGCCGATACTACCGGTCAATATGCAAGTCTTCTAGACCTTTTCCTCATAACTTCCCCTGAGCTGTGTTCATGTTCCGTTCTATCTCCTCTGGGATCCCCTGACCACGCTGTTGTAGCAGTTAAGATAAAAATGAATTGTAATAAGTCTTCAGACGTACCTCTCCAGCGGAATGTATATCGATACTCTTTGGCTGACAGGGATAGCTTCCGTACATTAATATCTGACCTACCTCTGCATTCCATGTTTAAAAAAGATGTGTCCTCTATATAAACCTGACCAAATGGTAAATTGTAGGCATAGACCGATTCATACAATAAAAAAAACATTCCAACAAAAACCTAACACAATCAGCTATGTTTCTCCCCTGAATGTGCTGCTGCCATCACGCACAGAAATCATTTTTCCATAGCTACCAACGTAATAGATATATTGAGACTAAAGCTGCTTTCAGGACTGCCAGCAACCACTGTAAAAGATTAATAAAAAATGCAAGAGAGCTATATGCTCAGTCTGTTAAATCCAAAGTAGCTGAGCAGCGGCTAGGTTCCCATCAGTTCTGGCAAATAGCAAACAGGATCTTGAAAAGAAGCGTGCGTTCTATCCCAACCATCATCAATGGACTTGGGGTCATCTCGTCAGCATCAGACAAGGCCAGACTATTTGCCAAGAACTTCGCAGCTAATTCTACCCTATGAGACAATGGCCATCAACTCCCTGTATTTCCTCCTATAACAGACAACACGCTAAACAAAATGTCGGGAATTATTTTTCTCTGTTAGAGTAGATAAACTTAGGACTTTAATCAAAAGAAAAAAAGTTAGGACTTTTTTAAAGAAAAAAAATGTAAATTAAATATTTACGCATCTGAACGTTACGACTTTTATTCTATAAATAGATAGGCACTCGCCCATAAGTTATCCGGAAATAGAAATCTTCTTACGCTCTAGAAAGACACGACGACAAGCCGGTTGGCAAAAAGACGCCGGACGATTATGGCAAACACGTGAAGTATTTTTAAAATTCATCCTAAATGTTTTTCATGTTACCTTGTTTAAACTTGTTTTTATTGTTTTATTTATGTATTTGTCTCTATTTTCCTGTCTTATTCGTCACCCCCATGCTACAAAGTAAACTAATAAAAAAAAACAAAATACCGGGTATTATTTTCTATATTAGGGTAGATAAATTTAGGACTTTATTTAAGTAATATACTTAATATATACTATTACTGCAAGCTTGCCTATATTGAAAATGCTCGCTTTCTGGCTAGCAAATCAAACCATCTAATATAGTTAGTCTTATTTTCAATTATATTAAAAATATAATACAGTGCCATTAGCAAAGAAAAAGTTACCTATGAAAACTAACCTCCTCAATTAAAACCTTGAATAATTATCTAAACTCGAATTTAAATTAATATTAAGTCGATTTTAAAAGTTGATAAAAGTTAATTATTGGATTTTAATTAATTATAAGGTGAAGCTCCAATGATTCAAACTCGATAGATAACGACAAACTTCCACCCATTAATATGGGAGGGGAGATTATCATCAAAAGTGTCCTGAATTGATAACTTAGCACCGGACTTACTACTTAGATATAAATAAGTCACGTGTACCCGTTCCCCTCCTCCCCCTTTTTTTAAATGGAGAGTAGATAATACAGTGGATGTGTTATCGCCAGCTCCAGTAACTCTCGCTTCTCCGTTTTTGTCCCTCAGTCCTCATTCAATGAGTGATTTTTCTGACAAAGGGTGAAGAAAAAGCTGCTTAAAGGTTGGTAGTACTTCGTGAACAGTAGTCTGAGATGTAAGAAATTTGTCTGTCTCTATGTCTGTCCTTGTGGCCATGTCGCTAGTAAGGGTGCTGGAGGTAAACGTTATGTCTGGGCTGACGTTATCAACCTGATAGTCAGGGACCCGAACCTTCGATCAACCACTAAGGAGGCTGTCCTATCAGCAGGCGCAAAGTACTGGGATTGCTGTATTGCCATTTGGTGAGTGAATCTGGACCTTGGAGTAGTCTCCGGTGGGGCCTCTCGATGTCATACTAGTGGGTAATTGTTACGGATTAACCTTTTCGTGTGCTACAAAAAAATTCCTGGCTTTTCTCTCTTACTTTCCCTCTCTGTACTGCTCTAACCAAATAGGCCGAACTGTTCCACAAATCCCAAAACCTCAACATGAAATATCTCCAGAATAAACTCTCGAATAAACCTAGAACCCCATCTTCCAACGTAGACCCCTACTACCAGGTCTCCTTCTCCAGCACCAGGGGTCTACGTTCCAACCTTCCAGAGGTTGAAACCCAATTACAGGAGACGAAACCGAACATATTATTTATAAGTAAAACTGGAATAGGGCCGACCACTTCCCTAGATTAGTTCATAATTAACGGATACTCTAACTTAACAGCTAAATCTGACCCCCAAGATCGCCGTAGGCATGGAATATGTGCCTACATAAAATATAGCTTCCCGTGTGGCAGCGATATCTCTAGAGAAGATCCTAATTTACCCTATATGTGCTTCAGGGTTGCACTTGCTTACACCACTGCATTTATAGTTGCCCTCTATCGGCCCCACAACAGCGGAGTTACTATCTTTAAGAGCATATCTGAGAAAATGGACCACATCCTCTGCACATCCCTCGGCTAACATCCACATCTGTGGTGACTTCAACGTCCATAACGTGGAATGGCTGACCCATTCAAATAAGACAGACGATGAGGGGAGGTTTTGTCATGATTTTGGATTGCTTATGACCTCACTCATATTGTTTGAGAAACCACCCGTGTGCCCGATACACACGGTAACTATGCAAGCCTCCTAGACCTTTTTCTCTCAACTTCCCCTGAGCTATGTTCATGTTCCGTTCATTGTCCTCTAGGTTTCTCCGACCACTCCGTCATATCAGTAAAGATAAAAACGAAATGTAATAAGTCCCCAGTCGTACCTCTCCACCGTACTGTATACCGATACTCTATGGCTGATTGGGATAGCTTCCGTACATTCATATCTGATTAACTTCTGCACTCCATGTTTAAAAAGGAAGTGTCCTCTATAGTATCAAATTTGACCGAATGGTTAATTATAGGCATAGACAAATTCATACCACCTAAAAAATTCCAACAAAAACCTGACAGCCAGCCATGATTCTCCCCAGAATGTGCTACTGCTATCGTGCACAGAAATCATTTTTCCATAGCTACAAACGTAATAGATGCAATGAGACTAAAGCTGCTTTCAGGACGACCCTATGCTGCGAAGGCAATCAACTCTACATATTTCCTCGTATAACACAGAACACGCTAGGTAACATACACATATCCCTGCATGAGGTCACCAAGCTAATCAAGAACCTTGATTCCAGTACCCCAATTATAGTGTTAAAAAAGCTTCAACAAGAACTTGCTCCCATACTTACGAAACAGTTTAAGCGCTACCTTAAGAAGAAGTGCTTCCCGACTCCCTGGAAGACCTCATACGTTTGCCTTGTATTTAAGAATTCAAGTCATCTCCCTCTCAGTACAGACCAATAAGTCTCCTGTGTGTTATGAGTAAGTTGCTAGAATCCATATACAATAGAGAAATAGTCAACCACCTCAGCAGAAACAACCTTCTTAGTGACACACAATATGGTTTCCGCTCTGCAAGATCTACCGCAGATGTGCTGACGGTTATATCCCACAGGATTAGTGAATCTCTTGACAAAGGCTTCCTTTCTAGGGCAATTGGTCTTGGCATATCAAAGGCCTTCGACAAGGTATGGCATAAGGTTCTACTTCACAAGATTTCCAGCTACGGTATAACTGGAAATGTTTTCTCAATCATTAAATCATTTCTCTCCGATAGGCTCATAAGAGTAGTGGTCGATGCACAAAAATCGGAGGCCTGCAGTATTAATGCTGGAGTCCCTCACGGGTCAATCCTGGGCCTAACACTCTTCCTGATCTACATCAATAACCTCCCTAAACACATACTTAAATCATTCGTTGACATCTATGCTGATGACACGACCATCTACGGCAACACATCAAATGCTGTAAATGACAAAGTTCTTTCTGATTCTCTCTGCTCTGATCTCGAGCGCGTGGTTCACTGGGGGAAGACGTGGCTGGTTACCTTTAATGCATCTAAAACCAAACTCCTATCCTTACATCATAAACGCTCTGATCCCCATCTGGCATCAATTGGGATTGATGGTTCCTGTCTGGGAGAGGCCCCATGTTTTGACAAGCTTCTGGGTTTGACCTTACACGTACATCAAGTCTCTTGTCAAGGTCGCTGAAATATGGTTGGATCCTTCTACCGCTCCAGAAGATATTTCACGACTGATACAATTCTCTATCTGTATAAAAGCCAAGTACGTCCAAGGATGGAATACTGCTGCCATATCTGGGAAGGAGCTGCTAAAAGAGCCTATCCTGCCTTGACGGATTACAAAATAGACTTCGTGGTTTAGTAGGGGATGCCCTCGTCTCTACCCTGCAACGTCTCTCCCACAGTTGCGAGCCTATCCTTGTTTTATCCTTATTTCCATGAAAGGTGCTCGTCTGAACTCCAATATCTGGTCCCCCCTCGCCAATCTTTCACGAAAAACACTCATCTAGCTGAATCCACTGTGACAAATTTCCCACACTCTTTATCTGTAGCTAAATCAAAATGTGGATTCCATGAAAAAAGCCCCTTCCTTAGAACTGCACGCCTGTGGAACTATTTTCCGTCTGCCTGCTTCCCACCTGACTACAACTTGGATATCTTCTAGTCCAACGTAAACAAATACTTAATGAACCGCCCCCTTAAGTAAACACATCATCAAATCTCCACACTAACGGAATGTGCTTGCAACAACCCTTATCCCTGAGTGGCTTCCAGGCCTTGATAAGTGGTGACCACTGTGTAAAAAAAAATACATGCAAGCTAATCAAGAACCTTGATTCCAGTAAAGCAACTGGCCCTGACGGCATTCCAGTTATAGTGGTGAAAAAGCGCCAACCATAAGTAGCCCCCATACTTACAAAACTGTTTAAGCGTTGCCTTAGGGAGAAGTGCTTTCCAACACCCTGGAAAACCTCATCAGTATGCCCTGTATTTAAGAATTCAGGTGATAAGTCATCTCCATCTCAGTACAGACCAATAAGTCTCCTGCGTGTCATGAGTAAATTGTTGGAATCCATATTAAATAAAGAAGTAGTCAACCACCTCAGCAGAAACAACCTTCTTAGTGACATGCAATATGGTTTCCGCTCTGCAAGATCTACAGCAGATGTGCTAACGGTTATATCATATAGGATTAGTGAATCTTTTGAGAAAGGCATCCTTTCCAGGGCAATTGCTCTTGAGATATCATATGCCTCGATAAGGTATGGCATAAAGGCCCACTTCACACAAGATTTTCAGCTACGATATTACTGGAAATGTTTTCTCAATCATTAAATCATTTCTCTCTGATGGGTTCATAAGAGTAATGGTTGATGGGCAGAAATCAGAGGCCCACAGTATTAATGCTGGAGTCCCTCAGGGGTCAATCCTGGGCCTAACCCTCTTCCTTATCTACATGAAGTATCTCCCAAAACACATACTTAAATCATTCGTTGACATCTCTGCTGATGACACGACCATCTATGGCAACACATCAAAGGCCGTAAATGACAAAGTTCTCTCTAATTCTCTCACCTCTGATCTTAAGCGTGGTACAGTGGAGGAAGAAGTGGCTGGTCACTTTTAATGCATCCAAAACCAAGCTTCTATCTTTACATCATCAACGCTCTGATCCCCATCTGGCATCAACTGAAATGGATGGCTCTCGTCTTGGGGAGGCTACGTGTTTTGGCAAACTTCTGGGTTTGACCTTTACTCCTGAAATGGAACACGTATATCAAATCTGTTGCCAGTGTCGCTGGGAAAATGGTGGGATCCTTCTACCGCTCCAGAAGTGTCTTACTACTGATGCAATTCTCTATCTGTATAAAAGCCAAGTACGTCCAAGGATTGAGTACTGCTGACACATCTGGGCAGGAGCTGCTAAAAACAGCCTCTCCTGCCTTGACAGAGTACAAAATAGACTTCGTGGTTTAGTGGGGGGTTCCCTTTTCTCTTCCGTGCAACCTCTCTCCCACAGAAGAGACGTTGCGAGCCTGTCTTTGCTTTATCGTTATTTCCATGGCAAGTGCTAGTCTGAGCTTCAATCTCTCGTCCCCCCTGGCCAATGTTTTACGAGAAACACCCGTCTAGCGTAAACTACTGTCTATAAGTTTCCCCATTCTTTATCTGTGCCTAAATCCAAACGTAGATTCCATGAGCAGAGCTTCTTTCTCAGAAGTGCACGATTGTGGAACTCTCTTCCGTTCGCCTGTTTCCCACCTGACTACAACTTGGATTACTTCAAATCCAACATAAACAAATTCCTGACAAACCGCCCCCTTAAGTAAGACACTCTATCAAATCTCCAATACTAATGATTACTACAATACTATCTCATTGATTACTGTACACGCAATAACCCTTATCCCTGAGTGGCCTCCGGGCCTTGATAAGTTGTGACCCCGATGTAAAAAAAAGTTGGTAAGATTGTGGCTGATCCGAGTTTCTCATCCAAGCAATCTTGTTCATTACGTGATACTCTGATTCGACTTGATTGGCTAATTGGCCACATCACCTCTGCATATTAAAAAGGTTATTTCACGACAATAACTAAACTTTTCCATAAGCTGGGTTCCCTCACATTCCAAATGACAGTCTTTACCTTTAAGGTTACTTTAAGACAAAAGATTGTTAGATAACACACAGCAATCCCATTCACAAAACAATATTATTAACGTTCCCGAAATTATTTTTAATGTATTTTGTATCAGCGATAATGCCGCTTTTTTTAACCAGCAATCTCATCTGCTAGTTAAATGAGATCTCTCACAAAAATAAAAGTTGTAATTCAACTCTCATTCGCTCTCTTTCTGGGCCAATTTTCATCATCATAGATAGTTTGGTAACATTACTATAAAGCCAGATGAGAACAGGTCAGTCGTTGGTTATTCAAAGATCATGTAGATTTGTCAGTTAAACTGGCATATAGTAAGATCCTTTAATTATATTTGGTTTACTTTTTTTAATATATTTTATTGCCATTAATTATTCATTTTTATCTTTCTGTATGACTGTATAAAGAATCACTACAAAAAGATGCCTGACTTCATCTACAATATTAAAAAATAAATTTGATCTTTTCATTTTAGGGAGTACATCTTACATAGCTTTAGCGATCACTGATTCCATCATACCATCTTCATTCTTTGAGGTTCTCAGTAAAAATCTCCGACGACCAACAATTTCTAAATTCAACATGAAAAAATTTTTCTATTGCATTTGCAAAGATAATAACTATTTTGTTGAAACTCTTCAATGCCCTCTTATATTACCGCCGTTGAAAGTTAAGATGTTAAATATAGTGTCAAACCCGTTCACAACCTGAAAGGCAGGCACCCACATATACATTACATATATATGTGTGTGTGTGCGTGCATGCGTATATATATATGATGGTTGCAACGTCTTGTCAGACGAGTGCCACTCCCTCAGACACTTAAAGTCCATGAGCCCGAAAATCACTTCCATCGCCACAGGACCATTTTTATAGAGGGAGTATCTATACACAGATGATGTTACAGAATCTTAGCTTTGTACGACAGCTAAGTCTCTCTCTCGGTTCAAGATGTTGAGATCCAGCAACAAGCAAGAGCAAGATTGTAGTCAGGTCATGTCATATGCTACTGGTACAATGTAACCCAGTACTATCTGCCTCATGGTCGGGTCACCGGCGACTAAACTGGTTCACCTACCAGACTTGTTTGGTGAGGAGGGTGGCTAGTCTCCCTGAAGGACTAAAAACAAAAACCTTCCAAAAGGCGAACGAACCCTTTTTGGGGGTCAACGGCCAACGAGCACCGTGTGTGTTTGTGTGTATGTATGTGTGTGCTGGGGTGGAGAGGACTCCCGTAAGCCGTCGTGAAGACAACCTTTCTAGGAGAAGCAAGTCTCTGATTTAAAAAACCATAAAGCGGGAGACCAGTTCCCGCATTAAGCTGGTCTGCAGTTTAAGTTGTTATGTATATATATATATATATATATATATATACACATACATACATACACACACATATATATGCATATATACACAGATAGAGAGAGAGAAAGTGCATTATATATATGTTTATATGTGCGTGCATATGTATGCATATATATGTACTTATGTACAAGCACACACACACACACACATATCTTCTATATATCTATAAAAACAGAGATGTGTGTGCCACATACGATTTCTGATTGGTTAATCCAATAATCACATCTCCTAAAAAACTATGGTTCCTACGCTCTTAACTTTACCATAAAATATTATGGTCTTATTTATCGTCCATCTTGGAAGGGTTTAATTTTTTCCTAACTTGCCATTTACAAATTAAAAAATGCGAAACTTACACCAGACATCACAATCCAAGCTCCGACACCACGTCCGCCATTCTGGCGCTAGCCGCACACACGTACACACAACACGAAAACAAACGCTGGACAGATTATTAGTACTACTACTACTACTACCCAGCACACGCGCACTCTTTAAAACATGTTCTTTTGAAGAGACGATTTTTTAAGCTGTTGACACACATGTTTTAAAAATCTAGCAAAAATTAATTTTCCTGAAATTTTTCAATATTTTAAAATAAATTATGCCGGCTGATAAAATTTTAAAACATTTTTTTAAAGCTAGAAAGATAAAATTAAAAAATTCTTATTTTATATATATATATATATATATATATATATATATATATATATATATATATATATATATATGAAACTAACTTTAAAAAAAACGCGGGTTCACTCGTGGTCTTAAATTCATTTCGGGTTTGTATTACTGTACACATAGATTCGAAAAAGTTGTCAAAAAAAATATATAACAAATAAATGTTATCAAAGGCAAGATAAGTTACTTTTCTACCAAACTGGATATATTTTTCGTGTTTTTATTTTATTTAACAGATTTATTCAGCTCGAAAAACGGGTTTGTGTTACTGTACACATTGATTCGAAAAAGTTGTCAAAAAACAAATATATAAAAAATAAATGTTATCAAAGGCAAGATAAGTTACTTTTCTACCATACTGGATATATTTTTCGTGTATTTTATCCAGTTTTTCTATTTATAACACCTTTTCCCAAACTTACCGTGTTAAAGAAGGAGTCAGACGCCATCTTGAATTTTCCAATACATCTGTAAACACTGTATGGTTTTCGAGCTGAATAAACATGTTACATTGAATAATGTCACAACCCGGTTAATGGATGACCGAATTGATTGGCAGTCAGATCGCGACATAAGAATTTATTTTATTTTATATCCGACATCTCATAATTATCTTCGGTTAATCGTCAGATGTCGGATTAACCAGCGAAACATATCAATAAGGAGAACGGAACAACAGAGCAAAAATGACGAAACGAACACTCAATAAAAGTTTAGAATTCAAGAAAGATTTTTATATACAGAGGAAAAAGAAAAAGTTCCGATAAAAAGAATGAGTGAGACAGACGTATTTTTGGGGATGTTTGTCAGATGTATGCGACATGCAAAATACAGTACAATATGTATAAAAGTTTGTGGAAAGGAAAAGATATTGGCATGAGATAGGCCAAACTTATCTGTTTTTATCCGTTAGGGTAAACACGGCTTAAAAGTTCGCAAGCACAATATCCAAGAAAAAATAGTTGAGATGGCGAAAGTTTATCTCTTCCTTGAATCTTAGTGCCAAAGAAGAATTCAATCGACAATACGATTGTATTTGGAATGATAATCCGCAATTTAATTAATTCAAATCTCAGCCAGATTAAATGTTGAGGTTAATCGACAATACGATTGTATTTGACTAATAATCCGCAGTTTAATTGATCCAAATCTCAATCTTCGATGAGGTCCGATTCTCGTTGGGACTGTTTGATATACCGGGCTGTCTCGCTTCTTTTCGCCAACTTTTTATTTCTTATTTTCTAATCCCTCGTGCTTCGAGTTTCCCGCCACGAATGTTCACTGTCTGGTTGCCATGACGACGTATTTCCGCTCGCTACGGCGATATTCACACCCAACCTCTGTCCCATTTCCCTCAGCCAAGTGTCTGCCACGCCACATCATTCACAGAGAGAGGGTGTTATCTGGTTCATTAGATTTTTAAGAAAGAGAGAGATAGCGAGATATATATAGAGATTAAGTAGAGAGATTGACTGTTCGCTTTGCCCTGACGTCACAATAAAAATACGAAAAATATATCCAGTTTAGTAGAAAAGTAACTTATCTTGCCTTTTATAACATTTATTTGTTATATATTTGTTTTTTGACAACTTTTTCGAATCTATGTGTACAGTAATACAAACTCACATTCATTCTGATTTTTAAAAAATTCATTTTGATTAAAAAAATAGTTTAATTTTAATATTTGTTTATTGTCTTAACTCATATCAAATGTTTTGCTTGTGTTCTGCTTCAAATATTCATAATCTTACATACATAATTTTCATTTAATTATATTAAATAAACTTCAAGTTTACTACAAATCAAATCGTGTTCCTTCACTTTTTAAAAATGCAATTTATAAGTAATTAAAGAACGCATTCTAATCTTTAAAATCTATAATACAACGAAATATTCAATTGCTTAAAGTACTTAAACAAACAACTTGTGTTTTTTATTATTTTTTTTATTATTAATATTAGATGACTTTCAGTATAAATCATCGTGTTCTTTATTTCAATCCAATTTTGAAGTTTTGTAACGCTGTCTGTAAAAATTACTGTTGATTATTGACAGTCTAAGAGTTCCACATATCTTGCTTGTTGGGACTTCGGCGATGACGTCATTTTTTCAGCTGGCCGGCCATCTTTATAACGAAGGCCACGCCACCATCCCCCCACCAAAAGGGGAAGCCTGGCATTTTCTCACCCGAAAGGGGGGAGCTTGGCAGTTTCTCCCCCCAAAGGAGGGTGCCGGTGTCCCCCCCAAGGGTGGGGGAGTGAAGAGGCCAGGAGGAGGTGACTTTTTTCTTTGGCGGGGGGAGAGAAGCCTCCAGGCACCCTCCTCCCTGAAGGTGGGGTTAGGGATTATCTCTCCCTGAAGGGGGGGCCAGCACCAAGCATGTAAATGCAGAGGGTGACTTTTTTGTTACCCCTCGGAGTGGGAAAGGGGGCCGATCACCCAGGCAACGCCGGATAACCCCTGCTAGTATATATATATATATATATATATATATATATATATATTGAGTAAGATAATTGATGATTTATAATTAAAATTAAATATTAAAAATCTATTTCGTAAGGAAGAACAAACAAAATCAATAAACTATACGATCGTTTCGGAAACGATGTTTTTATTGTCATACACAGTGAGTTTTGGACAAACATTTTATGATATAGTTTTTTGAAACAAAATCTCCTCATCACCAAAAATATTGTGTGGGTTTTTTTAAAGACACCCAAAATAAACCTAGCATTTTTTAAGTAATGCAGATATATCTTTTAATGGTTCGTCTCCTAAAAGTCGTACGTAGCATCGCCGATGCTTTGATTTGGTAAGTTACTACATTATTTATATTGAAAATAAAGCAAAACTGTGTTTAATTTTCATCTTTGTTTGTGCAATCATATTTGTTGTTATTCAAGGATAGATCTCTGTTGCAAATTTTAAATTGAAGCTATTTCGTTATTTGATAGTTGTCAGTTTATGAGATTTTGAATAATTTCCGGTCGTCCCATAGACAACAATTTACTGTCACAAAATTGGTTTGGATAGTTTTCTGTTAAGCTTTTTGTTATGGGTGGAGTAGAAAGATTTAATCAATCGTTAGATTTTACAAATTGCGTTTGTACAGATAGAGTAATTATATCATTATATATATTAAGTTTCATATCCGTCGTAATAATCATATACAGTATATATATATATGTGTGTGTGTGTGTGTGTGTGTGCGCGCGTGTGTGTGTGTGTGTGTGTGTGTGTGTGTGTGTGTGTGTGTGTGTGTGTGTGTGTGTGTGTGCAGCATCCCATGGTGGGGACCATTATGATTCTTGGTCTGGGCATAATCCCTCTAATAATACGGGTTGTAAGAGAGCATATATACGTAGGCTATGACCTTGACATTTGACGTTAACCTTGAAAAATGATGTGGGATATCCTTACGTAAAGGGGCATCATCATGTCAGGTTTAATCATGATCTGTCCAATGGTGTGGACTGTAAGAAAGTTGCAGAGAAAGACACACACACACCAACATACACGAATGATAGTACTATATATATATATATATATATATATATATATATAGTACTATATATATATATATATATAGTATACACAGTATATATATATATATATATTACTATATATATATATATATATATATATATATATATATATATATATATACTGTGTGTGCAAAATTAAGACTTCAAGACAAGATGTTGGTGACAACGAAAAGTGTATTTTATTTTATGTTACAATTGTTTCAATACAATGTATATCTATATATATATATATATATATTCTCTGTTTGTTTTTTTCATAACAAGTAATATGTTGCTACACAGCCATCAGCATGTTTCGGTCAGTTAGTTACTGGTAACTAGAGATTTCTTCTAAGCTGATACAGTTACAAAGATTTCGATAAATATCTCAGGTATTCCTCGTCACAAAAGTTAATATCGGGAGGTTCTCTTAAATTTTGTGAGAAAAGTATATTTTGGTTGTATGTAAATAAGACCCAATAGGGATCCGGATTTCAGTCTGTATAGAAATGAATATGAAAAATTGGGGGTGACTTAGGTCGAGAAAGAGTTAACAGATGACAAGAATAAAAATATATTCGTATGCGTGTGTGATGGTCGCCCTCAATTTCAAACATACTAGTGTGTGCAGGTTCAAACAGTAGAGTGATGTTGATTTGAGCTATCTATGCTTTCAAAGGTTTCAGATTTAATTTATAAAAAATATTTTTTTTAATTTGATGATGATGTTTATGTGATCAGAAAATGGACGACTTACGATGCCGTTTTGTATATCGCAACCTCACCACTATCATTCCTACACACATCACTGAAGACGTTAAGAGAGAAGTAATACAAAGAAAAGGTCACAAAGAAAAAAATAAAAGAAAGAAAAGAAGAAAGAAAGAATAAGGAAAATAACCTTAATAAATATTATATATAAATTTATTGGTGCTGATTCTAAGATTCTAAATAAATAATTATACATATATATATACATATATATATATGTATATATATATAAATAATTATATA
>NC_136496.1:15475150-15482650 GCF_053919585.1 Euprymna scolopes | reverse complement strand
TTATTTCAACCATTTGTGTGATTAAAAATTTGATAATATGCGTAAACGCCTACTTTCTTAAGTGGTCTTATGATTTTGACCAGGACACTGTATATATATAATTTATTGGTGCTGATATTAAGGCATGTCTTTCTTCTTCCCATCTGTCCCCATCCCTGTCCACTTCCACAACCCTTATTCCCATATCTAATCCTTGGTTTGTTTTTTTTTTCGTAATTTACTACGCAGGGCTTAGTTATACAGCAATGGAAATAGCACACCAAAATGTATATTAACAGTCAGTTGAACAGATATATAGGCGCATTTATTTGATTTAAATAAAGGTGGTATACTAGAATTAATATCGCTCTATTTACCGTTGTGTTTGAAGTAATCACCGTGTTAAAAGTTTTTTTTTTTTTTTTTACACAGTGATCACCACTTATCAAGACCCGGAAGCCACTCAGGGATAAGGGTTATTGCAAGTACATTATGTTAGTGTGAAGATTTGATGAAGTGTTTGATTAAGGGGGCGGTTCATTAGGAATTTGTTAACATTGGACTTGAAGACATCCAAGTTGTAGTCCGGAGGGAAACAGGTAGACGGAACAGAGTTCCACAGGCGTGCAGTTCTAAGGAAGGAGCTTTCTTCATGGAATCCGCGTTTTGATTTAGGCACAGATATAGAGTGGGGGAAATGTTTCACAGTGGATTCAGATTTCCATATTTCTATGGTTGTCATTCTTTTGTTTTTGTCATATTTCTTTCACTTAATAGCAGAATCTACTTATATTTTATATGTTTATATGGATAGGTTTTTTATGACCTTATACATCTAAACAGGTACATAATAGCATATACTTGTCTATATTCATGGAGTATTCCATACCCAAAGTCCTCTGGTTAGACTACTTAAATATCGTTTGGGATCAATTATGTGGTTCGTTTTTTTCATTTATTGCTGCTTTGTGATAATACTTCTTCCGGGTATATATCAACATTCTAATAACAAGCGTGCAATACCTATGGAATATTTAGGTTAATTATCTTCGAGTGTTTTGTTATGAGTATGCAAAGTGCACTCGCCTTTAAGTAATTGGTAGTTTCGTTTCTGTTCGTTTAGGCTATAACATTACTTCAGTTCAAATCGAAAATTTTAGCCAAGAAACAATCGCCAAGTTTAAATAATACAAACAACCTCCCGAGATCCTACTTCTCCTCCTTCTCACCCCCATCGCAACCCCCGTTTCTTCACCATACCTTCCTCTAGAACACTTACTGCTTGCATTGACAATGTATACCCTACACTTCCTTCCAGAGGGTAAACCACACCCGGATATCTCATAAAACCGAATGTGATTTTTATTTTCGGTTCAATATCCCTCCTTTTTTGGTATCCATTATTTGGAATTCCACTGAAACATGTATGCACATATGTAACTAACTATGTATAATAAATAGACTATATACCAGCTATGTCGTACATTGAGCTTTTTTTATAACGCGAATCGCAACGAATTTACATCAAGGAAACTAATCTCAACCCCCATTTTACACACACACACATGTATATATATATGTATATATATAGTTATACTACCATTATACACACAAACACACACATACACACACACACACACACACACACATATATATATATAATATAAAGCTGAATGTATGTGTATGTGTGTGTCTCTGGTCACGAATAGGCTCCTATATGGTTGACTATTTTAAAAACTGATTACATACAATGATAGAAGATGTATCGAGACACAGGAATGGCTATCTTTGATTTGGAAGAACAGTGGTTCATTAAAATTGTGGAGTCTGTGTTCTCGCCTGGTCCACAAAGTATGGAAATAAAACATTTAAAAAATTTTTAAAAATGTTTACAAGTGTTTTTGATATAGATGTACATAATAATACTTTGATAAGTATGTTTTAACTTAAATAGGGATGGTATAATAAAATTGTGGGGTCTGCGTTCGCGCCTGGCCTCCATAGAATTGAAATAGGCACAAACTTAAATAAAGACTTTTCATATCTATTTGCGTAAGTATATTCGACAATTATGTTTCAGTTTGAAGAAATATGGTATAATAAAATTATGGGGTGTTCGTTCGCGCCTGACCTCCATAGAATGGAAATATGTCACAAAGTTTAACTAGGTTTTTTATATAGATCCACAGAATATTGTGATAAGTGTTTCAGTGTGGACAGGTCTTGTATAATAAATTATGGGGTTTATCTATTTTATTTTTACTTTCATAATATTGCGCTTTGGTTTTGATACCCCCAAATTCGAAACTATCTCTTTACAACCCTTCCTTTTCATAACCTATCATATTCATAAATCAGAGTCCATTTTCTGTAGGCTGTTTTTGAACCCAGTCAACGACGGGTACTTTTGCTAGTATATATATATTGTTATATATTGTTATATGTTGCATGTTATAGAATATTCTAATTAAAAATAAAACAAACTATTATTCCCTTTCTATACGTTTTTGTTACTCGCAGTTTCAACACATTTTTTATTGTACCTATTTACTATGCCTCCCCACGGGACAGAGTTAGACACCAAGGTCGTTTTTTAACACATTTTTTATTGTAGCCAATATAACACTAATTCTCAAATAAAGTTATTGTACCTTTTTTGCTATAGTATTTATATATTTTATAAATATTTAACATTAAATGAAATATATATTTTCACTTACAATCAAAAGTAAGAACAAAAAGTAAATATCTTTCTTTGCTCGGACATTTCTTTATATCGGATTTGAAAATTTACATAACAGCATGTAATTGTTTGTCGTTATATTTCGTCCATTTTTTTTTTTTGTTTGTCACAATCTTTTGACGAATTTCTTTGTTCACATTCTTGTACTCGTGCGAACATCACGTGTGCCTTGTGCAAACCTGGGAAACAAACAGAACATACGTTCAAAAAGAACTTTGCGGAAGTTACCACTAAATATGTAAAAAATGAAAAACTTTAGTGCGTAACTCAAATAGCTGATGTAGAGGAGACATTGGTGTACAGTTAATGTCGTCACGCTTAGGGGAATGAACAAATCAGGAGCGAAAAGGTATAACAGTCTTATCACGTGACTTGGAAGATTCAACAATATATAAGATATTGATATAGCGGAAAGCAGTTTTGCGACACGCACCTGTGGTATGTCAGCAAGCTTTTTCTCAATGTTGTCTCTATAGGCCGTGCGCTTTCGTTTATTTTTTAATGATTTTAACGTCGCTATTATAATGAGTGTAAGACAGATGAGAATGATTACCATGGGGATTAGTATTGCAATGACAGAATCTACATATGAAAGAATGTTCATCAAATCGGTATATTCGTAACTAGTGACACACATCGTGATGGCGGTACTGTTATCCGAAGGGTCTGCCTGGCTTGTTTCCTGTGGTTTAGTGATGGGAATGACCACAGCAAACATGATTAAACTGAAAAATGCAAGCGACAGGGACACAATTATAGCTCTATTAAATGTGCAGAGCGTGTTTATTTTCAGTGGGTAGTATATGGTTATATAGTTTTCAATAGTAATGCAGACGACGTACCATATGGAAAGAAAACTTCCTACGTATGATAAATACACGTTGCTTTGGCAAATACCGTTCATGTGTATCGCGTTGTAGCCGAGCGATTCCAACCACAGAGCTAGGAGTGTCAAAAGAAATGCTGTGTCGGATACCAATACGGCCTGGACGTAGACGGATGATGATAAACGTCGAATACTCCTGTCTGAAAAGACCATAATACAAACAAAATTTCCTGGAATTCCAATGATGACAATGAGAGGTGTTACATAAGTCAAAAGAAAGCTAACGATAAGGTTTCCGATTGATCTATTTTCTTGCGCATATTCCTGGTTATCTTCGATTTGCTGGAGGGTAAAGTTGGATATTGTAGTACTGACTTCGTAATTCATGGTGGATCGATCTGCAAAAGAAAATGAAAAAAATTATACATGAGGCAATATATATATATATATAGTTATATATATAGTTATATATAGATATAAATTAGTGTTGGGACGATCAATCGGAATCGGGGATCGGAAAAATCGGAACTTTTGGGGGTATCGGAATCGGTATAGGAATCGGAAAAATGTGTACTTATTTTTCTATGCCAAAACGATACACTTAATTATCTCTTTTTAATTTGATTTTATTTAAAACAAAATCTTCTGCAGCTGGAAGTAATTAGCAAACAATAATTACGCATTGTAAACTACAAATCCCACAAAAATCTATAGATAAGTTTCACAAGTGCATTTTCCCGTGTTTGAAAATATCTGCAAACTTTACATGTTTGTTTTTTTACGATAAGCGGGAAAATAACAACTTTATAGTAAATATTGAGATATTTATAAAGAATCAGAATCGGTAATTGGATCGGAATCGGAAAAATATTGGAATCTTTCTATCATTAATATATATATATATATACACACATATATAATATACATATATGATATATATATATATAAATATATATATATATATATATATATATATATATATATATATATATATTGTTGCTGAATAACTTTCAAGTAAGCTTCCATCTATTTGCAAGTTTTATTTACTCTGTGAGAATATGTCGAATAAATATGAAAATGATGGATTACTTGTAAATTTAACTCCATAGAATTGAAATAGGCACAAACTTAAATAAAGACTTTTCATATCTATTTGCGTATGGATGTCTATACTTTGTGAAAATATCAATGTCTAAAGAAATAGAAAAACGAGACAAAATTATTTACAGTAACGTGTGCTTTTCTTTTTGTTAATATCTAAAACTTATTATGACCTAATTAAGGAAAATAAAAAAGCATTGATGTTAACCTATATATATATATATATATATATATATATATATATATATATATATATGGAGTGAGAGAGTGAGAGAGAGAATAAATGACAAAAAGTTATATTCCAAAATTCATGATGTTGACCATCTTATAATTTATTCCCTTAATTAAATTGACTTATACAATTCTTGACAGTATCTGTTTCATAGAGCAAAATCAACCATTTAATTCTTATATCAATCAGTGAATCTATTAGGCCCTATAACCATCGGAAGAAGTAGCAACAATCACTTCATCAAAAGGAATTGAAATGTTATTTGACATGGTAAAAATCCAAAAATTGGAAGAGAAGCTGCAGTTGCCTTTATATTTTTTCCATAACGCCATATTGAATTTTTATTAAACAAAGTCATTGCATCCAACTATTCGTACTAACAATTTTAATTAATTTATGAATCTTCTAGCAAAATCTTCCATTTAATAATTAGTAAATTTATTAATTCTAAGCTGTGAATACATACTTATGAAAATAATATCAACAAATTATAAACTATTATACATATTTGTATATACGAAACTAAACTTAGCGAAAAAACGATTGATCATTTCAGTCAGTTGTCATACCGTAACAATTGATCCGAATTGAAAACTATACATAATTCAAATCTATAAGCTATTACAATCTAACACATCAATCCTTACAACTATAATTTTTAAAATCATAAAAGTAAAAAACTATACTTACATTTTGTTTAGTGTAAAAATAATCTAAAAACTCTTTTTTATCGTAATTATCATTAATTAAATCAACTTAATTAAGTGAGGCAGAGTTACTTCCCTTGGAACAAATCTAAGGAAATTAAATTTACTTATATTTACTAATTTTTATTTTCACAAAGTATAGACATCCATAATCAAGTAATAAATAATTTTTAATTTTAATATAGTTTTAATGTCTTTCACTCTATATTATTTTTAAAAAAATTAAATCGATTTATATTATAAATTAATTCACTAATTTTTCCAATAGAAAATGTTAGTATTACAGATTATTTCAATCGATAATCATAAGTTATTAAGTTATACTTCATATCCGCTAATGTTGAATCGTAAATTAATTAGTTACTTCCATTTACTTTAATTATTTAGTTATTTATTTATTTATTTATATATGAATTCATATAAGTATCAATGTCAACACCACCATTATTATTTATATTGAAAGTAATAATTTTTTAATTTTTACATTTCACAAACTTAACTCCATTATACATACGACAATCTAGTTTTAAAAAATATTGCACGAACTTGTTTCTTATTTAAGCATACTTTTTCTTAACATTGTATATATCCTAATTCTCTAACACGTATGTTTCGGAGTTTCCTCCTCTGATAGCATGTCGATTGAATTTTAATTGAATAAATGTATATTAACGTTAAAACTAATTTTGATCTTAATTAAAGTTAATATGATTTATAAATATTGTTTGGACCTAAAAATTATAGACCATATCCAACCGAGTTTTCCTTATACTGTAAACCCCCTCTCTTATGTACTTTAATTACATCGTATGTCATTTATTTATATAATTTTTTAATTAATTTAAACTAATAATTCCGAAATGAATTTATAGATGTTAATTTAATGAGTATATATATTAAAATATATATATATATATATATATATATATATATAGTTTATCTTAGTAGATTTATAATTGATATATCTTATTATAAGTATAACATAGATTTTTACATTCATTCTAACAATTAAGCGTTTGGCTGATACATTTGGAACCACTTATCAATCAATTGTTAATCACGTGTTGCATCATATACATTTTGTTTTGAGATCAACATTTGGAGTCTGACTACCATAAATACATGTTTAATATTATGATTATTACCATTTATTTATTTTTATTTTATCGTATTTTTCTAAATTTTTAAAAGTTTTTTTTCTTCTAATCCATAAATTACCTTACTTAACACGCTCAACTTTACCATCTATAACTATTACTATTATACTAAGTAATAATATGATGATCCATTTCTATTCCCTATACTAATTTAATATTTATTTCCTCCTCCAGTCTAAATGGAGAAAATAGATGTACGCTCTTTTTTATCACTCCACATTAAAATAATATATTATGTGTAATATGTTAACATACTTACCTTCATTGTTGATATTAAATGTTAATTGAGATATATTTTGCCATCCTATATGCTATAATTATCGAAATACAAGTTTATAAAGTTAGACTAGCCCCTCTCCCAAGCCAAGGATTGAACCTAGAACCGTCGTGATAACAGTCGGCAGTTCTACCCCTCAACCGCGGAAGCGATGCCTATACACACACGCATATGCATATATATATATATATATATATATATATATATATATATATATATATATATATATATATATATATATATATATATATATATATATATATATATATATATATATATATATATATATATATATATATATATAATTTAACAGTACAAAAAGTATACAGCGTTTTGAAAAGAATATGCAAATAAATTCTAGAGGCACGTTTTACTAACTTACCATGAGTAAATCGATGGTTTTAAAAATGCAAAAAAGAAAAAGAATTAAATTGTCACGCAAAAACTGATACTCAATATATACAATTAAAAAAGGGAG
>NC_136496.1:15367650-15470150 GCF_053919585.1 Euprymna scolopes | reverse complement strand
AACGTCGTAGACATCACCCAACAGCAACATCCGTAATATATTCAAGTAATAACGTCGACACGGACTCGATCAATACGAACTCGAACGATAACATCGCATGAACTAAGAGTGAACCTCGAAACTACTGACGAATGAGTGTCGTGTTTATATCACTCGAAAGTTAGTGCAGTCTATTAACGAAGGAACATCAAATGAGAGTGACCACACACTCTTTTTTGTTCCATTTTCGTCATATAATGGCTAACGGCTTTTAGTAATCCCTAGCCTGGGTGTTTGGCGTTACCAGAGTGTTTGGAGGTGTTTGGAGCAATAATAATAATAATAATAATAATAATAATAATAATAATAATAATAATAATAAGCCAAGATATCCAAATGGAATTTGGAATGGATAAGTGCGCACCACTACGAGTTATAAAAAAGGGAAAACTGGAAACAACAGAAGGCATGTAACTACCCAACCAAACAGAAATGAGGGCACTAGGCAAATAAGACGACTATAAATACTTGAGAATTCTGGAAGCGGACACCATCAGAGCAACAGAAATGAAAGAGAAAATTGGAAAGGAATACCTCAGGAGAACAAGAAAATTCCTGGAAACAAAATTATATAGCAGAAACCTAATAAAAGGTATAAATACATGGACAGTGTCACTAGTGAGATACTCTGGACCGTTTATAGGATCGGCAAAAGAAGAACTTTGATAGCTTGACCAGAAAACCAGGAGACTCATGACCATGCATATTGCACTACACTCAAAGGACGAGACTGACAGTCTCTACGTGAAAAGAAAAGACGGCGGGAGAGGACTGATCTGTATAGAAGACTGTGTGAAGGACACAAAAAAGAACTAGAAAAATACATAATGCAAAACACTGAAAGGATAATTATGGCAGCGAGAGATACGGAGAAAACCAACAAAACAGAAAACAGAGAGACAAATGTCAAAACGAGAAAAGAGAAATGTGAAGAGAAACAACTCCAAAGAAGATTCATAAGAATGACAAAAGATGAGAATAACGAAAACACCTGGACATGGATGCGAAAAGGACATATAAACCGAGAAACCTAATCTCTAATAACTGCAGTACAAGATAACTCGATAAGAATCAATCATATCAAAGCAAGAATCGATAAAACACTAGAAAACAGCAAATGCAGACTCTGTGGGCAAAGAGACGAAACGATAAACCATATAGTAAGTGAATTCAGCAAACTGACCCAAAAAGAATACAAAAACAGGCATGACCAAGTGGGGAGGGTGGTGCACTGGGAATTATGCAAACAGCTGGATTTTTAGCGTACAGATAAATGGTACAAGTATAAACCCGCAACAGCACTTGAAAACGAGAACCACAAAATCCTATGGGACATGGACATACAGACAGACAAACCCATATAAGCAAGGAGACCAGATGTCGTAATAATTAACAAGAAAGAGAAATCCTGTCAAATCGTAGACTTTACTGTCCCAGCTGACCACAGGGTGAGTATGAAAGAAAAGGAGAAACGAAGCAAATACGTAGGACTAGCCAGAGAGTTAAAAGGGATTTGGATGATGAAGAAAATCAAAATAGTACCGATAATAGTAGGAGCACTAGGAACAATTCCGGAAAACCTGGATAAAACAATGGCAGAAATTGGAATCAGAGAAATGGCTGCAAAAATACAACGCCTAACGATAAGGAAAACAACTTAAATATTAAGGAAAACACTTGGATGCGGAGAATAACACAAGACAATATAACGAATAAGCGTTAAAGGGAATGAAGAACACCGAAGCTGCAGATCTACATGCTCTACACTCCCATCGTGCTTCCCTCCATTGTTTCACCACCGTTCTCCCCAATAGAAAAGTGATTGAAACCAAAGAGCCGAGAAGGGTCAAGGAGGATGGAAAGATCGAGGAGGGAGCACTGGCCAGACATCCGCTGGACAAGTGCGAAGAGAACTGGGATCTTGGAGAGGCTTAGTGCCATTCAAATTCCAGTATAAACCAATGGCCACTGCCAGCGAGAAATCAATGGTAAGAGGTTGTTGCGATGATGCACATTTATTTGCAAATGCTATCGAAGGGGGAGAAGAGAGCTGGACGTCTGGGGAGACTTGTTGTCACTCAGCTTCCAGAGTACACCACAGGTCTCCAATCAGATCGTTTGCTGACTTGTGTGAAAGCTCCATGTGAGCCAATAATAATAATAATAATAATAATAATAATAATAATAATAATAATAATAATAATAATAATAACAACGTGTTAGTAGGCAGGAAGACTCGAACCCGTATCGCGAACGAAGAAAAAAACGTGACATCTTTGCCGTTACGTCAATCGAAAAGAGGGGATAACTTTCGAAACCATCTGCAAAAAAGCGACCTCTCCTTGTAAAGAATGCCCAGTTGAAGGAATTAATATTTTCAGCCCAGTTTTCGATATTTGTCGTATGATCTCGTGAAAATCCGTCGTCTCTGCCGAAAGTTTTGGGCAGAAATACATACATACATACATACATTTAAAGAGACAGGTGAGATTTATATTATAGATGATATAAAGGTGCAAAACGAACCTAAGTTTGCAACGAGATTTTATCAAAGACACAATCGAGCTTGTTTCTCTATATACTAATCAATATAATGCCTAATTACTCCGGTCACAAAAACCGATGCAATTTTTTGTGATTTTATGTCAGGTAGGAGTACCAGATAATAATCATGTCATATATTTTGTATAAATTTTACAACAGCGCAATGCAATATCTTACGGAAATAAGTTACATAAAAAATTAACAACATAAGGGAGTGTCTGCCTTTTAGTTAAAAAGAGACCAGATTCATTTCGGAAAAGTTACGAAAAAATGACACCGTGTTACACCTTTATCCACTGATGAATTGTTACGTAATATCATCACAGAAATTAATGCCAACGCAAGAAAAGAATAGGAAGAGACTGTGTAAGAAAAAATTGACGGACAATCGATGTGCAAACAATTTTGAATTTAAAACGTCTAGCATCCAGCACAAACATGGAAGTGTAGGCAGATTGTAGCATTACCAAGTGTTCTTCTTTCAGAAGTTATTCGTTGTTTCTAAGACGATAACTCTTCGGTTATTCGGCTACGTGATCTCATGTTCAACGTATTTTTCTGTAACCGATATCTTTGTTTGAAAATGCCTGTCGTGCCAGGCGGGCAAACAATCAGTAACTATGTTAAAACAGGAAGTCGTGTGTAGCAAACAGTTCCAGTCACAGATCACAACGTACTAGACGTAGGATCTCTTGTTATCTGAAATGAAAGGAGAGGAACATCTAAAGTTCGATTGCACACGAGTATGCCTAATCCAGTGTCAAATCTTCTGGAAAAGCTACCATAGTTTTTAATTGTTATCTAGTTAAATTAATTATGAATGACTTTGTATACTAGAGGCAAAGTCAACATTTGAATATAAACAAGGTGAACATTACCGAGGGGACAATATTATCTGTAATAAAATCACAACTGCTTGTCGAATAAAGAAAACAAAACACTGACACATGGAACGAACGAAGCAACTAGGTTGTGATGCTATTCAAGCAGAACGAGATTCTGGCGTTGAGATTGCAAATACAGCCATCAGTATGTGTGCTTTTAGTCCGACAAGCCTTATTGCAGAAGACATAGATGTTCTCTCGCAGTTTCATACAAGTGTTTCAAAATACAATTGCACTCTGTTTTAGTTCTGGTAATGTAAAACCCTACCTATGCCACGGTTCTTAAACGAATGATTAGTAAAGCAGTTAGCAATGACGTATTGTTTTTGCATGCTATTACAGGATGTGATTCGGTGTCCAGAGTGTTCGTGATTGGCAAGTGTATCGACAATTGTGGCTTACCATTTAAGCGTCTAAGTGTGTGTGCGCCGTTTAGAATCAAGCTGTCGGGGGAAGGAAAGAAAAATCAAGATGGCGGTACCCACAACTTTTATAATTAAGCTATCTTGCATAGTGACCTAAACTCTTGCGAAATGTGTGCAAAATCTCACCGCTCGACTGCATAAAATGAGGACACGTGAAGAACATAGAAGGAGGGTTAAGAGAATCTTTGGATACGATTGTGCAGGAATCCGTTGAGAATGTTTTTGCGTGTTGTTGAATCACTTTGCTTTCTGGCTTTTTTATTGCTTTTCCCATTTTTTGCGTAAAAATCTATTTTGGCGTTATGTACTAATTCGACGTCAAGTAGATCTCTGAATACGACGGCATTCCGACTGGCCCGTCGTCGTTCAATGGTTTGAAGAAGACAAATGCGTTTGCAGGCTGTCCAACAAAAAATCTCGCACTGGTCATTCCAATGAGGCTCACAAAAGGACCATACGCTATGTACCAGTAACTCTGGCATTTCAGCGATGTAAAAGGAATTAGATAGGCACAGTATGTTGCTTTTGGTATATACCCCTTTATTTCCTGGAAACATTTTATTGAACAACGGCCTGAACCTGACTAAATAGTGGCCGTTTACCTGACCGATTTTAGAAGGTTAGTCGCACTGTTCGGTGGAGCGAACGACTGCTTACCAATAAGCGCTTTTTGGAAGGTGTTCCAGTCAATCCCTACTGCTACTGTGAGCGTCTCAGAGACTTCCTGAACTTTTACTGAACGAATTACTCCTTAGAACCGAAACATTTTGAAAGACTCGAGATCAATCGGCACCTACAAAAGAACACAAACACCAACAGAAGTGATATAGCACACCATTTATAGAGGAACTACCGATATCAGGGTACACAAATGATCAAAGAGTTCGAAAAAGAATACGTGTTTGCCGTTGCAACAAACTAGAGAACATAACGCAGAACTAATTAGGAAACGAGTGCGGAGACAAAGTCTCGTAGCTACCCATACTGTTGGGCGTTACCTATGGTTGAGTTGGAGGTCGACGGCGCACAGTGTTCGGCTCTCGTCGACACCGGCTGATTCTAGTTAATAGTAACTGCGAAATGATGCTGGACGTTAAGCTGACAACGAAGAAGAATTCGACCGATTGATGAATGTCCCCAGGCTTGCTCTGAAATCAGAATTGTGTCGAAACTCACTGATGGGGATGTACAGGCTAAAGTCAGCTGTCTGGTAGTTCGTAGGAAACACTTCTGTTACAAACTGCTACTTAGAATAGACGCATTTGGAGCTTTGGGAAGCGTAATAGTCTCGCAGCCAGGAAAGGAGAAAATAGATTTATAAAGAACAGTTTCTGCGGCCATGTTTATTAATAAATCCAATTTTCACGTCTACTTCGATTCTGACGAAAAATTGTGGACTGCTAGGTGGAAATGTGCCCTGGATGGCTTGCCATTTCAATACCACAATAAGGTTGCAGAGTAGAAGATGTCTAATAAAGTAAGAGATGAGTACGAAAAAGGGGTATGGACTTTAGATCGTTAATGGCTGATTAGTTCTATCACCCACGGAGAAACTGGGATCCCCTGGGGCTTTATTCTATTACTGCCGAGCAAAATGAGCAAAATCAAAAGGTACGCCAAACTTTGATTAAGATTCAGGTGGACGATGACGTTTTCAAGGGTCAGTATTTTTGCTCTACGCGGATAAAATGTTGGCTCAACATGGCGCCTCCAATAATAAAATCTGGTATGGATGAAATTATATCGCAAGACTACAATCGAGCGTGCTGTGTCAGCATATGATGATTGTATTTTTATCAATGAAAGTGTGGTCTCTGCGTTGCATGTGCGCCAGCATTTTCAGATTGCGGTTTGCTTTGCAAGGATCTGATGAGTCTAAAAAAAAGGGAGTCAGTATCCTTCGTTTGTAGGTCCAGTAAAATAGCATCATCTTTCGATAAAAACGAGAACACTAAATTTCTGAAACCCCTGATGTGCTGACTTGTCGGATCGTAATTTCTCCTGTATGGTAAACGTGTTAGTCATTTTTTTATGTGTGGCTGGCTCAGGGTGGCAGTCGCGTTTGGCAAACGCTTGGCAACCGTAGCAACTAAGCGATGGGAGGACGAGATCGAATATCCCTCTTTTATGTCGAACATTAGCAAAGATACTGTGCATGATACGAGGGCAAGACTCTATAGAAGGTGACTGGTGCATGGGCGGCAGCGAGATTACTGTCAGGCGAATTTCGTAGCTACGAAAGTAGCATTGCGGCCATCGAAAATGTCATCGAAGATGTATGTAAGCTGCGTCCGACTAACGATGCTAGGACTATAAATTTCACCGACCAGGACGCGGAACTCAGAGGGGTCAACTTATCCGCAAAGTTGAAGGCGACGACATTACACTTGGTAAGTGATTCGGCGCGCGTGCACCAGTGGATTTTTGACACCCTGACCGAGAAGCACGGGTGGATATAAGGGCTGCTGACGAAATGCTAGTAAGGCGAACGTTGACACCTTGCAATCACTGGTGAAAGAGTATGAATTGACCACGGGTAGGACACTCATAGTCTTGTCATAACCGCGCAGATCGTCTCAGCAGCGTACCGCGCATGTAACTGTATTTGCTAAAGGAAGGATAGTCAGAGCTTGAAAGCTGTGCAGCAGTGAGAGGACGACTATACTAAGACTAGGTTGCAAATATCTATTGTCAAAGCGAACAACTAAATGGGAAGCGGACTAACCGTCAATTGCTAATTAAAAAGTTGCCCAAGAGTACGCCTGCGGAACCTATCAATTGATCTACCCGGCACCTGTTCGCTGGGTAAGGGGGAAACCGCTTGAAAGGCAATTGGAATGGACTGGCGATAGATATAACCCAACACACTGGTGACAATCTTTTGACGCTCATCGATTGCAGTCCATCAAATTTGCAATAGGGCGGCTGTTACGTCGGCAATATAGCCACGACAGTTACAGGTTCTCTTCCTTAAGCGAGACCCAATAATGGAGATACTGACCGACAATTGCGATGCGTTTACTTATAAGGAGTTCATATAATTTGTGGATAGTTTCCTTGCTTTTTATGTCTTGTGTTTCCATTTTTTCTTGGTTACAAGAATAACCTGGGTTTCATCGAATCACTGAAAGAGAAAAGACAATTACAGACTCTTTAAGAACACAGCTTCGAACAAAGCAAGTGCATGATGTTGTGAAACCAATCGTTCTAATTCAATGGAATCCGGAAGGTGGACACTGGTGTCGAGTAAATACAATATGATTTAAAAGCCAGTTGCAAGCGCAATCATGTTCGCCATGCCAGAACAATTCCCTCCAACAGCGTCCACCTGTAAATTCTATTCTTTGTAGACTTACTTCCAGTATATTGAATAAATGCGACGTTGCGTAGAATTCATACCATCTGAGTAGGGATGGATGGTAGAAGATGACTGACTTGTTCCACTTATGAAAAACAAAAGTCGTGATCCAAATGAACTTATTCAGACGACTCACTGCAACTGTTTAGAATAATTCAATGCTCTAACGTGTACCTGCAGAAAGCCTGGACTAGAATGTAATAATAACAATACATGTGAACATTGATAAGATAGTAAATCTGACAATAAAAAAAAATCTAGTCGTTGGTAATGTAGATGAGGAGGAGGGAGTGTGAACGACTATGAAGATAACTTATGACTTGAATAAATCAGGTTAGTAAATTATTAATATATATATATATATATATATATGTATATGTATATATATCTATTTATATATATTAAAACAATTATTTTATGTAAGTAAATTATATAACTACTATCACGGGTACCCGGCGTTGCCTGGGTTAAAATTAAGTTCCGTTTGAAGCACGCTTGTATACTTATCATTTTCATCATGGACAACGTGGATAACCCCACAATAAAAATAAAAGAACGGATGAAAACAAGCAAATATAATCCCCCCCCCGCAAAAAAAAAGAAAGAGTATGTGATACGGTCTCCACCAGATATTTCGGCAGAAGGGCTAAAAAGAGAAGAAACTATTCCCCGAATGTTGAGCACTGGTAAGAACGCCACCCCCAATAGACAAATAATTAAAAATAAATCATTACAGCAATTGTTTCAATAAAAATAGCTGCGAATGCCCGTGCGATCGAAAAAAATCTAACAAAAATTAATTCCAAAAACAATTAAATGAAATCGTCCGTTATTTTATATTTCTTATGTAATCCTCCCCCACCAAAAAAAAAATTGAATTTGTCATATCTTGGGGTTCGTTTTGTTTATAAAATTGTTAGGTGAAAGTACAGATTGGTCTCATATAAAATATTAATTATTTTAGGGGTTAAACGACGCCGAGTCACGTCGTAAAAAGTGACCATTTTTTATTTAAAATATTAAATAAATTATAAAGAAAATCTGTTTTGCAGGCAATTAAATACACTTGCTATGGTATAATTATTATAATAAATCCTGGGCAACATCGATTAAATTTTATAAACTAACAAAATTGAGCAGATATTGTATGGGATGGTGGATTTTGCTAACATGGAAAATTGGCCCTGTGTCTGACTAACTCTGCCCTCATGGATATTTAATTAAATGAGGACATTAGTTTTAATTATTTTTCTCTAACCCTATACCCCTCTTCTTCCCCCGGGAATCGGCGTTGAACATAAGGAAAAATGATGTATTCTGGAGAAGAAGTTTTTCAGAAGTCAACTTTTGAATTATATCGGCGTATTTATAGTTTACATGACCAAAGAAAACTACTAAATACAATATAGGAAACGGATAAGCCAACAATCTATATAATTATAAAACTCAAATGACCTTGTAACGGGTGTTGTAACCCAACATCCGGCTTACGACTTCCGGTTGTGCATGCGTACATAAACATAAGCCCATAACAGCTTAAACAAATAAACACAAATTGCTGGACTGGTTTCCTTCAAACAAACGGACGTCCTTATAAACGTGAATATCTTAAATTTATTGAATTAAAAACTTCAAGATTAGGGAAGCAAATGCAAACATGATCACAAATAATACGTATAACCATCGACCTGCTTCATATATACGATATATTTTATACTAAATACTCAACGCGAAAATAAAACGTACTGTTTTACTGTGAACGTTTTCAGCGTATTTTTTTCGCGTTTACATTATGCAAATAAACAATTGTTAACACTTTTTTTAAAAATCGTTCATTTCCGTATTACGTTTAAGTTATTATAACGCATTTTTTTACAAATAAATCTACTTTACCGTTGATAACCATAACAGCATTTTAGAACGGCGATTTACGCGACAGTAAAACGTATTGTTTTACTGTGTACGTTTTCAGCGTCCTAATTGGGGTTTTTTTCGCGTTTAAATTAAAAGATATATAGACATTTGATATATAATTATATTGATGAAATTTGATTCTATCTGTTCAGTACACATTTACCTATAAGTGTGGCAAACCATTTATAATTCAATGGCTGTAAGTTTTTTTTTTGTTTTGTTTCAAAAATAGACAATTATAAACCGAACGACTCATAGAAATCAATCTCTATTCTTTTTTCATTTGAATATAGTTTCATAAAATGTTTCTGTTATGTTACAAAAAACTATTTTCGGTAAATGTTACCTTACGCTACAACAGAATACTGATCACTCTAATTTGGTTTTATAGGGGTATTCAAGATCGCTGACAACGAATCTGATAATATAACCCGCCGCAAATTTACCGTTTGCATGGTATAAACCCCTAGACCTTGGGGCTATTTTGTGCCATTTCATCGCTTTCGGTAGTGTCTTTCTTGCATGATACGTTCGCGTCCGATCACATCACGTAGGAATCTTTCAAATAAGAAAGTTTTTTTAAAAAAGATGTGGTTCATTTTGTTCGTCTTACGTAGTTTTTAATGCTTTTTAAATTGATCAAAAAATAAAGTTTTCACGAGCCGTTTGCAAAAATATACGCACCAAACACATTTCTATGTTTTTCGTTTTTTTTGTGTGTGTGGGGGGGAGATTCCATTATCAGGTGCTTCTGCAGTTTAATTAATCGTTTTTTCCACAAATAACGCGCCGACATTTACCATTTAACAAAAATTCTGTTTACATTGGAGCGAGGAAGAGGTGGCAGTAAATGTCACCGCGTTACTTACAGAAAAAACGGTTAATTAAACCAACGAAGCACCTGTTAAACTACACAAGTCCTATAATTGAATACCGCCCCCTCCCCCCCCAGAAATAACGAAAAACATAAAAATGTTTGGTGGTTATGATTTTGTAAACCGCCCGTGAAAACTTTTTTAGATTAATTAAAAAGCATTAAAACTACGTAAGACAAAAAAAAAAAAGAATAAACCACTTTGTTTTTTTAACTTTATTTGAAATGTCCGCTTAAAGATTCCAGCATGCCAAGATTCCTACAGGACGTGATAAGACAAACCACTACGCCCGTTCAAAGGCGTATGTATCATGTAAGAAAAACACTACCGAAGGCGGTGAAATGGCACAAAATAATCCTAAGGTCTAGCGGTTCATACCATGCAAACGGTAAATTTGCCTCGGGTTTGATTATCAGATTCGTTTTCAGCGACCTCGAATACCCCTAAAAACAAATTAAAGTTGTTGATGGTCTGTTGTAGCGTAAGGTAACATTTACCCTATTTTATTTCGTCACACACGTATGTGGACAGTAGGCAGGGGGCACATATACTCTCACATCCACACACGTATACATATGTACGTACACATATACATCGATACCCCATGTACACACGGACACACACATGGATGCACACGTGCGTGTATACACACACATACACACCCAGATATACAGAAAGTTATTGGTATAGATATATTCGTCTACATAGATGTAAATCTAAGTTTATTTGTGGGTATATAGGCGCAATACTTTCGTTCGATGTAGACATGATTATACATAGGTATAAGTATAAACTCATTCCCAGGCTAATATAAATAATATTTTCATTTTCATTAGTGTTTTTTTTATGGTTAGATGTGAGTGCACACGGGAGCGCCGGCGTACACCTCCGCATATATATTTACGTGCAGCTGTGTATGTGTCGATGTATGTGCTCACGAGTATTAGTATCTCTATGTGCGCATGTGCTTGCATGTATGCCTGGGAGTGCAAGTATGTCTGAATTAATATGCGCATGTAGGCCCGTGTACACGCCTCCTTGGGGTATGGGTGCCGATGTGTGTGTGTGTGTGTGTGCGTATGAGCGCATCGATGCTTACGCACACGTACTCAATTTAGCACCTTAAGGAAAATTTGACGTCAGCGGGAGCGGCGCGGGTGTGTATGCATGCATGCGCTCATATGTGCATCTATTTGCACGCCAGGGCAGAGATGTATGTGTGCATGTAAACGTTTCTTAAAGTATATATGTGTGTAAGTACGTATGTGTGTGCTCACGCGCACGACCCCTAGCTAACCCTCTCCAAGCACTTAACAACAAATAAAAATCAAATAAAAACCCGAATCATAGCCCCCCCCCGCCTCAGAACCTAAGCGAACCTCCAACAGGTCAAGACATACTTATGAAGAAATCATCTCACCAACGAGACGCCAAAAACTTAAAATTAAGACTCGAATTTTAAAGTAACCCCCTCCTCCTACCCCCACATATCTCCCTCCCTCCCTCCCTCCTCCATGTATTCCTATGCCCTCAACTATACCAGAAATGAACTTCGTAGACCCTCCCCTATAACCACCTAAAGTCCTTAAACTACAAAACTAAAACATTACCGACATACCAAGCACCCCCTCCCACCTTTCCCCCTTGTTCCCTTCCTCTTTTTCCGCTCTTCTCGCACCCCTCCCCTGACATCATTCACTCTTTCATCCCATCATAACGAACATTTCTGTAAAAGTCTGAGGAAGCTACAGACGGCCAAAAAACGGCCTGGTAGCTGAAACAATAATGTAACTTAGCAGAGAAATACGGTAATAAAAATAAAACGCATATTTGCTCTACAATAGTATTGAGCACTTTCTTCAGGTGTTTATTAATTACCATTTCTACTATATATATATATATATATATATATATATATATATTCTCTCATGAATTATAGCCCTTTTGTGTATTGGCATTCATATTAAAAACAGTGTTTCTGTTTATTTTAAAGAAAATACAACTTTGTTATATATAGATTAGGAAATTTCATTGATCTGAAACGAAAAAGCTAGTAAGTTTACATATTCTTTAAGACATTAATTTTAATTAATCCCTCATTAGCATCTTACGGTGTTCATATGGGATGATCATCTTTAGTTTACTATTACGTGTAATTATATTCATGCAAATATTCTAGATAGTTTATACTTGCATAATATTTGCGTAAAAAGTTATAGTCAACTCAAGCCTCTTTCTATACATTTTCATATGTGCGTATCTATCTATCTATCTATCTATCTATCTATCTATATATATATATATATATATATATATATATATATATATATATAAATGTGTGTGCATTTCCCTACGCATTAACTCTGTCAATTTTAAGTCTACAGACTCAAAATTTGATATACAGCGTACTGAGATTTGGGAAAATCTTTGTAATCTATTTTCGGACAAAACTTCGGCTGTTAAGTTCAGCGATTTTACATTTGAGAATTCTACCAAACTCCTCCGATAATTTTTGTTCTAAACACATGAAATTTTAGATATAGGTTACTTGGAGATAGATCTAACTTAATAAATTGATTTGAGTCCCAAAAAATACATGTTAACGGGTCATAATAGTGATCAAATTTTAAAAAATTGACCTTTTTTTTTTTTTTTGCTCAACATACACCTCCAAAAGCCGGGCGACGGCAGGCGTAGATGCTAGTATATATATATATATATATATATATATATATATATATATATATATATATATATATATATGTGTGTGTGTGTGTGTGTGTGTGTGTGTGTGTGTGTGTGTGTTTAAAAATGTTTCCTACAAAACTCCTCTGCCAGTTTTTAGTCTACAGGCATACAACTTCATATAAAAGTATTCGATCCCATGCGAATTTTTATATTTGGGTTTTAGCCGGGAAAAATCGGTGCAAAAGTGTTAATAAAAAAAAAATGAAATTTGGTAGGTGAACGTCTAACGACGATATTACAAATATGCATGCGTAACGTAATAGCTATTAGTTCATGTTTTAATTTTTATCCTTGCAATAAATGTGTCCTCGTCGCTCAGGCATTAACGTCATAGGAACATTTATGTGGTAGGTGATATGTTTTGGTTTCTAGTCCTGGTGGTGGCGCACAAGTAAGGTTTTCAAACTTAGAAGTTTTTACTATATAATGGTTGCACTAAAATATAATAAATAAATAAATAAATACGAAATCGGCATCAATCAACATATAATATTTTAGCGTATTTACGGTCCGCTAGAATGTGTATATAGAGATAATATGTGTGTATACGTATGTCTTTATATTTTATGTTAAATAATAGGATATGGCGAGTTCTTCCCGGCTAGAAATACATATGCTATGGTACTCTACTTTTAAAAATATTACGTAATAAAATACACTAACAATGGGTTTATACATAATATTTTCCTCCCATAACAAAGGAGGGCGATATTAAAAAACCTATAATCAGAATCACATTGGAACCTATTTTGTTAGCTTTTATTGATATTCATTTATTTTTTCTATTTCTATTTTTACCCTCTCTAAATGCCGCCCCTGACGTGTGCCACTAATAAAATAGGGGCATATTTTTCTTGATTCCGATATCTTTAAATGTCCTGATGTTTTACAACCTTTTCGAGATAAAACTTCAGATTTTTGTGAGCTTTCATTTATTTTTATTTATTTATTTTTTTTTACTTTCTCAAAATGTCGCCTCCTGGCACGTACCGGCTGGGGCGTCACCCTGATTGGAGATATGCATGGCCCTACATACCACACATCTCCTAAAAAACAGATATGAAACTTTAATTATTAGACCTTGAAAGGTTTGCGGTAATATCTGGAAATATGGTGTTAATGATAAACGATCAAGAATATGGTAAGTTATGCACAATGAATTAATTTTATATACAATCGTAAAAAACTTACAATAGTAATTCTAGTAGACTAATCAATATGATATAAGAAGATGATATTTAACAAAATGTTTCGATAAATGATGATTATTTCAGTTGCTTGAGTCAATGGTAGTTCGATATTTATTTAGTTTTTGCAGAGTGTTATCCCCATCTGTCTGGTCGTTGCTGGTTCACTACGTTTCGTCCAAATCTGGCCTTCTTCGGGTGATTAACCAGGACAGGATAGGAATGTTAAGTCGCGTAAATATCTCATCAGTAATTACTGCCTTCCATAGTTGTCGCTATTTCATCAGGTTGTACCCAACAAAACCTTTGACCTGCTTTTGGTGGGATTAAAGCTGCTATCTTCATTAAATGCTCATCTGGAACCGAAGGGATTCAACGCCTCTATCCACTGCTCTACGGACAGCGAAATGAAAGTTGTTTTTTTGGAGGGGGGGCATTGAATCCAGATTTTCGTTCTTATATGGCCTCCCATTGTCAGTTCTGTATTGAATGTAATTATATATTATTTTTTCATTGGAATAATTTGAGATGTGTAACTAGCGTATTTATTTATTTGTTTGCGGACTGCTATATTCATCTTCAAAGTTGTTGTTTTGTTAGGCAAAATGCGGTAAGACAACAACAACTATGGAAGGCAGTAATTAATGGAGTACAGTTACTAGAGTTCCTATCCCGTCGCGGTTAAAGACCTGAAGAAGACTAGAGGGCGTGTTGGCCGAAACGTGGTGAAACAACAACAACAACAACAACTGTGAAGATGAGAATAAAACTCCACATATATATAAATAAATATACAAATTAATCATCCAAAGGAAATTAAATATAAAGAAATAGGCGCATCGATATAGTATTAGTTTATATAATGTCGATTTCTGTAAAATCACACAAAAAAAAACTTCCTTTTCTTTTATATCGCAAAAAGTTTCCGTGCTTTCAACTGTTCAAATCTTCCAGTGTTTAATCGTGCCTATCAGTTTTGTCGTTAGGCAGAGGGAGATTTTTAGTTTTATATTAAACTTTGCAGAACATGATTGGGTTTTATAAAGGTAAACGCAAAACAATAACACCATCTTTGATGGAGTTTATGCAACAAAAAAAATTAAATTATTCGGATCTGACAGCACCTGTCATCAAACGAGAACGAAATGTCTTCAAGTAGGGTATCATGACAACAAGCCGATAATTTTATTATCCTGTTTTTCTTCTTCTTCTTCTTCTTCTTCTTCTTATTATTATTATTATTATTATTATTATTATATTTTTAGATTTCATTTTAAACATGCCGTGGTGCCCGGGGTTGTCCGGATGTTTGGAGGTGTGTGTTGAGCAAAATAAAAAAAAAAGTGGTAAGAGGTAGTCAGGCTCGAACCCGTACCACGATGGAGGAAAAGAACGTTAGGTTTTTGCAGTTGAGCCTATCGCCAAAGCGGAAGTAACGTAGGTTTAAATTAAGATTAGCCAATCGAAGAGAGGCGATGACTTTCAAAAATATCGGCGAAAAAAACGACGACTTCTTGAAGAAAAGTGCCCAGTTGAGGGTGAATGAATTAATGTTTTTGGCCAATTTGTCGATATTTGACGTCCTTTGATGTTATTCAATTTTTAATCAAATTGGTTGAATATTTTTAATTCTATACTTTATTACAACATCATTAAATAATCTCTTACATAATTTAAACTTCGAGACATTTGATGATACGGTAAACATGGTATTTTCCTACATAAACATGTAAAAATTGTATTTAGAAAAATTTGCTTTTCCTGATCAATATAAAAATACTATAAATGTTCATAGTTTTAGAGTAGTATACTCAATACAAAAACAAGCATACGTATGTACAAAACATGCAATGCATTAAAGGAGAAGCAAAGAAAGTAGATAACGTGCACCTATAACACACACGCACACACACACATATATATATGTGTGTGTGTGTGTGTGTGTGTGTGTGTGTGTGTGTGTGTGTGTGTATACACATACTAGTTTGGGTGGCCAGCGTTACCCAGCGTTGCCCAGCGTTGCCCGGCGTTCCCCGGCGTTGCCCGAGTATTTGGAGGTGTGTGTTGAGCAAAAACAAAAGTTGCTGTAGGAAGGCAGGCTCGAACCTGTACCGCGAAGGAGGAAAATAACAGAAAAAAACGTGGCGTCTTTGCTGTTATGACCACTGCCAAACCGGAAGTGACACAGGTTTAAATTAAGGCTAGACAATCGAAAAGAGGGAATAATGTTCGAAAATATCGGCGAAAAAAGCGACCCCTCTCTGTAGGAAAGTGTCCAGTTGAGGGTGTAGAAATTAATGTGTTTGGCCAATTTACACTTATACAGTACCCAGCATATCAAATTTCGAGTCTGTAGACTAAAACTTGACAGAATTATTGTGTATAACTACTCGGCAGTGCGGCTAGTCTAGAATATTTCCCTAGCAGTGGATTGAACCTAAATCATCGTGCTGGTAGTCGGCAGTTCTGACTACTGGACAATGGATAGGTGCTTGTCAACGACTCCTCAATTGTCCATCAAATATACATTAGCCCGTCGCTTTTACAGTGAACAAGCTGCTTGTTTATTTACAAACAAACAGTCAGCATCTCTCTCCCTCTCTCTCTCTGTATATATATATATATATATATATATATATATATATATGTGTGTGTGTGTGTGTGTGTGTGTGTGTGTGTGTGTGTGTGTGTGTATATGTTTCAAAGACTTACTTTTCTTTTTTATAACTTTCGTTTATTTTCTTCTGGATTTTTTTCATTACAGCTGTTTCGTAATGAAAAAAAAAATCCAGAAGAAAATAAACGAAAGTTATATAAAAGAAAAGTAAGTCTTTGAATTTCAACAAAGTTTTGCACTATTAAATAGATATATTGAGCTTAACTCGAAATTATCGGTGAATGGTTTTTAACATAACGGTCTAGAGGCGTTAAACGGAACGGTATACATTGAGATGAACAATATTACAAAAATAAACTTTCAAATATATACATATACATATGGATATAAAAGTGAAAGTGTCTGTGTGTCTGTGTACATTTCCCTACGCATTAACTCTGTTAATTTTTAATCTACAGACTCGAAACTTGATATACAGGGTACTGAGATTTGGGAAAATCTATATTATCGGGTGTCGGCCAGAAATTTGGCTGTTAAGGGGTCATGGTTCAACGATTTGACCTTTGAGAACTCTACCAAACTCCTCCGACAATATTCGGTCTAAACACTTGAAATTTTAAATGTAGGTTACATGAACATGGATCTAACTTAATAAATTGAGTTGAGCCCAAAACAATAAATAAAACAATAAATTTTAAGGGGTCATAATAGCGGTCAAAGTATTAAAAAATTGACCGCTTTTTTTTTTTTTTTTTGCTCAACATACACCTCCAAATACCTGTGCAACGCCGGGAACCCATGCTAGTATATATATATATATATATATATATATATATATATATATATATATATATATATAGTGTTATAATGGAATAAATCCAGAGGAAATCCGGGTATGAGAGCTCAATGTGGTAAACAGAGCAATAAGATAAAAATTATAACACGGAAATTACATAATTGTCGATGCAATAATTTATTTCAACCTTATGGTATTTTCAAGCATCTAAATCAGACAATTACATTTTTGATACTGAAAAAGAAAAGAAAAATCGTGCTTCGACCCTCAAAAAACCAAAGGTGGTGGTAGTAGCAATCCACTTAATACATTAATAGAGAGGGTGGTAGGGATTTAAAAAAATAAAAACGAAAAATTAAAAATAACAAATAAAAAAATTAGATTAGACACTTATAAGCGGCAGCTCGATGTAACCATAGATACACACACACACACACACTCACACACACACACACACGCAACACATACACATACACACACACACACGCCTCTAAGATGTACGTTCTGACATGTAAATGCCTTGACACGCGTTTACTAACCTAGGAATATATATATACTGGTTAACACGTAAAAGTATGAGAACATAAATGGTACTGCCGCCAAACAGTACTGTAAAAATATTTCCCCTATTATTCGACAATCAGTCAAGTACTAATTTGTTTACATTTCCAGCGTTATATTTTCATTAAAGTTTGTTTTCAATGTTACCGCCTATTTCTGTATGTTTTACAAACATTATTCATTATCGTAATTGAAATTAAAAAACACAAAAATCCCTACGAATTAAAACGTTCTCTTATAGATTAATCTTTTTATATAAGAGAACCCATTTTGATTAGTTGTTTTGTTATATTTTCTGATTTGTTTATAGTTCTGGAGGCATATTTAATCAATCTTAACGTTTCCATTTATTTTCTGATTCAGTTCTTTTTTTTTTCCTGGATATGACCTTAAACTCTATCTGATTGTGTAGCCCCAGCTTGCGGGCTTTGTGGAGTGTGGTGCCGCCCTTTAATTGCCATTGCTCCCAGGTCCACTCTGACCCGAGGTAGTAGTGCAATTTAGGGTCCCAACTATGGATTAAACAGAAACCGACTTGAAAAAAAAAAACTCTATTAAAAATATTTTCTTCAAAATAACTGGATTCAGCATTAAATAACCTGAAAAGGGTTGATATGCCGTAAACCAAAAACAACCAAACCAATCTGATTCAGTTTTTACTGTTCATGTTATGATTTTGTCTTTAACATTTAAATAAACTAATCTAGCGATAATGCTATCAGACCAGATAAACGATTAAATGAACTCACCATATTAAAATATGCTCCTTGTAATATATTCCCGATCCGAGAGGAAACCGTTCAACTCTGCCATCCAGACAGGGTAAGAATGAACGAACAGAAGAGAGAAAAAGATAAATCGACGAAACCGATTTTTGCCCCGGTGAAACTGATGAGACTATTTCCAGCGCACCACGAGAGATTCGCAGAAGCAATAGTCCTGAAATTGTTGTAGCAGTTGTAATAAGTGGACTCTTTAATGCTAACGCCTTCGAAAACGGTAACGCCCCTTTTCTTCTAAGAAGTTATATTCTACAGATTTGTGTGTGTGTATGTGTGCGTGTGTTTGTGTGTGCGTGAAATCACAAACATTTGGTCGTATAAGTAATAATCTAAAAAAGATGTAGAAATATTATGTTAAATCCTAATTGGAATATTTATTAATACAATATATTAATATACCAGCATGGGGGCCCAGCTTTGCTCGGGTGTTTGCTGGTGTGTGTTGAAAAAAAATGATAGTAGGAAGGCAGGCTCGAACCCGAACAGTGAAAGAGGAAACAAACGGGAAAAACGTGATGTCTTTGCTGTTACGACCACCGTCAACCCGGAAGTGGCGCAAGTTTAAATTAAGGCTAGACAATCGAAAAGAGAGGTGACTTTAAAAATTATCGGCGAAAAAGTGACCCCTCGCTCTAGAAAAGTGCCCAGTTGAGGATAAAGAAAGTAATGTTTTAAGCAAATTTTTCGGTATTTGTCGTCTAAACGGTCGAGCTTCAAAACGATACTGATCTTGTGAAAATCCGTCGCCTTTGTCGAAAATTTTAGGCAGACATGCAAACGTACATAAATACATTCATATATTGGTAGATCAAATTTTCGATCAAAATCGATTAAAAAGCTTCTCTGAATACCCTTTATGTAAAATTTCAAATCTTTAGACCAGAAATTGTCTGTATAATTTGGAAGAGACTGCAGAGGTCATTTTTTTTAACTTTGGCCCCTATTATTACCCCTTAACACTTATTATTGCGGCTCAAACCAAGTTATTAAGTTAGATCCATGTCCAAGGAACCTATATCTAAAATAGCAAATTGTCGGAGGAGTTTGGTAGAGTTCTCAAATGTCAAATCGTTGAACTTTGATCCTTTATCAGCTAAATTTCTGGCCGAAAACGGATAACAAGGACTTCCTAAATCTCAATACCCTATATATCAAATTTCGAGTCTGTAGACTGAAAATTGACAGAGTAATTGTGTGGGGAAATGTACACGGACTTCCTTTACCAACCGATTTATTCTAAGTTTAAGCTCCCACCTCTCAACTAGAACGCAGAAACACAAACAACAAATAAATTACTTAATTAAATCTCATCAATATAAAACATAAACTACTATAAAAAAATAAATTAAATAAATAAGTAAATTAGAAATAAAAATAAGTAAAAGAAAAACAAACAAACTCAATCATATAAAATTAAAAATCCATCAACAAGTTCCGGACAATTGTTTAGCCCGATACTGTTACTGTTTACAACAACACGTTTGAACCAAAGATAAACTATTATAAAAATAAACAAATAAATAAAATATTACAAAAATAAATAATTTAGAAATATAAAATAAAGAATTGAAAAAAAAAACCCTAACCATATACTACCTACAAGTTCCGATCGATGATTTGCTGCTGTATAGTTACTGCTTACAACAGCACGTTTAATCAAAGTCAAGTAAATATCTGATGAAGAGATCTTTCTCGAAATATTATATAACACGGATATACCATGAGACCGACTTTCCCAGGTGACTATTGTGCAAAGATAAATATATTGCGTATATGAAATATATGAATATGTACACATGTATTTATAAGTTGTATTAATAAAATTTCTCACCTGCTTCAGCTTGTGTCTTCCGTTACTTCTGAATTGTAGCGCCTTCTACAATTCTATTTAAATATATATATATATGTATATATATATATATATATATATATATATATATATATATATATATACTAGCATTTCAGCTCGGTGTTGCCCGGGTGTTTTGAGGTGTATGCTGAGCAAAAAGCGAAAACGGACACTTTTTTTTTAAATTTAACCCCTATTATGACCCCTTAACATTTATTTTTTTTGGGTTCGAATCGAGTTATTAATTTAAATCCATGTCCAAGGAATCTGTGTGTAAAATTTCAAGTGTTAAGACAACAAATTGTGAGAGGAGTTTGGTAGAGTTCTCAAAGGTCAAATCGTTTAATTTTTACACCTTTAACATCCAAACTTCTGGCCGAAAACCGATCACATTGATTTTCCCAAATCTCAGTACCCAGTATATCACATTTCGAGTCTGTAGACTGAAAATTGACAGAGTTATTGCGACGGAAAATATACACAGACACACAGACAGACACACACAGACACGTTCACTTTTATATATATACTAGCATGGGTGCTCGGCATTGCCCGGGTGTTTGAAGGTGTATGCTTAGCCCCCCCCCAAAAAAAACAGTCAATTTTTTTTTAATTTGATCCCTATTATTACCCCTTAACATTTATTGTTTGGGGCGCAAATCAAGTTAGATCCATAATCAGGTAGCATATATCTTATCCGAGCAAAAAAAAAAAGCTGTAATTTTTTAACTTCGACCCCTATTATGGCCCTTCAACATTTATTTTTTGAAGCTCAAATCAAGTTATAAAGTTAGATCCATGTCCAAGTAACCTATATCTAAAATTTCAAATGTTTATACCCCCAAATTGTGGGAGGAGTTTGGTAGAGTTCTCAAATGTAAAATCGTTGAATTTTGACCTCTTAACAGCCAAATTTCTGACCGAAAACCGATCACATCGATTTTCCCAAAATCTCAGTAACCTGCATATCAAATTTCGAGTCTGCAGACTAAAAATTGAGTAATTGCGTAGAGAAATGTACACAGACACGTTCGTTTATATATATATATATATATATATATATATATATATAAAGAGAGAGAGAGAGAGAGAGAGAGAGAGAGAGAGAATGCATTCAATATATAGTTATGATTTAAAACGTATTAGAAAAAAAAAAGACTCATGCGCCATCACCGAGAATCGAAACCAAAACTTTCAGCTCACGGTTTATTTTGCCTCTGCCGTCAACGACTGGGCTATGAAAACATGTTTACTGCAAGGCTAAAAATTAAAACATGAACCAATAGCTACTACGTTATGCATTCATAATACCGGCGTACGACCTTCGCTTGGCAAATTTCATCTTTTATTAATTTTCACACTCTTGTAGCGATTTTTCTGGGCTAAAACCCAATTATAAAGTTTTGCGTGGATTAAAATACCTCATACATGAAGTTCATCTCTTTACACCAAAGACTCTACGAGGTGTTTGGTAGGCAAAATTTGTTAAACAAAAGTATATACGTATACATAAATATATATAAAGAGGCATGCCTTTTTTCTGTTGTTCTTGGTCTTCGGGCCGGGATCAAAGTGTAGTATCTGTCTGAAAATGCTGCACTTTAAGTAATTGCCCGAGTCAATGGAAAAGAAATCCTCAATACTGGACAATTATTATTTTTGGTAACCAGTGCCCTCTTTTGCCTACTTTAAGGGGAGCTGGTTTTTACCCCACATTAAAAACGGCCTTGTGCCTAATTTGCTTTGGTGGGGAAGCAAATAAATACATTAAATAAATTTAACAGAGGGTTTTTAATATGAATATCAATACACACAAACGAAAAAGTAATTTATAACATGACGTCTTTGCTGTTACGACCACCGGCAAACCGGGAGTGACATAGGTTTAAATTAAGGCTAGACAATAGAAAAGAGGGGATTACTTTCGAAAATATCGCCGAGAAAAGCGACCCCTCCCTGTAGAAAAGTGTCCAGTTAAGGGTGAAAAATTAATGTTTTTAGCCAATTATCCGATATTTTTCGTCTGAAGGGTTGAGCGTTAAAACGATTTAGATCTTGTGAAAATTCGTCGCATCTGTTGAACATTTTAGGCAGGCATGCAAATATACATTCATATATTGGTAGCTAAAATTTTCAACCCAAGCCGATTAAAAAGATTGGCCTATCTCTGAATACCCTTTATGTAAAATTTCAAATGTTTAGACCAAAAATTGTTTGAGTAATTTGATAAGGACTGCAGCGGTCAAATTGTTTTTTGGTTTGACCCCTATTATGACCCGTTAACACTTACTGTTTTAGCCTCAAATAAAGTTATTAAGTTAGATCCATGTCCAAGGAACCTATATCTAAAATTTCAAGTGTTTATACCCAAATTGGCGGATTAGTTTGGTAGAGTTCTCAAAGGTCAAATCGTGTAACTCTGACCACTTAAGAGACAAATTTCTGGCCGAAAACGAATTACAAAGATTTTTCCAAATCTCACGTCCCTGTATATCAAATTTCGAGTCTGTAGACTGAAAGTTGACAGAGTTATTGCGTAGGGTAATGTACACAGAAAGACACACAGACACACAGATAATCAGACAGACACTTAGACTTTTATAGACATATAGATTACAAAAATTAGTATATAAATATATGAAACTTCAAGGTTATTCTTCAGTCAGAAATACAATCTTAAATTATCAATGTAATTTCAGTTGAAAATTCAGTTAAAAATTCCTAAACTGCAGATTATTAAAGCGAGTAGTTCACCTCATACTTAAAAATAATAAGATTCCACAGCATGTATGAGGACACAGTGCTGGTGAGTCGTCCGATTATTATTTTTTTTTTTCATGTTGTGTACGGAATACATAGCAAAGGAAATAAGAAAAAAAAAAGGCATAGAAACATTTGATTCTAAATTTGATCAACTTTTATTACTTAATTTTGATTCTGAAACGCATAAATGTTTAGACAAAGCATTCGACTTCTAATTTGGTTCACGTGACATACGGCATGATCACGTTTGACATACCGGTTCTCGTCAGATCACCGAAGTTAAGCAATGATGAGCCTGGTCAGTACCACATGGGTGACCATTTGGGACTTCCAGGTGCTATATGTACTCTCTGCTGTTCTCGCCATTGTTTCTAGTCGTCCTGGTCTTCTCCTTACCATTGGACTCAAGCAGCGCTGATTCAGGAGAGGTATGGTTGAAGACTGGGCAACCCTTGCCATACAATTACATGCGCAGTTGCCCCTACTGGGGGTATCCTTTGCCTTTCGGGACTGAACGGAGGCAACGCTGCTGCCCAATACCAATACATAAAAATTCATGTACATCTAAAATAATTCTGACGCTCCGCACTTCTTTATTTACATTGGAAGTGACGTCACACAAATCTTATAATACGGATGGCTATAATTGTAAAAATAATTTGTTTTATTTTTCTTTCATTTTGAGCTCCTTTTTTCTTCCGTTTGTTTTTGTTTTCTACAATTAATAAACCAGTTTACAAGTAAATTCAATTTTGGAAACCACTCGATTTTAAACGTTATTTTCATTTTCAGCGACCACGAAAACCTTTAAGAGTGGTAATTTTAAAGGAATTTGAGGATGGAGTAATTCTTCATGTTTACCTTTTTTTTTTAATTGAATTGTTAGGTGAAAGTACAGAATAGTTACAATACACCCTCCCTTGTCCATGTTAAATAATAGGTTTCTAAATAATAGCGTTAAAAATAGCTCGGGTCGTAAAGTGCAGGACTGCAGGAGTACCTATAAAAGGTAACGCCGGATCGGAAAAAGAGCTCAAAATGAAAATAAAATAAATTCTCCGCTCAAAATAAGAAATGGGAGAAAAAAAAGTTAAATTCTCCGCTGTGTTAGTAATTAAAAATTAAAACAAATTCTCAAAATGAAAAGAAATGTTAGATTCTCCGCTCAAATACCAATATAACAAATGGGGGAGAAAAAAAATTAAATTCGCTAAAACAAATTATTTTTTTCAGGATAACCCAATTTTCAACAACGATTATAGAACTGCTTCTAAAAAAGTTCAAAATAAAATGACTCAAAATAATCTTTGCAAATATAAATTAATTGATAAAACTAAATTTAATTAACTATAAGCCGCATTTAAGAATTTTATGCGTAACAGATTTATAGTAAATTCTATAATGATCTGTCAGTTTTTTCCGAGAGTAAAACGTGTACATAAAAATATATAAAATACCAAAACTTATATTAATATATGTATAAATACACGCATATATATATATATATATATATATATATACGCATATATATATATATATATATATATATATATATATATATATATATATATACACGCATTCTGTAGACTGTTGGGTAAAACTGTAGAATATCAAGTTTGTGGTTGACGATTTGATCCTGGTCTCTGTTTTGTCTAGACACATGGAAAACCTATGTGGATCGATCTCTCTCTTCTCTCATCCTCTCTTTCTCTCTCTCTCCCTCTCTCTCTCTCTCTCTATATATATATATATATATATATATATATATATATATGTCTGTGTGTGTGCGTGCGTGTATATATATATAGTAAGTTAGGTTTATGCCTGACGAATTCTCGCGAGAATGAAACCTGTGGTATTTTGTGTAGCTAAACTACCATATATATTTTCATAACTTACTACCTCGCCATGCATACGTATTGAGCACAGTCGAAGTAAATACTGAAAATTTACGCATAAAATAAAATCCTCGTATATTAATTTATGTGATTAAATGAAGTATATATATATGTATATATATGTATATATGTATATATATGTAGATATATATATATATATATAAGAGTAAGAGCAATAAGTTAATAAAACACGTTAAGAAACACTTTGAAAAATAGTTAAAAATATATTTAATCTGAAGAGGAAACACTTACTCCTAGTCCTAGTATAAGCTCTATCTCCTATTTGGCTTTATCGAGGTTTTGCGTCTGGTCGAGATTACTTTATAAATAATAATTCTTTAATATTTATAATATACTTTAGTTTTACGATCTTGGATTATTTTGGTAAATTTAATTGACTTTTTTAATTTATTTTATATATATATATATATATATATATATATATATATATATATATATATATATATATATATATAAGCACATACATTAACAAACCTGCAGACTATTGCTGCAGCCATAATTCCCGAGAGGGTAGACAGTTCCTCGTTCAAGGACTATCTAATTGATATATTTCCGTGGTTTCTCGGAAAATTCTGCTTGATTATCCGTGGGAAAATTCATTGCGATTTTATTTTTATTTTTTTTCTTCATAGACTAGTGCGCGTTGCTAACACATTCATAATTTTAATTAAAATTTAATAAAAAAAAAACAAGCAAAAATACTTACGATCTTAAATTGTTGTCCAAGCCGTTCTTATTCACATGAAAAGATTTCACTTGTGATTAAATTAAGTCATTTATTCGTAATGATTCGTCATTTTAAAAAAAAAATATTTTTTTCGTTTTTTTTTTTTTTTTTACATTTTGTGTTCATATACTTTTAGGTTGTAGTATGTGCTGTCTTTTCTCTTTTCTTTTAAACGTTTAAAAGTTAATAAATGTGTTACGCTATTCCTGGTTACGTGATATCATACGGACTGACACAGTTTTATCAAGTTATAAAAGAAATTATTAAAAGTGTTGTTCAGCGTTGTATAATAGCAACCTGACTGACAAAACGTATCCTTTATGAAGTAACAGTAATCATGAATAGATGGAATTTAGAAAGAAGTTTCATGGAAAAATATTCTCCCAGATATCCTTGCGTCTATATTTCTCAACGGAACCTGAGATATTCGTCGATACAGTAGTAATGAAATTGCGATAGCAGTTGCAATATGTGCGCGTTTGAATGGAAACGCCTTCGAATAGGGTAACGCCTATGGATTCTCGTAGAATGGCATAGATAGGAACAACAATTTTATCAAACTATACAAAAGTTATCAATCATGATGCTGGAACAAAATGGAAACTTTCCAAGTAATGTTCTAATGTACTGAATACATATACGAAATGAATATACTATATAAAAAATACTAAACAACTCATGAACACTTAGATCGGAAATGAAAACACTTTATCTAAATTTTAGTTGGACATTTATAGATTCGAGGAATTATTCGGGTGTTTTATGCATTAATAAAGATGATGATCCCTCTTATATATATGAAGAACGATGACAACACAAACGTTAAGAACTTGTTTGCTTCCACTAAAATAAGCATGTGTGATCATTGTGTTTAAGAAGGCATATTACAAGGCAACATGAAGCAATTATCATCACTGTTTTTGTAAGATGATTAAAAATAAAAAATGGTTGATTCAATATACGATGAAAGGAAGAAAGAAATATTCTGATAGTTAAACGATTGAGGCATGATAAAAAATACAAATCAAATAAGCAAAATCTAAAGCTCGGACAGAGCTGATAGAAATCATTTATCCTGCCTTGATAGAGTTAAAACTTCGTAACCTCGTAGGGGATGCCCTTTTATCTTCCCTGCAAACTCTTTCTCACTGAAGGGATGTTGCGAGTCTGTCTCTGCATTATCGTGATTTTCATGGCAAGTGCTCGTCTGAACTCCAATCTATGGTCCCCACCCCTCGGCAAACTTTCACGAGAAACACTCGTTTAAACACTATCAATAATTTCACCCCCTCTTTATCTGTGCCTAAACCGAAACGTAGATTCCATGAACAAAGTTTCTGTCTTAGAACTGCACGCCTGTGGAACTGTCTTCCGTTTGCTATCTTTCCAGCTTACTAAAATATGGTTGTCTTCAAGTCCAACGTAGAGAAGTTATTGTGAGCCGTTCCACTTAAGTTAACAAATTTACCAAATTTTCATTACAAACGATTATTATATTTTCCAATTGAATACTGCACACTCTTTATCTCTTATCCTCGAGTAGCCTCTGAGCCTTGATAAGTGTTATGATGCCTATGTAAAAAAAAACAGAAAAAACAGCGTATTAATGTGGATTTATTGTTTTCAAAGTATATACATGATAAAGCTATTATGGTATTAGACTATGACGTCAATCCCTATTCGAACTTTGTACAAAATCTATTGAGTTTAACATCTTTTAACGAAAAACAGAAATTCCAGGAATCTTGTTAATGTAAGAAGTGTATAATATCTATATGTCTATAAAAACTAGTATGTGTGTGAGGGCAACTCTCAACCGATATACTCAACGGAGTTTTGATCAACAAACCTGAAATTTGATACAGAGGCTATATGGGCGTGCGGAAAATTTTAATCGGTTTTCCTCGGAAGTAAAGAGATATCAAAAGGTCAAAATATAAAAATTATCGAATTTTTAGCTGTTTGTAAAAAGTTTCTGGACTGCGAATGAACATTCGCGAATCATTGATATTACATCTTCCACATGTCAAAAATAAGTACCGCATTTTGGGGTAAATATTCCAAGTCCGGGATAATTGTGCTAACTAGCTAAAAGTGACATTTTAGCAACCACGCATATAAAGAGCACTTTTTTTTTGTTGGAACAATTAGTTCCGGATTTGGCGCAATTGCCCTAGAATACGATAGGTCTTAACACACTTATTGTAAGATCGTGGCAAGTTGGCCATACTTGTTTTAATATCTTTAAGTTTTTGTTTCGATCCCAGCCCGAGTATACTATTTTGTTTTACTTACAATAAATGAACTGTTTAGAAAAACATACTACTCGCATGCACATTTCTAATTTCTTTCCGATTTTTACTTCACTTTTTAAAGGAATTTAACATTTAATATCGGATAACGCCGGATGCATATTCTAATCTATATCTATCTATCTATCTATACATCTATATATAAAAGTGAACGTGTCTGTTTGTGTATGCATGTGTGTCTGTGTACATTTCCCTACGCAATAACTCTGTCAATTTTAAGTCTACATATTCGAAATTTGACATACAGGATACTGAGATTTGGGAATATCGATGAGATCGGTTTTCGGTCAGAAATGTGGCTTTTAAGGGGTCAAAGTTCAACGATTTGACCTTTGAGAACTCTACCAAACTGCTCCGAAAAGTTTGGGTCTAAACACTTGAAATTTTAGATATAGGCTCCTTGGACATGGATCTAACATAATAATTTGATTTGAGCCCAAAACAATAAATTTTAAGGGGTCATAATAGGGGTCAAAGTTAAAAACATTGACTGTTTTTTTTTGCTCAGCATACACCTCCAAACACCCGGGCAACGCCGCGCACCCATGCTAGTATATCTGTAAAAGCGAACGTGTCTCTGTCTATGTGTGTGTGTCTGTGTACATTTCCTTACGCAATAACTCTGTCAATTTTAAGTCTACAAACTCGAAATTTGATATACAGGGTCCTGAGATTTGGGAAAATCGATATGATCTGTTATTGACCAGAAATTTGGCTAGTAAGGGGTCAAAGTTCAACGATTTGACCTTTGGGAACTCTATCAAACTCCTTCTACAATTTTGGGTCTACACACTTGAAATTTTGGATATATGTTCCTTGGACATGGATCTAACTTAATAACTTTATTTGAGCCCACGACAATAAATTTTAAGGGATCATAAAAGGTGTCAATGATAAAAAAAATTGACCGCTTTTTTTTTGCTCAATATACACCTCCAAATTTCCGGGCAACGACGGGAACCCATGCTATTATATCTTTAAAAGTGAACGTGTCTGTGTTCCCCTGTGTCTCTCTGTCTGTGTGTCTGTGTATACTTTCCTTCGCCATAACTCTGTTAATTTTCAGTCTACAGACTCGAAATTTGATATACATGGTACTGAGATTTGGGAAAATCTATGTTATCGGTTTTGGGCCAGGCATTTGGCTGTTAAGGGGTTGAAGTTCGACGTGTTGTACCGTTGAGAACTCTACCGAACTTCTCCTAGGATTTTGGTTCTAAACACTTGAAATTTTAGATATAGGTTCCTTGGACATGGATCGAACTTAATAACTCGATTTGAGCCCAAAAGAATAAATTTTAAGGGGTTATAATAGGGGTAAAATTTGAAAAAAATGACCGTTTTTTATTTTATTTTAATTTTTTTTTTTTTGCTCAGCATACACCTCCAAACACCCGAGCAACGCCAGACGCCCATGCCAGTATATATATAAAAGTGAAAATGTCTGTCTGTTTGTGTGTCTGTGTCTGTTTGTGTACATTTCCCTACAAAATAACTCTGTCAATATTCAGTCTACAGTCTCGAAATTTGATATACAGTGTAATGAGATTTGGAAAAATTTTGTTATCCGTTTTCGGTTAGAAATTTGGTTTTTAAGGGGTCAAAATTCAAGAGGTTGACCCTTCAGAACTCCTCCCAATATTTAAATTTTAGATATAGGTACCTTTGAGATGGAGCTAACTTAATAACTCGATCTGAACCCAAAACAATAAATTGTAAGAGGCCATAATAGGGGTCAAATTAAAAAAAAATTGACCGTTTTTTTTCTCAGCATACACCTCCAAAAACCCGGGCAACGCCGGGCTGAAATGCTGGTATATCTATAATAGTGAACGTGTCTCTGTGTCTGTGTATGTGTGTCTGTCTGTGTGCCTGTGTATATTTTCCTTCGCAATAACTCTGTGAATTTTCAGTCTACGTACTCGAAATTTAATATACAGGGTATTGAGATTTGGAAAAATCTAATATGATCGGTTTTCGGCCAGAAATTTGGTTGTCAAGAGGTCAAAGTTCAACAATTTGACCGTTGAGAACTCTACCAAAATACTCCGCCAATTTTTGGTATAAACACTTGAATGTTTGGATATATGTTCCTTGGACATGGATCCAACATAATAACTTGATTTGAGCCCAAAACAATAAACGTTAAGAGGTCACAATAGGGGTCAGAGTTTAAAAGAATTGGCCGCGTTTTTTTGTTTTTTGATTTTGCTTAAAATACACCTCCAAACACCCGGGCAACGCCGGGCTAAAATGCTAGTATATCTATAAAAGAGAACGTGTATGTATGTTTTTGTGTCTGTCTGTGTGTCTGTGTATATTTTCCTTCGCAATAACTCTATCAATTTTCAGTCTACAGACTTGAAATTTGATATACAGGGTATGGATATTTTGGAAACATCTTTGTAATCCGTTTTCAGCCATAAATTTTGCTGTTAAAGCCCCAAAGTTCAACGATTTCACCTTTGAGAACTGTACTAAATTCCTCAGAAAATTTTTGGTCTAAACACTTTTAATTTTAGATATAGCCTACTTGGAAATAGGTCTAACGTAATAACTTGACTGTAATCCCCAAAAATAAATGTAAATGGCTCATAATGAGGGTCGAATTTATAAAAAAAACTGTGACCGTTTAACACAAAGGCATCAGGTTTTTCCCCGTTCTTTTCCCTCGTTTGCGGTACTTATTCGAGCCTGCCTGCCTTCCTACTACTACTATTTTTGCTCAATATACACCTCTAAATACCCGGGCAACACCAGGTATCCATGCTAGTACTTGTATATAATAGAAAATGAGTCAATTATCAAACAACAAGTTAAGACTATATTATTCCCTTTAACATCCGTTCAAATTGTTCGAGAGGAGTACAACTTATGTTAAACGTGTTCCTCTCGAATAGTTTATTTCTGAAATATACTGTAAAATATGTCAGATGATTTCAACGCTTTTACTAAATAAAAAAGATAGCATAAATTTAGAAAATTTTATGCACATAATTATTGAACTAAATTTAATAAAATGATAAAAGTCATCAAAAACGTTTATGGCAAAGAAAACGAGTCCCAACTCTAATTAGGTCTCGTGTCTTAGTGTTTTGTCTAAATGAAATGAAATTTTGGTCATTACTAGTTTATTATATTCAAACATCACATCAAAACACTAGGGTATTTGGCCTTTTTTTTCCGTTGACTGTTAAATGCCCATAAAAAAAATTGAATGTCCTCTGTTTTTTGGGGGGTCACCCTGTATATATATATATATATATATATATATATATATATATATATATGCATATATATGCATATATATGCATATATATGTATATGTATATATATATATGTATATATATGTATGTATATATATATGTATATATATGTGTATATATATATATGTATATATATGTATATATATATATATATATATACATACATATATATATATAACACCAGTTGTGAACACTGGGGAAAAGATTAAGAGTCAGAAAGGTGAGAATTTGATGTCTTACTGCTGAAGGGTTCTCATAAAAGATTAAACCTGATTGTCTATGAATAGAAGAGAAGAAGCGATATGTGTTTTATTTACTTTCGCTTTGCAGTCGTTGAATTAGCATAGAAATGAAGAACTACTTGGATAGCCATGTGAGAGATGTGGATATTTTTAGGCGTTGATTACAAATTACTAATAAGTAACACGCCTAAAATACATATAGTTTCAATTATACTTTAATTTAAAAGAAATTAAATATTTTAGCTTAGAGTTCACGTTTTTGAAGCATAGTTCTCTCTACAGAAAGCTGAGGGATGTTGCTAAAAAATGTCAAAATGATTTAAAAGGTATATTTTGAGAACTATCAGTTAACACTTAAGACCGGGTCCTTGGAATAGTGATTTCTCTACCTGATACACAGTGTGCCAAAGAAAGAGCTGAATGAGATAAAACTCATACTTCCACAGAGAATTATTATAGCCAACAACACATTTCTCGATGGATACCTTCAACTTATACAGCCGCCATTGCACAAACGCAGCGTGCATTTCGATGACTCATCCACCGCAAGCAAGTATAAATAGCAAAAGTTTTCACAAACTAGAAATAACTGTTAAAAATTAACAAGCGCAAGCAATAATCGCATACCGAAGTTATAAGGAAACACATAGAGTTACATAAAACAGTTATTTTGTGAAAATTCGTAAAAGTGTGATAAATATAAGTTAATAAAAAAGTTCACACTAATTAACAACAGTTGGTTCAACTACATAGCAACCGAGAACGTTGGGTTGATTTCTGCGTTAGACCTATCAAGTTACTCCTTTCCAAATGTTCCTTAACGGATAAGTGACCACACTTGTATCTCCGCAAAACATTCCTTCTAATGCCTCCGACATTATTAAGAAACCTTGACACATCCAAGGGATGTGAGCCTTAGCTCATCCCTGAAATATGTATGAGTAAATGTTCCGCTGATCTAATTCCTGTCATTTCCAAACTCTAAAACTAATGCTTAGCTGAGTAGGGTTTTCCTGATATTGACATATCTATTGTTGTACTGGTATTCAATAACTCTGCCAAAATTACTGCTTTGCTCAATTATCATCACAATAGTTTTCTGTCCCTCTTCGCTAAAATCTTTTTGTCCTTAATTAATCAACCAATCATTCTATATCTTACAATTGCGAAAGGTTTCCCTAACAGTACGGATTTAAGCAATCCTATGCTACTGCAGACATTTTAACTATCATTTATGAACTTATATATGATAGATAAGATATAGCTAAATCTATATACCTTGATATATCCAAAACTTGCAATAAGGTCTTATACCTGGATGTGTGTAACTGTGTGGTGAAATCCTGGTGCAATCAGGTGACTATTAGCAGAACCTATATGTGGCAGCAAAACTACGCGCCGGTCCACAAGTCCAAAGAGATCGTCGGGTTAGGATTCAGAATGAGTGCTACGACTTGGTACTCTTGCACCCATTGCCCCCCTCCTAATCCGACCTCAACAACCCGAACAATTTCGTTTTATCATACGTCTAGAACATCGCGAACATGACCTTCCATAACATAAAGGCTACTCTGATCGTCGCTATCCGTCTACTATCAGCCGAGCCCCCGCCGGCACTTGTGGAAACGGCATGTTCCCAATTACGGACATACAGAAGCATTGATTGAACCTGAAGTCGGCTACATTGAACTAATGTCAACTCTAGTACACAACCAAGTTACCTGAATTGATTTCTTTTCAATAAGAGTTTAAAAATAAGGCTGTAATGTTGTTCCGTACTGTATAAAACAAATTATCTACTTTCACATACTTATTCTATCATTTCCAAACATTAAGTTTAAAACGTGTTAACGATAAAAAGAAATTGCTGGTTAATTGCTTAATAATTTTCAAAGAACTATCAATAAAATTATATACAATCAAATGCATATTAATTCTAAAATATGAAGCTATGACAATCGTATTTCATTTCAAGTAATTAAAATTAAAAAATATGAATTAGTTGATATTAAAAATCTATTATAAAATCTAAAAAAGATCACTGGCATCTGAAAATAACATTGAGATTCTGATAGCATAAGAGACTTTGCGAAATCTAAATTTAAATAAAATTAACTCATTCATTGGCAACTTACACGCACCATAAATATTCTAAATTTTATAATGATAGATTAATTATACAAGCAGTGAAAATGTTCGACAAGAAACAACAACATTTCTAGGGCAGACGAGAAATACAGCAAGTACATCTGCCAGTTCCAGCCAGAAACGCAAAAGTAATCAGGATGTAGAAACGATCAAGCAGTAATAATACAAGCAAAATTAACATGTAATCTCCCCCTCTCTCTCTCTCTCTCTCTCTCTCTCTCTCTCTCTCTATATATATATATATATATATATATATATAAATGAACGTGCCTGTGTGTGTCTGTGTGTGTACCTTTCCCTACGCAATAACTCTGTCAATCGTAGGTCTACAGACTCAAAATTTGATATACAGGGTACTGAGATTTGTCTTTTTTTTTTTTTTTGCTCACCATCCACTTCCAAACACCCAGGCAACGCCGGGTAGAAATGCTAGTTTACAATAAATCTATAGATATATAAAAGTGAATGTGTGTGTGCGTGTGTGTTTGTGTGTCTGTGTATTTGTGTGTCTGTGTACATTTTCCACCGAAAGAACTCTGTCAATTTTCAGTGTACAGACTCGAAATTTAATATACAAGGTACTGAGATTTTGGGAAAATCTTTATAATCCGTTTTCGGCCAGGAATTAGGCTGTTAAGGGGTCAAAGTTTAACGATTTGGGTCTAAACAATTGAAATTTTAGATATATGTTCCTTGGACATGGATATAACTGAATGACTTGATTTGAGCCCAAAACAATAAATGTTAAGGGCTCATAATAGGGGTCAAAGTGAAAAAACTTGGCCTCTACGGTCTCTACTAAATTACTCAGATAATTTCTGGTCTAAACATTTGAATTTTCACATAGAGGGTATTCAGAGATAGAGATAGCTTTTTAATCCGTTCGGGTCAAAAAATTTAGTTACCAATATATAAATGTATGCATGAATGTATGTTTGCATGTTTGCTTAAAGCTTTCGACAGAAGCGACAGCTTTTACCGTTTACTGTATCGTTTTGAAGGGCGACCTTTCAGACGACAAATATCGAAACATTGGCTTAAAAAATTAATATCTTCACATTCAACTTTTTTCGCAGATATTTTTTAAAGTCATCCTCTCCTTTCGATTGTCTTGCCTTAATTTAAACATAAGTCACATCCGGTTTGGCGGTGGTCGTGACAGCAAAGAGGTCAGGGTTTTCCCCGTTGTTTTCCTCCTTAGCGGTACGGGTTCGAGCCTGCCTTCCTACTACCACTTTTTTTTTTTTTGGTCAACATACACACCCAAAAACACGGGCAACGCCGGACACCCATGCTAGTATGTCTATAAAAGTGAATCTGTCTGTGTATCTATCTGTGTGTCTGGGTGTCTGTGTACATTCCCCTACGCAATAAATCTGTCAATGTTAAGTCTACAGACTCGAAATTTCATATACAGTGTACTGAGATTTTGGAAAATCTTTGTAATCTGTTTTCGGCCAGAAGTTTTGTAGTTAAGGGGTCAAAGTTCAACGATTTGGCTTTTGAGAACTCTACCAAAGTCCTCCGCCAATTTTGGGTATAAACTATTGAAATTTAACATATATTTTCCTTGGACATTGATCTAACTAAATAACTTGATTTCAGCCCAAAACAATAAATGTTATGGTGCGATACTAAAGGGCAAGTTTAATTTTTTTTTTACTCAATATATACCTCCAAACATCCGGGCAACGCCGGGATGAAATGCTAGAATGCTAGTATACATATAAACATACACACGCTTACACACGACCATGCACGGGGATACGTCATACACACACACACACACACATATATATATATATATATATACTAGTCCGGGTGCCCGGCTTTCCACGTGTGTATGGAGGTGTGTGTTAAGCAAAAAAAATCGTAGTAAGCAGGCAGGCAGGCTCGAACCCGAAGTTCGAAAGAGGAAAAGAGCCTGAAAAACAACAGAAAAAATTTATGTCTTTGTTGTTGCGACCCTCGCCAAACCTGAGATGGCTTTCGAACATAATTTAAATATAAATAAAAAAACGACTTTATTATTTCCTGAATTAAGCTTACTTTTCAATGAAAATTCCTTTCTCTCTTTCTCTCTCTCTCTCTCTCTCTCTCTCTCTCTCTCTCTCTATATATATATATATATATATATATATATATATATATATATATATATAACTACTTCATTTACTCATATAAAATTAATATACGAAAGTATAGATTTATGCTTAAACTTTAAGTATTTATTCAAAAGTGCTCAATACGTAGGTAGAGCTAGTTAGTAATTAATCGCCATATATATTTTATAAATTACTATATCTATATATATATATATATATATGTGTGTGTGTGTGTGTGTTGTATGTGTGTGTGTGTATGTATATGTGTGTACGTGTGAATGTATCTATTTTTACTCAGTTTTTTATTTTATTTTAATTAAAATTTTCAAAATGTGTAAAAAATTAATTAAGTTTAAAACGTGTTAATGATAACAACAAATTGCTGGCTAATTGCTCAATAATTTTCAAAGAACTATCAATAAAATTATATACAATCAAATGCATATTAATTCTAAAAGAGGAAGCTAGGACAATCGTATTTCACTTCAAGTAATTAAAATAAAAAATATGAATTAGTTTATATTAAAAATCTATTATAAAATCTGAAAAAGATTACTGTCATCTGAAAATAATATCAAGATTCTGGCACTATAAGATACTTTGCGAAACCTACATTTAAATAAAATTAACTCATTCATTGGCAATTTACACGCACCATAATTATTCTAAATTTTGTAATGGTAGATTAATTATACAAGCAGTGGAACTGTTCGATTAGAAACAACAACGTCATAAGAGACGTGTCATGACGAAGAAAAAGAATATATATATATATATATATATATATATATATATATATATACAGATTGAAAAAGAAGTGTATATCTCCGAAATATATCTCTCTCTTTAAAAATAAACGTCCGTTTATTTTATAAAGTTTTTAAAAAGTCGCGTTGTTATTTGGCTTTAAAGTGTTAAATGTAAAACGTTTTCAAATTTCACTCAACGCCTTTAATGGATAAACCTACCCAGACTTTCAAATCACGCGCGACCACGCGTAATTATACGGCTACAGAAAAAAAGAACACTGCTAACATCAAGTGGACTTAAAATTCTTCCATTCAACATCATGACGAAGAAAAAGAAATATATATATATATATATATATATATATATATACATATACAGATTGAAAAAGGAGTGTATATCTCCAAAATATATCTCTCTCTTTAAAAATAAATATCCGTTTATATTATAATGTTTAAAAAAAATCGCGTTGTTATTTGGCTTTAAAGTGTTAAATATAACACGTCTCTTGTGTGATTTTCAAATTTCACTCAACGCCTTTAATGGATAAACCTACCCAGACTTATAATCACACACACACACACACACACACACACACACACACACACACACACACACACATATATATATATATATATATGTATATATATACATAGAGACAGAGACAGAGAAAAAGAGAGAGAGACAGACAGACAGACAGAGAAGGAGAGAGAGACAGAGGGAGAGAGAGATGGATAGATAGATATGTGCGTGTGTGTGTGCGTTTATATATTTTTATATGTGTGCGTAAGTGTGTATTTATATATAATAGCTTCCTTCTGTCTTGAATGAATATGGATACCAACTGTAAGGGAGCCTGCACGATGATATTTTCTGACAAGTATTGTGAAATCTCCAACAGCACCTCTCCGTAGTCGGCGTTGTAAAATACCAGTGGAATGCGCCGGTCTAGGACGACTAGACACAATGCCAAGATAACCGCAGAGCACATGCAGCGCCTAAAATCCCCAAATGACCATTCATCTGGTACAAGCCAAATTCAACGTTACTTAACTTAGGTTATCTAACGAGATAGTTAAGTTAAGTAACGTTGAATCTGGCTAGAACCGGTCTTTCAACGTGATTATGCCATATTCCTGATATTTTATATACACACACACACACGCACACACACACACAGAGGACACATCACACATCACAAACACACGCGTGCGCACAGACACACATAGATAGGTAGATAGATGAATGTGCGTATGTATATATGTAGATCCATAAATATAATTATATTTTCGTTTACATTGAATATAAAAGTACAAAATCAAAACATATTTTCAAACTTTTCCGATAAATTTCGTATCTGCTGTTCATAAATCGATATCGCTAGATTAATATGAAAACAAAAAGCATCAACAAAGACTTGTTGTCAATAGTAAATCACTATTGAACATTTGAAAACATTTGAAGCTAGAATCGAGTTTTCTTTAAACCAAACATTAATAAAATATTAGTAATAATTATATATTATCACATAGAATTAAAAAAAACACAGATTTACACAAATTTTATTTTAAAATGGAATTGCGCAGAAGATAAAAGAACTTATTCTCTAGACTACGATATCGGTTTAATCTGTCCAGGCAGAATATGGTGTTTTGAGCGTTGCTTTCCGATAATGTGGCTGTTACATAATTGAATGTCCTAGATCGGCTAATGATTGATAACAATTGAACTAAGTTGACTAGAAGTGGCATTATTAAACGTTATTCACTTCGGAAATATAGATTTAAAAAAAAAAAAAAAAAAGATAGCTTCGATTCCAAAATTTTTCCGCGGATTTCTGATTCATATGTAAACATTTTTCATTTTAATATTTTTATGTGCATTGTATTGATAATCATTTTCGTTTTTTTTTTTCTGTTCACAGTTATCCAATATCAAACAGATACGATATGTTCTGTTCAGTTTTCGTTAATTAGAATGTATTAATATTATTGAACATAATATTCCGGACACGACCGTGGAAAAATAGTATCCGCCTCAGACTAAGAGAAAGTATGAACAGATAGAAAGGAAGAAATAGTTTCTTTAATGAATGTGAGTATTACTTTTGAAGCTGTTTAACCGCAGCCAAAACAGTCGCAGAGACTGTAGTCAAACAATTGCATTGGCAGTTGTAATAAGTGAATGATTTGATGAAAACGCCTTGCAATACGGTAAAATTACTGTTATCTGTACAAATAACCTTCGTAATAAAATATTTATATGCGATTTTTATAAAATCCTATAATATATGTAACCCTAGATTCTTCGGACCACTGATCTCACCTAAAGCTTTTATGTTCAAAACTTTTCGGTCGATGAAAACTTCGGCCTTCTGCATGTGTCTTGTAATTCTTAAAATGATCCGCTGCATGACAGATAAAGTTTTAGGTGAACTTCAATATTAAGTGACACGATCCTGGAAGTTGGAGGTTAAAGTCTCAATGTGGGTGATATCCAGAATACAATTTCAATTACTTAAGAATTCTATCTGATCATGGCTCAGAGAACGAAAACATGTTTATCCCGTAGATTAAAAAATAAGTTCTGTTCAAAATGCCGGGCAGATTCTATAATTTGACAGAAGGATTCACGAGTTATACAAGTGGTTTTATGTTGTGTAAGGAAATAAACTATAAACCATATAGTAAAATGAATTTATTACGACACAACACTGAAAATCCCCACTGTTAAATTAAAACATAAGACCGTAAGTTTTAATCTAAGTGAGAATGACGTCCATTTATTCAGTTAATTACAAATTACGGCAAATTTAAATTAAAAATGATAATACTTATTACAATTATAGATCAATTAGAGAAAGACGGATAAAGAAATGGGGAACCACTAGTTTTAATATCAGAATGAATAGTTTTACAGAAAAGTGCGACACGGGATTAAACTCTATCTTTTCTAAGCATTTCCTTAAAAACTAGCTCGCCCTCACATCTGACACAAATTCTGACAATGTTCGATCACTGAAGACAGCCGGCCTTTAGAGATCACTGAGTCCTTAATTCAGTTAATTACAAATTACGACACATTGAAATAATAAAATAATATTAATGTATTAATATATTAGCAAGAGAAATAAAAATAGGTTTTGCGTTTATTTTGTGGTACTATTAATTTTAGAAAATCTTAGGCACGGACAAAAAAAAAGGAAAAATAAACAAGTAGGTTGTTTTTTGTTTTTAAAACGAATTAAAATGTATTAAAATGCATTTTTCTTATGTGCGGTTTTAGTGTTCTTGGTTCTATGTAGTGTCTCATGTTTTTCCTTTGCAGCATTTTGTCTGGCCCGCACCTGTTGCTCCTGTGTATTAGTTTCAACATTCAAGGGCTTCCCTTAATATTTAAGCTGTTTTCATGATTGTTGTTCGTTGCATTTTGCCAGTCATTCCTTTGATTCCAATTTCTCCCATCCTTTTTAAAAAGTTTTTCTGGATTAATCCTAGTGCCCCTACTATTATAGGTATTTTTTTGATTTTCTTCATCTTCCATACCACTTTAAGCTGTACCCTGTCAAAAGCCTTAGATATATCTAGAGCTATCGCACTACCCTCCCCTGCTTTGTCCAGTGAATGGTATATACGCTCAGAGATTACAGTTAGGATGTTTGCTGTAGAACGGGCTTGTCTAAATCCATATTGCTGGTCGTTCAGAAGTTTAGCATCTGAAAGGTGATGGAATAGAGCTTGGTTAATTATGGACTCAAATATTTTGGCGAAAAGTTGGAGAAGGCAAATGGGGCGGTAATTTCAGTTCTTTCGTCAAATTCTTGAAAACTGGTACCACAGAAGCAGTTTTCAAGCAGGCAGGAAAGCAAGATTCATTAAGGCATTTGTTGTAAAGTTTGGAGAGAACTGGAGCTATTTCGGCTGAGCACTTTTTTAATAGCACAGCCGGGATGAGATCAGATACACATGCTTTTGAAGTGTCAAGATTTTTTATGAGCGCATGCATGATTATTCAGGGAGTGTTCACTCATTTGTGCCGTCAGTATTTTCCACATAGTGGGTAAGCACGTGAAGGCCTATAGTTTCTGGGGGCGGTTCCTTTCTCTGTGTCCTTCGCTATCAAGATAGTTCTGCCTTTTGTCATCCAAGCTGATACGTTTGTTTCTTGTATAGATCTTTTCCTGCTTTGAAATAATCTTTAGTGTAGAGTTGTAAATTTTTGGAACCAGTTTGCATGTATGACGTCGTGTCCAGGTTCTCTCCAGTTTGTCATTTTTCCTATGGTTTTCTTCATGGTTTGTTTTCTGATTTGACCCACTGTTATTTCTTCGATTTGTTGTAACTCTTCTTTCATGTCTTCAGCCATTCGGCATTCTGTTGTAGTCTTGTCGTTCTTCTCATATCTTACTCCAATAGAATTTTGTTTCGGTTTGGTGCGGTCGTTGAGTTTTTGTTTTTCCTCAGTTCACGTTTTCGTATTATTATTATTATTATTATTATTATTATTATTATTATTATTATTATTATTATTATTATTATTATTATTACTACTACTATTATTATTATGATTATTATTATGATTGTTATTATCATCATTATCATTATTATTATGATTATTATTATTATCATTATCATTATCATTATTATTATGATTATTATTATTATTATTATTATTATTATTATTATTATTATTATTATTATTATTATTATTTGTACTTACCTAAACTACTCACACGGGCACTCATTAGCAATGAGATGACAAGAGGCGGGGATGTTCCACTGAGTTTGGGAAACCAAAAGATTTTCAGTATCGTCCACGTCTTTCGGAAACGACATCATATAAATTTGCATTATCGTAACTAACGCTTACTATCGATTTCTCATTGGTTGCGATCATTGGTCTTCACTTGATGTTAAGTTTTTTTTATCATGTTCTGTACACGTTTCAATTTCCTGTCTAATTCCTCCTATTTGGTTCGGTTTGCCTTTTCTTAATCTTTACAATTTGCACTACTAATATGGTAAAAACTACAACTTATTGCTTAGGTAATGTGGTTTGTGCTAACATTATTATTAATAAGATTAGTATCATTGTTCTAATATTATTTTAGTAGTAGTAGTAGTAGTAGTAGTAGTAGTAGTAGTAGTAGCTGTTGTAGTATAAGCAATAGTAGTCAGATTTTATTTTTTTTTATTTCTAGTAATCATTTTATTATTATAATTTATATTACATTATTTTTTACTTAGACGGTGTCCTCAAAAGATTCAGTTTCAATTCTTCTAATTCATTATTACCACGTCCCCCTCGTTGCTTAGATAAATTTGCTTATGTTCCCTTCTACATATTAATTTACTTATCCGTACATCCAAAGTCATAAAAGCCGTTTCATCATCGCAAACATTAATTAATGAGTAGCGAATTAGCACCCTTTTGTAGTCGCTTTTTATAAGTTTAACGTCATTAAAACCATTTCTCTCCAAAAATAACGAAAAAAAAACATGGTTTACTGTTTACGGTTTCGAATTGGCTATTTTATTTCATAATTTAAAAAAGTCATGCTGAGAGGAGAGTGTATGTTTGTTTTTTTATAGCTTTTGTTCTTAAAATTCAATAAAATGTGCAAGTTAATTTACACCAGTTTCTTTATATTTTATATGAAAAGTTTTTCGGATAAAAACTGTTTTCTTTTTTTTTTTTTGTTGCATTTTCATTGAAAAGTATGTTTTTATCCGTTTTTAGCGTTTAAAGGTTAAAATATGAAATGATCGCTCACTGGCAACAACAATCGTTGTTTTCATGGGTCAGAATGACAACCAAGCCATAGTTCTTTTCACAGCGAATATATGTCGATGAAGGTAAATAAAACTAGTCATTTAAACAGTGATGTAACCTTGTTTGCTCTACTTTATTCTCTTAGGATGATTACTATTCCCCGAAGATTATAATTGAGTCATGCATAGTGTTCACCATGCTCAGTTGTTTAGTATTGTTTGGAACGTAAATGACATTTGCGATGACGTCATATGAATATAACTATATAAAACAGCATCTTTATTGTATCATTATTTCCTAATGTGTTCAATTTTCTATTATTATTCATCGGACTACAGTTCTCATCTTGAGTGTTATTTTCACAACATTTCGATCGATTTAACCACCGACCTTCTTCAGGTGTATATTTTCGAACTCAAGAATATTTCTGCCGAACTCAGGAATTTGGGTGGAATTTCGAGCGGAACCCTTTATTTACTTCATGGGAGTAGCGTGCGCTTGTTCCATTATGACTTGATAGAAGTCCTAAGTAATTCACAATTGTATATTTCGATCGCCCACACTGAGTATTGCGGTCCGCAAGGATCCGTGTCGCAGTGGTTAGAGTACTGGAAAAAATCAATTGTAGAAGTGATATTCTCCTGAAAGTTGAAGGTTCAATCCTCAATTTGGGCGACCGAAAAATACATTTTCGAATTACTTAAGATCTCCATCAAGTCATGGCTGATGGAACAAGAGCGTGCTACCCCTGTGAAGTAAATAAAGGGTTCCGCTCGAAATTGCGTCCAAATTCCCGAGTTCGACAGAAACATTCCCGAGTTCGACAAAATATACCTGAAGAAGGTCGGAGGGTTATATCGACCGAAACGTTGTGAAAATCACACGCAAAATGAGAACAGTATTCCGATGAATAATAGTAAAAATAACCCATCCTCATCTAAAACATTTCGACACTTGTTCAATTTTGTTGCATTTTTAAGCTGCTATTCAAAATCCGTCCACTGATATTATTGGCACGTATTGTTCTTTTCTACTCACATTACAGCTTCGTCTACATCTCCCTCTTTAATATCATTCATCATTATTATGTCAATTGATTATATTAACTAATAGCTCAGCTTACTATATGCTTTTTATTTTTTGTGGCTCTTTTTGTGGCTCTTTTTTTCATATTTCTCAACAAAAACTTGATATGTCTGACTATATAGTGGTTTTTCATGGTGGTCAACTGAAATATACATGGTAATGTCTGAAACTGCACCATTATCCATTTACACTGGGATTCGGCATCCCCAAGGGCTCAAAAATGGTCAAAAATGACCCAAAATGACAATTTCTTTCAAAGTACATTCCTAACTAGTTTTAGGACTCGTAGATTGTAAAATTAACTCGTGCACATAAAGAAAGCAAAAAGGATGGACGTAATCTTTTGGGAGAGAAACGGTTTTATTTATTTCGAACTGAAAAAGAGTGACTATAAAGGTGGGAAATTCGTTTATAATTAATTTATGTTTATGATTGTTATTGTTTTTTTTGTGTGACACTAGACGTAAGGACAAGTAAATTAATATTTAGATAGTAAGACAAACATATTTTGCTCCAATTAAAGACGGTAGACGTAATAATGATTAATTAGAAGAACTAACAATGAATCATTTGAGGACACCGTCTGTTTAAATAAAATAATAAGAATAAAAATAATATTAAAATGATAACTATTACTACTAAAGATTAAGAATAATAAAATCGTATGCATATTATTAATTGGACTTCATTTAGATGACTAATATTTATCAATATATTTATTGCGGACTATTATCTTCATCTTTCTTGGTTGTTGTTTCACGACGTTTCACCTCACGGAGGCCAAAGGAATAGTGTGCCGAAACGTCGTAAAACAACAACCAAGGAAGATAAGGATAATCGTCCGCAATAAATAGATTAATAAATAAAATCTTATTACTACTATTATTAATACTACTATAGCCGCTACTCACATACCAATTGTGTTCCTAATAATTTAACATATTCTGTTTAAACAGCAGCATACATAGTCACAAATAAACATTTTAATTAAGAAAATACTCCCATATCAATAACAAGGTTCCATGTATACCTTTCCGCATGGATTCTACTTGCGATTTATTTTTAAATGGTTGAAAGAAATTCAATTTGACTTCAGTCGTCTCGGGATAGACAATAACTTATTTTAATTCTTTTTAAATTGTTTCGTTGCATTGTTTAAAAACTTATTTGAGAAAGATATGTTGTTTGCTTAGAGCTGTGTACATTGTGTGAAAGACTTTGTGTTTGAGGGTTATGGCAACTCTGTTTTGTAAAAGAGCTATGTTAGGTACTAGTGTTAAGGAGGGTACGGGTGAACTGTGTCCAGGCAGACAGGAAGAATAATAGAAATTCCAGGCAATCAAAAGAACAATCGGTCGCAGGAAAGGTCACCTAAGTTACATCCAGGCAAACGAAAATAAACAATGGAAATCCCGGAATTTGGAGCGACCTGTATCCATGACGTCAATCGATCATGGGTCAGACCAAAATCAGCAAAAGTTCAATAAACAAGCTGGCGAAAAAATAAGTTAACAAGTCGAAATGATACCAATAAAAGAGGCGAGCGGAACAAAGCAACAGTCAGAGAGAGAGAGAGAGAGAGAGAGAGAGAGACGGACAGAAGCGAGACACAAATTGACATAGTTTGCGACCCACCTCTGCCACATATCCCACCGCCGTCATTTTGTTTAAGTGTGTATATTAACTACATAATAAAATAAAGTCTATATTATGAACAAAGTGTTTCATATTCATTCAGAAATGAAATAACTCCATATTTGTTAGCTAGATGATCACCAGCTAGACATATATGTAACGCTAGACTAAGGATTAATACGATTAAAGGCAATTTTGAAAGAGTTTAATAATTTTCAATCATGAAATATTTATTTATCAAAGTAATGTATCGCACCAGCATGGACATCGACTGTAAAGTTGTCAAATTTTCTAGGTATACGCAACTATCAATGGGGATGAAAATTTCTTAAAAATGTGTGAATTACTCGTTGGAATATAAAAGTAATATAAATAATGGAAATATTTAACATAACTGAAATATTTCAATATTGTTATTAGTTATTTTACTTCCGTGTCTCGTATCAACCGGTATTCTCTTACAGGACTCTTGCATTGCGTGACTATAATGTATTGTTACTTGTAAGTAGAGAGATGAATGCATGATAATAAAACCGATTCATTTTTCTCGTGTCTAAATAATCTCGAGATCGTTTTCGGTTATTATTTATGAACACCGAAAACGCACAAGCAGAACGGCATCTTTATTATAAATGCATCTTATTGGCTCATTACGATTCTATGGAGTTGATCTGTATACGCTTCGACTTCATTATACATGTGCTGTTTACCTTCTGGAAAAATTAATCTTCCGATATCTTACATTTAATATATATATAATTATTTTTTACTATACTAATTAAATACCAACAGACACTAATGTTTCATCCTTTCGGGAATTTTCAGTGCAGGGTGTCACGATTAATACCAGTCGAAAGATTTGAACCAGCAACACAAGGCATCCCAGTCTCGATTAGCTAATCCATTCGGCTACCATTAACCGCGTGAAATAACGTTGAATTTAAACATCTTAATTTTAAATGTTTATTTACCTCCGTCAGACAGTGATCTAATCGTTATACGATGATCTATGCATAAGAGCAAAATTGACCGATTTTAATTCAACTGAAAGTGCTCAACGATAAGAATTTCTTAAAGGGGCTGCATAACCCAGCGTAATATATATATATATATATATATATATATATATATATATATATATATATATATATATATATATACTACAATAAAATATCGAGCATGAAAATAATATGATTAAGCTTAAACATTGAAAAGTAAGAAACTAATTTTTAAAAATGGAAAAGATAAGGACAAGTGTTATATAGGGGTCTTATTAAGAGAGTCTCATTAAAAGTGATGCTGTTGAGAGAGAGGTATGTATTAGTGTATTTTATTAAGAGGGATGTTGTGAGAGATTGTTCGTTTTATGACGTTTCATATATATTAAAAGTTCATTACTTAGAGAGTCTTATTGAGTGTTTGTCGTTGAGAGAGAGTCTTATTACAAGTGATGTTGTATCTTAGAGAGAGAGATGTTGTTGTAAGAGAGAGATTGTTCATTTTATGAAGCGATTCATATATATTAAACCTGTTCATTACTTAGAAGTGTTGATATGAGAAGCTCTTAGAGTGAGAATATAGTGTTCAGACAGTGTTAGTGTTGATATGAGATGTAGAGTTCACATTGTCGATATGAGATGTGTATGTCAAGACATTTTATAACACAGACATATAGACATATAATAACAATTCACGTTACCTTTTTTCTGGAATCACAACGCAATGACGACGTTTACAAAAACACCTGATGGTTTATTTCTTCACGACCGGCCGTGGTTTTCTCATCAAGAATTCAAAGTTTCACATATTAAGTTTCAAAGTGATCGTCTCGCTTCTAGACGTTCGAGTTCCAAACTGCAGACTATCTCTCAGTTTCTCACTCTGCTTCTGTCTGCTTAACTCTCAAGTTTTTTTCTAACTATCCCTAGAACTTTCTATTTTCCATGACGTCATACACATGTTAAAACATGTGCCTTCTTTCACGTGTTCTGGACATGCGTGTCCAAAACTTTTCCTTTTTTTTACAAAAGGAATTTTAACCTATACTCAGTAACCTATTTTTCCAATATGTTAAAAACATTATCTTATAGCTGCATTCTTTCAATTAAATTTTCATAACAAAATTGACAGTGCACATTCTTTTCGAAAACTATTTTATCTCTTATTCTAAACAATCGTTTGGTTTACATTCCAGTTTCTAATTCTCACACGTAATCTATTTCTAAACCGAAATTACGAGGTTTTAATTTCGCCTATGCTATTTCATTTTTATTTTAACTAAATCTCTCTGTTTTTATACTTACACGAAAAGGGGACAGCCCTTATCATGTAACACAAGATGTTCTAGTGAAAAGTTTAATAAATTTATAACTTGAAATATTGCAGCCTTAAGAATTGATACTATAATGTTAGAAATTGAATTTAAAAAATCAATGCTGCAATATTTCAAGTTATAAATTTATTATGTTTTACTACAATATCTTGTGCTTCTCTTTTCCAGCTAAAACAAGTAGTTATTTAACTTTCCATGTTTAAGGCTAATCATATTACTTTTCATGCATGCATTTTTCTATTGTATGATTTTACCAGGCTTCCAATCAATTCACTTGTTCTTCGTTTAATTTCAGTCTTATTTTTTGACTCCATAAATGTAGCATACACATATATAATAACAATGTATGACACTCTTTTGTTTAAATAAAATCGCCCCAGTTATCTCCCTTTCATTCTTTCTGTTTTACTTGTTACTTCTTTTTCGCGACAGCCGGGAATTAGTAGAACAGTAGTCTCTGAAGCGACGTCGGTTCTATGAAAACCAGTCATAAAAATGTCGCTCACTTCCTTACATATTTTTTACGATTTTGAACACTACTAAATTCATCATACCTTTGTTTTACGAAACGAAAATTGATTTTTTTTTCACAATATAGCCAAGAAAGTGATCTATAAACTGTAAGAATTGTTTGAAATTTAGTCAAAAAATAACTGAGCGGCGAAGCTTTAAAGTAGTTCTAAATGACTAAAACTGCCACTTAAACATATAGAAAAACATGGTAGTGTTTGAATCATATAAGACACACACACACATATATCTATAATATAAAGCTGAATGCGTGTGTGTGTGTGTGTGTGTGTTGTCACGAATAGGCTTCTATATGGTTGACTATTTTAAAAAAAACTGATTACATATAATGATAGAAGATGTATCGAGACACAGGAATGGGTATGTTTGATCTGGCAGAAGCGTGGTTCATTAAAATTGTGGGGTCTGCGTTCGCGTTCGGTCCCCAAAGTATGGACATAAGAAAGTTAAAAATTAAATAAAAGGGTTTACAAGTGTTTTTGATATAGATGTACATAAGAATACATTGATAAGTATGATCTAACTTAAATGGGGATGGTATAATAAAATTGTAGGGTCTGCGTTCGCGCCTGGCCTCCATAGAATGGAAATAGGCACAAACTTTAATAAAGACTTTTCATATGTATCTGCGTAAGTATACTTTGATAATTATATTTCCGTTTGAAGAAATATGGTATAATAAAATTATGGGGTGTTCGTTCGTTTTACCTTGCCTCCATAGAATGGAAATATGTCACAAAGTTTAACAAGGTTTTTTTTTTTAATATAGATCCACAGAATATTGTGATAAGTGTTTTTGTGTGAACAGGTATGGTATAATAAATTATGGGGTTTATCTATTTTATTATTACTTTCATCATATCTTGCTTTGGTTTTGATACCCCAAAATTCGAAGCTATAATTTTCTGTAGATTATTTTTTAACCCAGTCAACGACGGGTACTTTTGCTAGTATATATATATATATATATATATATATATATATATATATATATATATATATATATATATATAGGATAAAATGCATCAATTAGTAAATATAATAAAAGTAAAGCAAAAAAAAATAAAATAAAATAAAGCCTAGATTAATATACGGAATATACAGACGTATTAACTCTGAATTATTCTAAAGAAACAAAATATATATAAAATATCAAAAATATAATAAAAGCAATACAAAACAAGAATAAAGCGAAAACATTAAAAAGTTAATGAAATAAATAATAAAATTTATAAACAAATAAATAATTATCAAACAAATAAGTAATATATTTTTGTTAAATGAAACAGATAAATCAAATTAAAATCTGTGTGTACATGGCAACTCATGGATCTGGAAATCGCCTAGCATTTTAGATCTCGATAATAAAATTTAAGTAAATAAAAAACAAAAATTATTTTGAATAAATAAAATTATAATCTATTATATTGGAAAACTCAAATCAGCTTGCTTAGGCGGGGAAATCGTGTATCCAGTCTATAACCAACGGTTCGAAAAATTTCTGCGCATGCGTAATTAAATAAAAACAAACTCATGAAAACATATTTTTAATCGATAATTTTTTCGCATTCCATATACGCGAAAATAAATAAATAAATTCCTCCTGCATTCATCGCTCTTTTACGACTTTATTAGTATTTTCATTATAAGTTTGAATCCTTTTCAAACAAAAACAAATCGAATGTTTACAATTTGATGTATTGAATATATTCTGTAATTGACAGTTAAAAGACTATAAAATTACTCAAATAAGCTTCCTCAGTCGTTGAAATAATATAAATAGAATTTTAAAATAATTTTAAGCAGTATAAATGTTTTTATTTTTTATTCGAAACTATATAAATCGGATGCATTTGATTATAATTGGGATCGCATTACGGTCTTAGCGCCCAAAATTTTTAAACCATCCTATCTATTGTATTTTCCTTGTAACTCAGAATCTTTTACTAACAAAAACATCTAACAAAATATTTTCTCATCTATGAAAACAAAAAAAAACTACTTGGTCAATTTTACATGAATTAAATAAACAATTGGTAACCCAGCGTAAAAAAAAATCAATATCTACTTTTTTACCTAAGATATTTCAACGATCTTTAAAGATAATATAAAAGAATGGATTTTTTTTAACAAGAAATAACTTTTTATATTTTTAGAGTCGGGATCTCTCTATGCATAAATTAAACGTAAAAATGAGCATAATTTCTTGGCTCTGCATTGGTAAAAGAGACATGTAATCGCTAGCATTTTTTATAGTGTCAACGTGGCTTAGTTGTCACTCTGAAGACTTACCTGCAAAGAGCGTTTATTCCTAAAGCTGTTCTTAACTCTGGGTGTGGGGTATTTATTCCGAAATCTGTTCTTTACATGAGGAGGTAAGGGTTATATGTGTCCGAAAAATGTTCTTAGCATGGAGAGGCTAAAGTAATACCTCTACAAGGCAATTCTTTGCATGTAAGTCTTTAATGGTACAACCACGCAACATTGGCCAAAAATACCCTTATCCCTGAGTGGCTTCCGGGCCTTGATAAGTGGTGATCACTGTGTAAAAGAAAATACCTAGGAACGTTGCCAAACAGTTGCGGGGGTTAAGATTTGCTTTGCAAACGTCTCATTGTAAAATATTATCTTATTAATTTTTTTACAATATTTTTAACACAAAAAAAACAATGTACACTTTACACTGCTTCTTTATTTATTTTCCATCTTTTTTAATTTTTTCACGGATTACAGCCATCTTATATAAAGAATGATTTATTTAATCTAAGGGCCATGATGTTAAGATGTTTATTGTCAAATATATGCCCTATGGTATTACTGGTCGCCATATTTGTTTTCAGGCTCGCGTGCACTCAATTTTTATGCGATTATACATTAATTCTGTATAGGCAAATGGATTTTAAAAGTTTTAAACTTAAATATATATGCATACCAGATCTAAAATTTTAATAATTCAAAATAAAGTTAAAATAAAAACAGATAAAATAAAGTGTTTGCAAGGAAAAAAAGTTTGTTTATTTCAAATGAAAAAATAAAATGATTCTAAATATAACTAAATGAAAAATTATTTAACTGTTCTAAAAAACGAAAATGAAAGAATAACTAAATAATAAAATGACAAAAAATGAGTACAAGTTTGTTTTTATTATATAATTGTACTAAAACTTACGTCGAATTTGTTTTGGTCATTTGGTAATAAATATTACATTTCACCTTGCATATTGCGTCGCATACTTTTCACATAATTCATTGGCAAGCCAAAATATCAAACTTTTTTGTTTCTTTTAAATAAAAATTGAAATCAGTATGGCCTACTATACATAGACTAAAAGGCTATGGATTAAGTAAAACGTAGAAAAAAGAATATAGACACGCCATGGACTAACTACAAGAAAACATACGACATATTACATTAAGCATGGATAAAATATGACTGAGGATGTACAAAATACCAGACGAGATTAACAATTCCATTAGAAATGCATTGCGAACATAGAGATCTGAACTAACAGCATATAAGCAATACATAACATATATTAATATACAGAGTTATCTTCCAAGGAAGTCTCTTTCACCACGACTATTCATCTTAGTAATGATGATGCCCCTTAACACTATACTAAGTAAGTGGCAAGTGAGTTGAACTGAAAGCTGATAACTGCTATAAAACCACAAAGAGTTATCTTCCAAACGGGTTTACCTATCACTATTACAATTGTCTATACATTCTCTTGGAGTTATTTCCACCGGTTATATTTACTTAAAATGTTAAATATATATATTTTCCTGTGTCTGTTTCCTCAAATAAGTTCTGAAATAATTGATTATTTTCTATAATTTATTTTTCATATCGTACATAACCACATTTTTTAAAGAGGCATCACCACTTATCAAGGCCCAGAGGCAACTCGAAGATAAATGTTAAGAGTGTACAGTAGTTAATTTGAACATATAGTTATCGTTAGTAATGGACATTCGGTAAAGTTGTTTACTTAAGTCTAACAGCTCATCAAGAACTTGTTTACGTTGGACTTGAAGACAGATTGTAGTCAGCTGGAAAGCAGGAAAACAGAAGACAGTTCCACAGGCGTAACCTTTCCGATATATTTTAACCAGCATTTTTGGGGCACTTATTATTATTAAGTCTATTTTATTCTCCTTCTTGTAAAAGCAGAATCCGGTGTATTTTTCTCTTCAAGTATTTCAGTTTCTTTTATTATTCCTCAGACAATATTTAATTTGATGCTTTGTTCCACTCCCCAAAATGCAAATAGTCATAGGAAAAGAGCAGCCTATTCTTCTAGACAACAGACGATGGTCAAACTTTTACATGGTGGGACAGACCTACTTGCTTATTTAAATTTGGTACCTTAAAGCTATGGTTGCTCAAAGAATGGTAAGGACGGACTTATTTGAGAAAGTGTGGCTTATAGATTAGTTCTTAATGTGCATTATTTTATTTTTATTTTTTTGTTTATTTTTCCCCGGCAGACACAGTGCGAGTTGATGGCTGTTTTGTGGCAGAACACTACAAGACACTTTATCTCCCTGAAGGGACGATTTGCATTGGCCAGCACGACCTCCTGATTTATCATCATGTGATTATTTTTTATGGAGATATCTGAAATCAATTTCTTACAACAATCGTCCTATTACCTTTACTAACCTGCAAAACAACATTCGTCAAGCTGTCGCCAACATAGCCATCGATATGCTGGAAAGAGTTTACCGAAACTTCGGAGCTTCGGAGCAGAGTATAGTAAAAACAAAATGAACGCCATTTTATTGATACTATCTTTAAACTGGCACAAAATAAAAGGAAGTGCTGTGTTAGTTGCAGTTTAAAGATTTACATGTATGCCTGCATCATTTGTGTTTTAATTGATATTATAAATAAGCAACCTTCTCTGACTCACACTGTAAGTATCATTTTTTTTTTCATTTTTTCTAAGTTGCTAATAATAATGGAACTCTTTGATAAACGCCTGATATCTGACATTGGCTTGTTTCTGTCATGATTGGGGTTTCATTACTAAGTTGGATCGTTTACAGATGTGTTGGTCTTTTCCTTCATGTGTACAAACAAGTTGAATAACTCGTTGTATTATTAATGCCGACCTGCAAACATTTATTTTTTTGTATACATACATTTCAATATAAGATTTTTGATGCCTACTGTTTATTATTATTTTTTATCCAACGCTGGACTCTATTGAGATGGAAAGCGGCCCAGTCAGCAGTGATGTTTTGCATGGCTTCAAGAGGCAGCAATGAATGTGTGCAATAAAATCACATTTGTAAATTAAGTGACAGACAACCGTGAAATTCCATGGTGCTTCTGGTAATCTGACCGACAGCTGAGCGTTGTACGCCTCTTCAGCAAGACCGTCCCTGTGTTGTTTAGCTTTGCAACGGCCTCAAAAACAAGTGTGTGACACAGTAGAAAAAGGTTAACATCATTATGATCTCAAAACATCATTGTGTACTTGCTTTAAAATTGAAGTTGTATCATTTTTTGACGGGAAAATTACACATTGCCAATCCCTCTCATATATTACCAGATTAGCCGAGTCCGGAGATAGTTGTAACATAATTACACTATCTACTATTTCATGCTCTACGTATGTAGATATTTTCCGAGTATAGATAACGCACGTGGCCCGGATGACGTAAAAAGAAAAGAAAGGGTAGGTGCGTTTAATCTCCATTTTAAAAATATTATTTACATTTATATTAACTATTTTTCTTACTATCTATACTCTTTTATGTCAGCAACTTTGTTTGTGTATCTGTGAGTCCATTCCTTATGGATTCGAAAACGGCTGGGTGGATTGTTATGAAACTTCACACAAAGCTACTTAATGAGCGTGAGAGTGTTTTTAAGTAATGTTTGCGTCGAAGTGCATTTTATAGGTATCGATAATCGATAATCTGAATGATCCTATTAAAGGAGGAACAGGCTAAGTTGACCAAAGTAAACATAATGCACAGCCAAAATTACAAGTTTATTTGAGAAGTTTTATGACCACACAATCCGAACGGCCCAACATATAAAATCAATAGTAGGTTATTTGATATGACAGGGGCGCGTGCAAAATTAAAGCACAATTTCACAATGATATTTGACGTTTTAACATTTCAAACTTTTATTCCAGCCATTATCACGCCACAACTAGTAAATACATGCATAAAAATGAATAGTAAATTCGTTGATATGGCAAAGCCGCGTCCGAAATGAATGTTTATGTTTTAAGCACAATTGTAGAATTACTGACTTTTGCATTTGTAACTTTAATTTAAGTGTTTATATATAAAATAATTCAATAAAATCAACAGTAGTTTCTATGCAGTGAAATGTAGACTAGAATATATTGTGGAATTAGTCATTGCGAGGTGCATGTAAGTATTACTCCAGGTGCATCGCAATGGATCCTCAACAAGAGCAGGTAATCAATCGATTTGATTGAAAAAATGGGTTATTTCATTGATTTCGATGAAAATAAAAATATGGAAGTGTGAAACACTCGTTGATCCTCATTCAATCCCAGGTAAATTCGGGTAATGCTGCTAGTTTATCTATATTACACTGATCAACCTGTATATACATCTTTTGTCAACTTATTGTTTCAAGATAGTTTTCATAATTGTGATTTGCCAGACAAAAGAAAGAACAAAAATAATATGAAAATAGTCATGACGCTGGGTGTGTTTTTTTTTTTTTTTTTGGATTAAGTAAACGTTTGCTTAAGTGGTGACCTCCTTGTAAAAAAACAACAAAAAAAAAGGGAGAACTGAGACTAATGTGCATAAGGATGCAATGAACATATTACGGTGACACCAAGCCTCTGCTTACTGTAATATCCTATCATAATACGCAATATTGAATAAGCATCAATAATTAAGATAACTGCAGTAACATCATTAATAAAAAAAACATACATAAACAAAAGTATAGTACACAAATTATTTATATCATCATGTGATACAAAATTGCCGCTTAGAGCTGCCACAGCGCTTGGGTGCAACTATATTTATTTATTTATTTGTCCTGCCCTGATAGAGTTCAAAATCGACTTCGTAGCCTCGTAGGGTATGTCTATTTCTCTTCCTTGCAACCTCTATCTTACAGAAGAGATGTTGCGAGTTTGTCTCTGCTGTATCGTTATTTTCATGAAAAGTCTTCGATTGAGCTTCAGTCGAAATTTTCACAAAAAACACTCGTTTAACTGAAAACACTATTAATAATTCCCCCACTCTTTATCTGTGTCTAAACCTAAACGTAGATTCCATGAACAAAACTTCTTTCTTAGAACTGCACGCCTGTGGAATTGTCTTCCATTTTCCTGCTTTCCAGCTGACTACAATATGGTTGTCTTCAAGTCCAACGTAAACAATTTATTGATTAGCCGTTCCACTTGTTAACAAATTTACTAACAATACTATATTGTACAATGTCTACTGTGCACTTTTTAACCCTTATCCTCGAGTGGCCTCTTAGCCTTGATAAGTGGTGATTCCTATGTAAAAAAAATATTATTCAATACTTGGGAGTCACTAGTTAGCAAGAATGCTCTAGGATAAGAGTTATTGAATGTAAGGTGTAGTATAGTAAGCGTTAATAATAATATAGTAATCGTTAATAATGTTAATTAACGTTAATTGAGTAAAATTCGATTATTTATGGGCACGGCACACCAAGAATATTGTATTTGAAAGCAACTATTTTATATTCAATCGGGAAGCAGAACAGCAGAACACTGGTTCATAAGCTGCTCGGAAATCGTAAAGAAAGGAGAAAGTAAGTCCATTTGTTCATGAAATATCTCAGCTCACACCATAACACTCCTTTATTAAACCGCGTCTCATACGGTGCCCAAACTTTTTTTTTATTATGATTACCTATCCTACGGGTGTTTTGTTTTTCATTTGAGATGTTTTTCATTTGCGAAAATTTTCGAACAATAAGAATTGCAATAAATAAAACCCGTCGTCCAATAATTATTCGTATGTTCTTAAACGTTTGCAGGAAATCGTTTTCCGTTGATTTAAAAACGTGTTTACTAAAGTTTGTTAGTCGTCCACGTGTCATGAGTCGGTAATATTCTGTCGGAAATCGTATACATCCACCTTTCGAACAAAGCTTCCGTTTTCACATGAAAGATTAAACGATTTTATCTAAGGAATTTTTATACATATTCCTATTCATTCGAAGAGGAAATGTATGGCTTTCACCGGAGAGATATCAATTGCCATTTTAGCGCTTTTAAAAGTATCGATGAATCACTCTCCACATCTATCCGCCATTGATCTTCGCATGATGTATCAGGGTTGAAAGGTGCTCAATTAATATTTGAATTACCTGTACTGTAAATTGATTATCGTTATGCGATACTAAAACCTCACATGATATATATGAACCATTTATGGAGAAGGCACATGAGTATGTGTTTTTTTTTTTTTGTATTTTTGTACACTTAAGTGCCTTTGGAAAAGAAACCGTTTAAAAGAAATGTTGAATGGTTCGACAGTTTTTATATAGATGTTTGCTCAGGTCACAATCTTTATATCCAAGTTTTTATTTCTTATTGAAATTGTTTTGCAACTAACGTACATCCTTAACAAGATTAAAATATTTCTAAATATCTCAATAGACATAGCTTCCAATAAGTATTTATGCATTCTCCCTTCCTACAAAGATGGATATAAAATGTCATAGTTATAAACTATAAAAACATAGGATGCTACTGGATCTACCAATAAAGAGATATGCGCATATGCACATTATATTTGTATAATTGCATATGTTGTTTATTTATTTTTGTTTGCGATACTTCTTGAATGAATTCTATTATTTATACAAAAGTGACATTTTACTGTAATGCGAGTTGGGAATAATTTTTCTCTTTGACCAATTTTGTATCCCCAAGTGCAGAGCGCCATATACATTGTTTTAAAAATGTAATTGTTTTTTTTAATATAATTTTCCAAACATAATAATAAAAATTGCATTGTATTCTCACTTCAAATGATTGACCATTACATAATAAATCTTTAATAGTTAAACGACTTGCACGGCAATAGAAAATAATGGTAAATAGACATATCTCTAGCCTTCACAATGTGGAAAATACCGTACATTGCATTCGAGTTGACATATATAATATTATACGGCAAAAATGTAGCAAAAATTTAAAAAGCAACGTACATAGCCAACTTCTATTTAAATGCAACAAATGCAATGCACATAAATTATAATAATTCAAAATGAACACATTTATTATCAAGTACTCAAACATGTTTCGCGTTTTGTCCTAAAGTTTGGAACCTCTTCATCTTGGCAAGTTTTGGTATGCCTGGCTGAGGTTTCTCTGTACTTACGAGCTTTACAAGAGAAAATAAGTTTTTGTCAGTCAACCTGCGACCTTATCAAATCTGTACGCCTATGCATTTATGGAAAATGTAAAAAAAAAATCAGAAATATGGCCGTCTTCAACTCCAATGTGAACAAGTTCTTAAGTAATCCGATTTTACCTAATTTACATTTCTAACGATTACTATGATGTTGTCCATTGATCACTGTACACTCTTCTACTGTTCAATTTGTGTATTATAACCTATTATTTTCAATACACAATGATTAAACTCGATTGTTGAAAATTTACATATGCGAGTTGATCAAATCTATACGCTTATACATTCATGGAAATGTTAAAACTAAAAAAAGTTAGTATTTATTCATAAGTGTTATATGATATAAATATTCTTTGCTTGGAATGCGAAAATAAATCTTTTTTTTTTTTTTTTGTTTTTTTTTTAATTACATTTCACCCCATACAAGGCAAATTGCCACTTTGGTGTAGGGGGCTACTATCAAGGGCAACAACTACTGGGGTACTATGTAGAGATTTGGGCAGCATGATGTCGGTTCACGTTACACTTGGACTTCTGCACGTCAGTACAGTTAGGGAAGCAGAGACCTGTAATGGAATTCCAAAGTCTAGCGGTTCTGGGGAAGAAACTATTGGAGTAGAAAGATCTTTTACATCTAGGGATCTCTACAGTGTGGGGTGGGATTTAGCAGCCTGTCGGGTTTGTCAAGGGTCCTCACGTCGTGGGGAACACGTGATTGCAGTTCGTCAGAGCATTCACCATTAAATACTTGTAGAACAGCCAGAGGGGTGCAACATTTTGTCGATGGGACAGAGGCTGAAGCTTACATGCCAGTTTAGGGCCTATCAGATTGGCGACTCTCTTTTGAACCTTGTCAAGGAACGAGAGACAAGTATCCGATGCACCAGCCCAAATGTAACAGCAATACCTCATACATGGGCGAATGGTGGCCTTATAGAGGTACAGGATACTTTCGGATGTTAGTAGTTGTCTACCACGGTAGAGAGAGCCCACCTTTCTTGCAGCGGCCCTGACAATTCCTTCAATGTAATTGTTCCAACTCATGTTTCCTGTGAACGTTAGGCCAAGCAGTTTGAAAGATGTACTTTCAGATAAAGAGTCGTTGGCCATTGCTATAGGTGGTAGAGAGGTTTTTTGTAATTATTGAACAAAACTAGTTTAGTCTTGGCGGCATTGAACGTGACCAACCATTTTTGTCCCCGTTTCACTACAGATTGGAGGTCTTCCTCTAGTGTTTCTGCCGTTTCTTTAGAAATGTGTTCATTCGTCTTCCTGTCGTGCCTGTTATAGAGTGTAGTGTCATCAGCATATATACCCATCTCAGAGACAGTTTTGTCGGGGAGGTCATTTATGAATATCAGGAAAAATAGAGGTCCAAGGATAGACCCCTGGGGCACTCCAGCATTTATATCATATTGTTTAGATGTACGACCGTCGAGGACAACCTGGATTTTTCTCTCATCTAATCAGGGTTTAATTATGTTAAGTATTCTACCAGTGATACCGTATGATCTAATTTTCCTGAGGAGACCCTCATGCCATACCCTGTCAAAAGCTTTAGATATATCTAGAGATACGCTCTGCCGTTCCCCGCTTTGTCAAGTGAATGGTATATGCTTTCAGAGATTACAGTTAGGATGTCTGCTGTAGAACGGGCTTGTCTAAATCCATATTGTTGGTCAGTCAAAAGTTTAGCATCTGTAAAGTGACGGACTAGAGCATGGTTAATTAAGATCTCAAATATTTTGGCAAAAAGTGGGAGGAGCCTAATGGGCGATAATGTAATTGGTCAGTCCTTTCGCCAGAATTCTTGAATACTGGTACAACAAAAACAGTTTTCCAACAGCCTGGAAAGCAAGCTCCATTAAGGCATTTGTTGTAAAATTTGGAGAGAACTGGAGCTATTTCGGCTGAGCATTTTTTTAATAGCACAGCTGGGATGAGATCGGATCCACATGCTTTTGAAGTGTCAAGGTATTTTATGATGGCATGCACCTGAGCAGGGGTGAATTTCAGATCGTCTAGCGTGACGTCTGCCCGCATAGGAAAGTAAAGTAGGGGGCGGTTGAAAGGGTCCTGTGTGGAGTTTTAGGCAAACCGACTGGCAAGCATGTTAACCTTCTCGGTTGCTGAGGAGACAACATCGTGATTGTTGGTTAGTGGGGGAATTGTTGATTGCCCATTATTTACTACACTGTTGTAGATTTTCCAGGAGTCTCGAGTTCCTTGCTTTTGTGCTTCGATGCGTTTTTAAGTGGTTTCCGTAAATTCTCTCTTAGCTGTCGCTATTTCTTTCTTAGCGTTATTTCTAGCTTCTATATACTTCAGTCTGTTTAACTGGACTTATGTCGGTAAAATCTGCGGTATGCATGCTGCTTTTGAGCAATGATAGTTACACAAGTCGAAGTAAACAATTGGGGAGAGTGGGGCTAACTATAAAATTTCCGCATGGGAACATGCGCTTAAATATTTCCCCATGGGGCATCTCTGATTAGTTCCCTGATGGCTTCCCAGTCAGCCTTTTTATAATATCTCGTTGTTTTGAGCACTGGCTCTTCAGTTTTGGCTCTAGAGTTTAGGGCGATTTCAACCATTATCACTGCATGATCAGCGTTCCTGAGTGGGCTGTCGGCCATCGTTATGCAATCATCGGGAACTGTGGTCAAAAACAGATCTAATAGTGATGCGCGTTGTTCTTCCTGGTTAGGGAAACGGGTTGGAAACGTAACAATTTGTGATTTGGAGTGAGATATAGTGAAGCTATGAGTTGTTCTGTCTGCTGCATCTGTGTAAGTAGAGAATACAAGCCAGTTTTTTAGGTGGACATTAAAGTCACCAAATACATGTACTTGTGCTCTAGTGTCGAGCGAGAGTGCCGTGTCTATGCTGTCAGACTTTGTTTATTATGGTGCAGTCCTGGGTCGAGGGAGAGCGATAGAGAAAATAAAAGTAGCTAATGTTGTGTTGCATGTTTAGTCTAAAGCACATAAAGGCTTGATCATTCGATTCTAGTTTTGTTTCTCTAGTCAGGGGAAGGGTATTACGAATGTAAACTCCAAGTCCGTACATGTGTCTGTCAGAGTCCTTACGGCAGAGTGGAATATATCCAGGCATGTTAAAATAGTTAGAGGGGATGGAGGAGTGTAGGTTAGTCTCACTTGGTGCTAAGATATCCGGGGTATTTGTTAAAAGCAATGCTTCAACATCAGCTAAATTAGTTCTAAGCCCACGGCTATTTGTAAATGCAAGCCTCAAGGGAAGAGGCAAGTTGAATTTGTTTGTCCCTAAGCCTGGTTTTAGCTTATTTTTAGATTGTAGTGTCGTTATATTTTTTAGAGAGTTTCGGTTTAGGTAATGGGGAGTTAAACAAGAGGTTATGCAGAGCATCAGACATGCATCACAAGTAGACCATCAGCGGACTTTTCTCCAATTAGGATTGTGGCCTCAGAAAAGCCCACCGGGGATGAGTGCAGCGTCCCTTTCCATGCGCGACATGGCACTACAAACCACCCGATATTATTCAACTGTTGATGGAGTAGCCGCTCTAAGCGCTACCAAAGAGTTAGGGCTCCTGTACTACCAGTCGGGAACAGCAGCAACGAACTGTCAATCCAGTACTCTCAACTCATTAGAAGAAGGTTAATCCAATCTAATTGCTCAGGCATATATTGTACTCAAGCACTCCCAAATGTCCAGTTTTAGGGGTGAGGTGTGCCGGGAATGGGGATAAAGGCGTTCGTTGCCCTAGCCATGAAACAAGATCTACCGCTAGGTGTTTCTGTCGAATCACTGAGATAGTGTCTCTGCGCCTGACTAATAGGCTAAGAAGGAGTATGGAAGTCGGGCGATAGACAGAGCCTATCTACTCCTTAATCAATTTAGGTTTGCAAACCGGTAATTTTTTGGAGTCACCAGCTCTAGGAAGGTTGTCATCCAAGACTGAAGAGGTCTCCCTCCCCTTTGTTTTATTCAGAGTTTTCCTTCTCCTAGACGGATGATCTGGGAAGATCTACTGGGTCCGTCAGCACTGAGAGGGTTAACTCCGCGCCTAGGTTCTAATCCAGGTATTTCTGCGACCCCGCGTGGTTAGTTAGTGTTAATGGGTTAGTTTGTAGAGGTTATATCTCTGCTGATTAGTTACACTCCTCAACGTGATTTAGGGGCATTGCTATTTCATTGTTACTGGATAGAGGGGGTGAGTGGAGCTCATGCAGTGTAAGCAACTATGATTGTAAGAAGATTTGTTAGAGAGGGGATAATGTGATTTGAGTCTTTCCCTTTTTATTTATTTTATTTATGTTAGCTTAGGTCTAGGACAATGTTACAGTATGAGTAGGTACTAAGAATTGAACTACGAGTTGTGCCCAAACTATTTTAGATGATAGGAGGGTTAAGATATAAGTGCAATATAGTATAGATAAAACAGCAAGTTGTGAGTTATGTGTAATTAGCTGAATAGATATATGGACCGGTTTTCTGTAGGTGCGAATAGAGTTGAAGTTGTAGGTATTTTCAAGCAATAGTCATGGGAAATTTTGCATAACAAGGAGTGTCGGTTCAGTTTCGTATTAATCGTTACAAAACTCTCGAGGAGACAATTATGTAATGCAGGTCGCTTTGCTTCTGAGTACTTTGGCTGTTAAATAACTTACTGGATAGGAATGAGCTCTAACATATGCCTTAGAGATAGAAATGTATAGATGTTTAGTGATGGCTATTAAACAGTTTGCATGTGAGGGTTAGGGGCTGGAAGTTGGAGATTCCACTACAAATGCGGTGCAATGTGGGAGTTTAGTGGCGGCTTGTTGGGAAGGAGCAGATTGTTAGCGTTCAAGAGAAAAGGGGTTATTTATTTGCAAACAGTAGATCTCCATTAGGATTTTGAGTTACAGGTAAGGTTTAGTTTGAAAAAAGGAAAAAAAAATTATATTTTTTTGCATGCAGGTTAGACAGACGCAGTCGTCTTGGAGGTAAAATGTATATAAAGATTTCGTAGCTAGCTGTTAGGGTTTTTCCCCCAGTTATAAGAGGAGCAACTAGTTCATTGTGATTCGGAATTAGCATTCTGTATTTATTATTTAGAGGTAGCAATTAAGATCAGGCACAGAGTTTTGCATCTACTCAGAAAATTAGCCCTAGTATCACAGCTAAGATACTGTATATTGCAGTTACAAATATAGTGAGAGTTAAATTATAAGCTAAGTTCAGTGGTTTGGTATTGGTATTATGTAGGCCACTTTATTGATACAAGCAAGCGTATGGTAATTGCAGATATTAATTATATACTTAAATAAGGTTCTTCTATCTTCTATAGTAGAAAAAAATTAAATAAATCCTCGCTTCTGTAAGGTATTCTTTTGACTAAGCTATTCATTTTTCGAGTCGAGTTCTAACTACAGATGGCTTGCATGGAATCAAGGAGTTAATGACAATATATACGCATATAATTAAAATACATTAAATAAATTTAAAAGTATAAACAACAATTGGCAAAAAAGTAAAAAAAAAACAGTTGGCATTTATGGTAGGATTAGGATTGTTATTGGGGGGAATAATTATTAAATAAATCATATATAACTATCAACAACAACCATTGTTTCCTTATATATATTCCTCATTCAAATGTAACTACTAGTATTCATTGACTACTTTTCTCATGAAATGTATTCATAATACATATATTATGTCAACATCGATTTCTTCTTCCTTGCATTGTTCTTTTGGTCACTGTACCCTCTTTAACCTTTAATCCTTGAGTGATCCTTGGGTCTTGATAAGTGGTGATTCCTTTGTAAAAAAAGCAAGTATTTATTCATCATCGTTGTATAATTATTATAAGGATTTCTGGATCAGAATGTTGTGACAAATAAAGATGTAAATATTCTTGCTGCGATTGGAATGCAAACAGAATTTTATGTTTTTTGAACGAAATGTATTTATTAAATAAAACATATGTAACTATCAACAACAACCATTCAAATAGAAATGTAACTACTAATGTAAACGATAATTTTTTTACCTACTTTTCACATGAAGTGTATACTCAATATATATTCTGTCATCATCGATTTCTTCTTCTTTTGCATTGTTCACTATTGTATCTATATGCAAATGTAGACTGCCCTTTTCCCTCGACTGGATATCAACGTGCTTATTGAATTATGACACACAAACTATTATGATAAAAACATTAACGGACATTTGCCTGGTTCTGGCAAATACAATATTCGTCTCGAACTTTACATGGCAAATTGAAGCAATTTCTCTAGCGGATTTGCTTTTAATAGAACCACAATATTTGCTGTGACAGATCAGGAATGAATTATGCGTCTTTAGCCGTATTATCTCAGAAACGTGATATTTATTCAGTACGGACTCGGAATAACACAAAAAAGGAAATATATCTAAAAGTTCTAACAAAACCTGACTAACCCACTCATATTCTTATACCGTTGCCGTTATCTCAATCAAGAACCAGAAGGTTTAACGGTGAAACTGCCATTGAGCTCTAAGACAAAACAAAAAATTCCAAAACGAGTAGGGCATAACAGTCGGTGGAAGAAACATTAATAACAGACCGAAATCTCAAACAATCTCTTCTCCTTCCTAGAAAGTGTGTTTCAGACTGATGACCAAACCCGGAACTGGAGATATCATATATGAAAGAATTTAAGGAGGTTATATGTCGTCAAAAAAATGGGATATCTAAAAATTCAGGATGTTCTACGGAATAATCACGTTGAAACACCGGTTCCCGCTGGATCACCGAAGTTTAGCAACGTTAAATCTGGTCAGTACAAAATGGGTAACCATTTTGGACTTCTAGATGCTGTATGTACTCTCCGCTTATCTGGTCATTGTTTCCAGTCGTACTGGACTTCTCCTTGCCCTTGGACTCAAACAGTACCGATTATGAAGAGGTGTGGTTTGGGAATTGTGCAACCCTTCTCTCACAATTACACGCGCAGCTACCTCTACACGGGGGTATCCTTCGTCTTTGGAGACGGAACAAAGGCATCGAAAGACTCCATGCCCACTATTCACCAGTATGTTATTAAACAAAGAATAACATCAGATAACTTACTCTGAGGAATGAGTTCTAACAAATGTACCAACTTCACTACAATCAGCAAGGGGTTCTTAATATCGTTGCTCAAATAGAGGAAGCAGCTTTATATAAACCCAACGCGAAAAGAAAAAGATCTATAGAAATACGTAGAACAGAATAAGTTATTTATCTAACTTTGTAGCTATTTATCTATCTATCGATCCAGGTATCTGCCCATCTCGATCAATCTATATATCTAAATGGAAAGGAAGACAGGAGATGGATATGATGATGTTTTCATAAAACCTGTCAAAATACAACAATACTACATCATAGACAAGTTTACCGGAAGAACTTATCAGCTGATCGGAACTACGTGTGAGTCACGTGGATCTGGTTAGTTGGAGATGAGTGGGAGTTGGAGTTTGGACACGGTGAACAACAGTTGGGAGGGAGGTGATTGTATTCTCCTTGGGAGGGAGGTGACGTGCCTCTCTCCATGTAGATTGTTAAAGACCACAAGAAAAGAACTCTCTTTCCATGTTCATCTGCGTCGACATCTGGAAAAGTGAATAAAAAACTATAACTAATTACCGTATTGTAGTGAATGTCTTTCGTCCAGGTTCCAGCCCCTCCAAGAAGATGAATTCGAGATGGACCAGTGAATATAAGGTATGTTGGTTATATGACACCTACAAACATATATATATATATATATATATATATATATATATATATATTAATACGATCACAGAACATAAACGTGTATATATACATCACACACCATGAATTGACAAGCACGGTTCAAAAAGTGAAAAACGTTGTAACACATTAAGGACACGTCACAAAAAAACACGAAACGTTTACACCCGTTTAGATGGGTGCCGTTCGTAGCAACATAACGTAATAATCGAAAGTGAGTCATTATCGGCAGTTGCTTTTGTCTGTCTGTACAAGGGATAGTCAGAATGAATTCAACAACGATAAAACGCGCTAACATTAAACCCTGATTAAATATTACAAATAGCACCACATTTGATAAAAAAAAAATGTAATGCAGATTAAATACTTTTCGAATATCTGAATATTTCAGGTTTCTCCCTTTTGTTATTTTATATTTTCATACTAGCGGGGGTACCCGGCGTTGCCCGAGTGTTTGTTTCCGGGACGGGGGGGGGAGTTTTAAAAAATGTTATGGTAGGTAAGTAGGAAGGATCAAACCCGGAGTCATGAGTAAAAGTAGGAAAATAAAGTGTGAAAAAAAAAAACATCTGCAACGTTAACAGTTCGGCCACCAAGAAAAGTCCATTCCAATTGTTTAGGAAAAAAAAAACGACTACGGTAGGTCGGCGCGAACGTGAAAATATAATGTGAATTGTCCAGCACGCTAACCACTACGCCACAGAGCACTGCAGCTTAGTTTAGTGATTTTAAATAACTTCACATGAAAGAACTACGAAGCCAAACCGGTGTTCTCTTCTCAACTGTTCCTTGTGAACGATCCCCAAACGGTGTTAAGTGGTAGCAGGGGGAGGAGGAATTTATTAGAGAGAAAATATTTTACCACTTCCATTGATCTTAACCGATTTTGGCCGTGACTTCTCAGCAGAAAAAGTATAGAAATCTAAGATTATCGAGGAATTTGAGAAATAATAAGCCGATAACACACCTCAGATATTGTTCTGCCGTTTGTGCATATTATATTTACATGAAATATCTTGATTTTTAATCCTATTAAGGTCAAAATCAGAAGGGAAAAAATGAGTTCATTTTATTTATATAGAGAAGAGATAAAACTAATAAAGACATAGTATCTGTAGCGCATTTCAAAGCAAACCATTGTTTAAAATGCACGTACTGCTTTAAGTTTCGTATTTTTATAGCGGTTCATCTGTTTAAAGAATATCAGTTTCCATTTAAACCTATTAAATAATGACAATATGACATGACTGTCTTTTGGGAAATCTTGCATGGAAAAGTTCTTTGCAGAACACAATCAATTAGATATTGTACTTCTTATTTGAAAATATATAATGTAATAGTTGCAAGGTAAACAAAAACGGCAAATGATGTTAATTCGCAATATCACTTTCATTTTTCTATAGGATATAAAATCGATTTTGTTCTGTGTATTTATATTCTCAGCCACATCTTAAAAAAAATCACAAGCAAACCTCAACAAAATTTGTATTTACCTAATTAACTTTACTCCAGGTTAATTTTATTTAAAATATCGGGGAGAAGGCTACTAGCCTTGTCTGGTCGTGATATATTATATTTATTTCATCCAAATTTTGGATAAATTATAATAAAGTCTATTTTCTATATTTCTTATGATATTTTACCCAAGATAGTTGAGATTTCGAAAGTAAAAAACATGTGATCTTGGTGGAATTAGGCCAAATCGAAACAGAAAGTAACATTTAAACAACAAATGAAGAGTGACAGGCGCGCATACTGTGTCAGTATTTTTAAATATATCTAAAAGGGCATCGTCACCGAAAGTTTGAAGCTTCTACTTATAGAAATTGACGATAGAAACTGACAAATCAAATGGACCCACGTTATGTTATCAACCAATCAGAAACCAGAACTTCTCCATATATAACTGTGAAGGGCCTGATATTGAATATTAGAGAAATGCGGCACGATAAATCGAACCTGGCTATTGGGTTGTGAATTACTGATACTTAATTCATAAAATATATAAGTGAGCTTTAAAGTACATTTTTTGAAAGTAAGAGATAAACAAAAAAAAAGGTCTACGTTTTTAATAGAAATTCATCGCTAAAAATAGAATAGACGGCCCAATAAAAGAGGTTGAACGGGTCGACATTTGATATGTAGGAATATGGCAAATTGGTATATAAACACGGCAAGTTGTAAAGTCGAGAATCTTGCCTTTTCTGTTGCTGAGGTCGAACGTTTCGAATCTCGTATGGACAGAAGAAGCGAGCCGCTTCCAACTCCTACCCCGACCACGATAACGAACTTGGAAAATCAGACGTTCGCAGTGTTCCGACACTCATTAAGGTAACAAGTAATAAGTGTTTTATTTTACTTTTATAATGCACTTAGACTTTTTACTTATAACTAATCGTCTGTCCTTTTCTTATGACGTCACTAGTCTGATTGGAGTGACTTGCTGGGGAATACTCGACTTCATTTTCAGCGAGTAGGCACCCGCTGTTGTCACCCATACGACAAGAACGTGCATTTATCCAGATGATCCTTCTCAGCCGACTGAACGGGAGGAAGTCATACATAAAAAATATTTTACGACTCCAGCACATAATTTTTTCGTGTCAACACGAGAAATATCTTTTGCTTTTGGCCTGCAACAATATAAATTTTAGGGTTGGTACAGAACAACTACTGACTAATTTCTTAACCTTCAGGACTTGTACAGAATAGCCTCTCATTGGAAATCCTTTTGGAAATTAAACATGAGTTTCAGTTCATGAAGTTAATGGCCTGGTGAAAGACCTTACCTTGATGTATCGAAATCAAAATCCGGATTGAGGTAAGCGGAATTTTGGGGATTTTTTTTTAATCTAAAAATTACACAAAGTGTAAAATATAAAAACGACCCTGATTTAATTAAAAAGAACGCAACTGTCTTTGCAGAATTAATGCAGTACTTAGATGACAGAATCTATCTCTGATAATGCACAAAACAAATAATGATGCAAAAAGCGTTGGGCGATGGCTGCAAAGAATTAAACATATTAAGAGAGCATTATTTATCTAAACTAAAACCTAGAAGTGTCCTTTTTATGATATACATTTGCTTACCCACGAGAGCAAATTAGGCATGAGGCGGTTTTTAATGTGAAGAGAGGGGAGGGGGAAAGGAAAAGGACCAGCTCCCCTGAGAGGAAGGAAGTGGGAGTTTGTAGTGAGCGCCTCTTGGTATATATGGTTGCCCCTTCATGGGCCAGAAACTCATTGCCACAAGGGCAATGGTCTTTGGTCACAGGGTATTTATTTGCTCCCCCACCGAGCAGATTAGGAACAAGGCCGATTTTTGATGTGAAGCGTAAAGGGGAAATGGTGACCAACTCCCCGGGAGTAGGGGAGCTGGATAATGGCAATTGGTATGAAGGGTTTCCCCTACATTGACGAAGGTCTTATATGTGGGGTTGCCCCCAAATATGGTCTTTGCTTGCAGTATCTGCCGGAACAGATACTACACGGTATTTATTTGCTCCCCCACCGAGAAAATAAGGCACAAGGCCGATTTTTAATGTGAGGAGGGAAGGGTAAATATGGACCAACTCCCCGTGGAGTAGGGGAGCTGGATAGTGACAATTGGTATGAAGGGTCGCCCCCACATAGGATCTTTGCTTGCCGTATCTGCCGGAACAGATACTACACATTGATCTTGTGCCCTGGGCTACGGAGGCAAGACTGAACTGATATCTCTAAAACATATGAAAGCCGAGACGATTACAGATTATAAGGGTCGAACCCACAGAAATTTCTTAAAATTTTCTGGCAATGTCATTAGAGAAAGCCTATTAATCAAAAATCCATGAGTTTTAGTTAATTCAAAGTAGCACTTACGAATCAGAGGAAACTGAGAAAATGATTACCAAAAAAAATAAACGAATGTACAAAATATCATGGACATTTTACAATGCCCAATAAAAACCACCAAAATTTAATTATAACTTTACCGCGAATAAAACCACAACTGATATTTTGTCATATGCATACCTATCAGCCCCTTTAAGGACCTCGTTTCTCATCGTTGAGCACTTTCGGTTGAATTAAAGTAGGTCAATTACCTCTTATGCGCTAATCGTCATATAATGATTAGATCACTCTGACTTACATTTAAAACATTGATCTTGTGCCCTGGGGTACGGGGGCAAGACTGAACTGATATCTCTAAAACATATGAAAAATATAAATGTTTAAAATTCAACAGCATTTCTCGCGGTTAGCGGTAGTCGAATGTATTAGGCCCTTGCTAATGAAGCCAGAGATGGCTTTTGTCGCAGAGTTCACTTCTATCGACTGGTGTTAATCGTAACATACTGCATTGAAGATTCCCGAAAAGATGGAACACTAGTGTATGTAGATATTTAAAAATGTTATAGTTATTATAGTAAATAATTATATATATATATATATATAATTATTTACTATAATAATATTATTATTATTATTAATAATATATATATATATATATATATAACTACTTAATTTACTCACATAAAATTAATATAGGGAAGTATAGATTTATGCGTTCAATACTCAATACGTAGGTAGAGCTAGTTAGTAATTTATAAAATATATATGACGATTAAGCTACACTGAATATTCGGCGGATGGCAGTGATGGCTGAGAATGCAGTTAGGAGATTCGAAGTTCCTATCAGTCGCGGTTACCACGTGACGAAGGCCAGAGGAAGTTGGCCGAAACGTTGTGAACCAATAAAAAGATTAAAAAAACAACAACTAATAAAGATGAGACTAATAGTCCGAAATAAAAATAAAATTAACATATAATGCTCATCTCAAAATAAATTCCAATTAAGGAATAATATATATATATATATATATATATATATATATATATATATATATATATACACTTAAAGAATGCCACATCTCACACAAATTAGGGTATCAGAAAACGTTTGGACTAGCAACTCTACTTTGATTTGATATGATTTCGCTGTTTAATTTCAGATGAAATGTCATTTATATTTAATTTTTATTTATTTATTTTAAAAAAATTATGTAAACTTTTTCGTTTTATCGTATTAAGTCTCGGATATGTACAAAATTATGTGTGTGGTAAAGTTAGTCGCGAGTCATTCTAAGAAGCACATGCCCATCATTTTGAATGGCTGGTCTATCCATACGCTAGATTGTTTCCTTGTTAAGTAAGGTGATGCGTGTGTTCAGCAGGAAATGGAAAGAGATAAACACCTTAAGCGGGAAAGACACCAAGAATAGGAAATATCGAGCCAGAAGAGGAATAATATATTAAATTAATTTCTCTTTCGGATTTTGGCGATTTTCTGACACATTTCAGATATATTCACTTTTCATTCACAGTCAGTGTTTTAGCACTATAACTGGAATGTCGTCAGGGCCAGTTGCTTTACTGGAATCAATGTTCTTGATTATTATTCACGTCGTATTAAGAATAATAGAATCTGTTATCAGATTATTATCTATATATTAATACATTAGCGTGTGTGTTCTGGTGTGTGTAACGCTTACACCCGGCTCGTTTAATCGTGATGGTCTTCTATTTATTGTCATAAATACGTTTACGAAGAATTTTGGTTTCAGTTTCTACTATAGCTGATGGCACTAAAATCATCTATATTTTATAAATAATTTTATCAAGAATTCTTCAAAATGTTTGGTTTCGGTTCATAATATATATATATATATATATATATATATATATATATATATATATATATATATAACTACTTAATTTACTCACATAATATAATATACGGAAGTCTAGATTTATGCGTAAGCTTTAAGTATTTACTTCAAAAGTGCTCAATACTTAGGTAGAGCTAGTTAGTAAGTTATAAAATGTATATGGCGATTAAGCTACACTGAATATTCCGCGTTTCATCCACTTTAGCCTGAAGAATCCTAACGTGGATGAAACGCGGAATATTAAGTGTAGCTTAATCGCCATATACATTTTATAACTTACTAACTATATATATATATATATATATATATATATATATATATATATGTGTGTGTGTGTGTGTGTGTGTGTGTGTGTGTTTATTTGTTTTTGTTAGCGATACTTTTTGAATGAATTACATTATTCATACGAAATTGCATTTTTACCTAAATGCGAGTTGGGAATAAGTTTTCCTTTGCCCAGTTTGGTACCCCCTTAAATGGGGAGCGGCATATATATTATTTTTAAAATATAATTATCCTCTGATACGTGTTTCGTATTCTACGACTCATCAGGCTGGCTGAATCTAGCAAGACTCGAAATTGGGACCCCATGATAAGAAGCCTCAGACTGCCTCACCTGACTGCTAAATGTATCGCGTTTTTATGTAGATATTTTTATTTGTTTTGTTTTTTAGCGATACTTTTTGAATGAATTCAATTATTCATACGAAATTGCATTTTTGCCTAAACGCGAGTTGGGAATAATTTAAAGATATATATATATATATATATATATATATATATATATATATATATATATATATATATATATATATATATTCGAGAATTCCAGCCCGTCGTTGCCCGGGTTTTTGGAGGTGTATGTTGAGCAATAAAAAAGCGGTCAATTATTTAACTTTGACCCCGAAAATGACCCCTTAAAATTCATTGTTTTTGGCTCAAATCAAATTATTAAGTTAGATCCATATAAAAAGTGGTAGAGTACTCAAAGATCAAATCGTTGAATTTTGACCCCTTAACAGCCAAATTCCTGGCAGCAAATGTATTTCAAAGATTTTCCCAAATCTCGTACCCTATATATCAAATTTCTATTCTGCAGACTTAAAATTGACAGAATCATTGTATAGAGAAATCTACAGACACACACACAAACACACATACACATGCACATACACTTTCTCTTATATATATGTCTGTGTGTATGTGTATGAATGTGTGTGTGTGGGGGGGTCACACATAGGCTCCTATATGGTTGACTATATCTTTTTAAAAAGGATTAAATATAATGATAGGAGATGTATCGAGACACAGAAATGGGTAGGTTTGATCTGGAAGAACGGTGGTTCATTAAAATTATGAGGTCTGCGTTCGTGCCTGATCCACAAAATATGAAAATAAAAAATTTAAATATTAAAAAAAAAACGTTTACAAGTGTCTTTGATATAGATGTATATAAGAATACTTTGATAAGTATGTTTTAACTTATATAGGGATGGTATAATAAAATTGTGGGGTCTGCATTCGTGCCTGACCTCCATGGAATGGAAATAGGCACAAACTTTAATAAAGAATTTTCATATCTATCTGCGTAAGTATACTTTGATAATTATGTTTCAGTTTGAAGAAATATGATATAATGAAATTATGGCGTGTTCGTTCGCGCTTGACCTCCATAGAATGGAAATATGTCACAAAGTTTAACAAGGTTTTTTAATATAGATCCACAGAATATTGTGATAAGTGTTTCATTGTGAACAGGTATGGTATAATTAATTATAGGGTTTATCTATTTTACTTTTATTTTCATCATATTTTGTTTTGGGTTTGATACCCCCAAATTCGAAGCTACAACCCTTCCTTTTCATAACCTATCATACTTTCATAAATCAGAGTCCATTAGGCTCCTATATGCGTGACTATTTAAAAAAAACTGATTACATATAATGATAGAAGATGTATCGAGACACAGGAATGGGTATGTTTGTTCTGGCAGAACGGCGGTTCATTAAAATTGTGGGATCTGCATTCGTGCCTGACCTCCATGGAATGGAAATAGGCACAAACTTTAATAAAGACTTTTCATATCTATCTGCGTAAGTATACTTTGATAATCATGTTTCAGTTTGAAGAAATATTGTATGATAAAATTATGGGGTGTTCGTTCGCACCTGACCTCCATGGAATGGAAATATGTCACAAAGTTTAACAAGGTTTTTTTTTTTAATATAGATCCACAGAACATTGTGATAGGTGGTTCAGTGTGAACAGGTATGGTATAATAAATTATGGGCTTTATCTATTTTATTTTTACTTTCATAATATTTTGCTTTGGTTTTGATACACCCAATTTCGAAGCTATCTCTTTACAACCCTTCCTTGTCATAAAGTATCATACTTTCATAAGTCAAAGTCCATTTTATGTAGGCTGTTTTTGAACCAAGTCAACGACGGGTACTTTTGATAGTATATATATATATATATATATATATATATATATATATATATATATATATATATATATATATGTTTTATAATTTTATTATTATTATTATTATTATTTTATTATTATTATTATTCATTTTTACATTTAACTAATTCCCTATTTTTATACTTACATTAAAAGGGGACAGCCCTTATCATGTAACATATATATATATATATATATATATATATATATATATATATATATATATATATATATATATATATATATAATGAAACAGCTGCAATAAAATAAATCCAGGAAATAAACGAAGGAAATAAAAGAAAGAAAACGTGAGTTATCTTGTGCTGCGGTTATTATAGATTGAGTTTCTCGGTTTATATGTCATTTTCGCGACCATGTCCAGGTGTTTTCGTTATTCTCATCTTTTGTCATTCTTATGAATCTTCCGTGGAGTTGTTTTTCTTCCCATTTTTCCTTTCTCGTTTTGTTTTTTATCTGTCTGTTTTCTGTTTTGTTGGGGTTGTTTTTCAGTGTCAAATAATCCTTTCAGTATTTTGCATTATGTATTTTATAGTTCTTTTTCTTTTTGTGTGTCATTCACATAGTTTTCAATGCAGACCAGTCCTCTCCCGCCGGGTTCCCTTTTCAGACTGTCAATATCGTACTTTGGATGTAGTGCATTATGCGTTGTTCATGAGTTTCCTGGTCTTCTGGTCGACCTGTGTCAGTTCTACTTTAGTCCACCCTATAAACGTCCAGAGTATCTTACTAGTGGCACTGCTCATGTATTTGTACCTTTTATTAGGTTTCTGCTATATAATTTCGTTTCCAGGAGTTTTCTTATTCTCCTGAGATATTCCTTATCAAGTCTCTCTTTCATTTCTGTTGCTTTGCTTGTGCCCGCTTCCAGAATTCCCAAGTAGTTATAGTCATCTTGTTCCCATAGTGCCCTCATTTCTATTTGGTTGGGTAGTTCTATCCCTTCTGTCGTTTCCAGTATTCTCGTTCTTACAACTAGTAGTGCGCAATTTTCCATTCCAAATTCCATTTTGGTATCTAGGCTGAAGATCCTGGCAGTGTTAATTTGTGTCTCTAGCTCCTTTTCGGTCCTTGCAAAAATTTGCAAATCGTCCATGTACGTCAGTTGGTTCAATTTTTCTCTGTATTGAAGAACTTGTATCCGGTTTGGCACTTTCTCAGAATACTATTCAAGTACATCATGGCTATTATGAACAGTAAGTATGATAGTGAGTCTCCGTGGAAGATGCCTCTTTGTATATTAATTTCTGTTATGTATTGTCCATCAGCTGTCATTTCAAGCATCCACGTTTTCATTGCATTTTCTATTACGTTGGTGATCTCGCTTGGTATTTTATATATATTTTAGGTATTCTATTATCCATGCTTGGTGAATCCTGTCGTACGCTTTTTTGTAGTCGATCCATGCCGTGACTAAATTCTTTCTCCTTCGGTTTACCTCCTTAAGGATCATTTGGTCTTTATATAGCAGATTATGTTCCTCTTTTTCCTTTTAGGCATCCTTAGTGTTCCTCGGGGATGAGTCCACGATTATTCAGGGAGTAGTAAATTTGTTCCCTCAGTAGTGATGTCAGTGTATTCCACATAGTGTGTAAGCATTTGATCGGCCTATAGTTGCTGGGGACGGTTCCTTTCTCTGTATCCTTCTGTAGCAGTGTAGTTCTACCTTTTGTCATCCAGTCTGACATATATCTTCTCAGGATTTGGTGTAGTCTTTCGTGTAAAGTTGTGAATTTTTGGAACCAGTATGCATGTATTCCATCGTGCCCTGGTGCTCTTCAGTTTGCCATTTTCCCTATAGTTTTCTTCAGGGTTTCCTTGCTGATTTCATTCACTGTTCCTTCTTCTATTTGTTGTAACCCTTCTGTAATGTCTTTCAGCCATTTGACATTTCTGTTGGGATCTCGTAGTTCTTCCCATATTTTACTCCAGTAGAGTTTTGTTTCTGTCGGATTGGGTTGTTCTGTTTTTGTTTTTCCTCCGATCATATTTTGGTAGAATTGGCTTTCATTTGTTTCAAATGTCCTCTTTTGGTTACATTGTTCAGATTTATATTTAGATCGGCTCAATCTCAGTTCTTTTGTTTTATTTTTTGGTCCAGTTCTTCATGTTTCTTGCTTAGCGTCTCCCTATCAGTCATATTTCCAATGCTCCATCTTCTCCACATTGCTTTCTTTCTGTTGATCATTTTTGGTTTCGTTTTATGATTGTGTATTTAAGTTTCTAGTCTCATTTCCCATCCAGGTTTTGTCGGTCCACTTGTCCCCAATTGTTTTTCTGATTTGAAATTCATACACGTCATTAAGTTGTTTAAGTCTGTGATTGTATTTGTTAGGATGTGTGGGAGGAGCTTGTTAACCTTCTCTGTTTCCGTTTTTAATTTCTTCTGCTCTTTGTTCCTTAACGACGGCAGATTTGTTTTTTCCTCGTTCATTGACTGTATTACTTTATTCATTTCATCTGCTTCATTTTCTGTTAGTTCGGTTTCATTTTTCTCGGTTGCCACCTTTGTAGAGTTCAGTCCTCGTAGGTCCTCCGCCGTTGGTGTTTTTACTTATGGGGCTTCAACTTGCGGGGTTTCTTTATGTGCAGTTCCATTAGGGGATGCTTCTTGTTCAATTTCTTCACTTATTTTTCGCTGTATTTCTGTTAGTTCTAGTTTAGAAAGCTAGCCTTTCTTGAGTATCAGTCTTACTTGGTTCGTAATTCTTTGTTCTATAGCATGGAAGTCACTGGACCGGCCCCATAGTTCTTTCATTCGTTTCCGATAACCTCTATATCTATATTTAGGTAGACTTCTATAGTAGCATTTCATTCTATTCTCTTTTGTTGTCCATTTCTTTCTTCGTTTGTTTTTTTTCTGGGTATCATTGCTGTGCTGTGTTTGTTGGTATAATTTAGTTCCCTGAAATCAGAGTTTATACTTACCTGTTCAGCTTCTATTATTATTATTATTATTATTATTATTATTATTATTATTATTATTATTATTATTATTATTATTATTATTATTTGTACTTTGCTGACGTTATATCTTATTGTGGAATATATTTTATCAATCTGCTCATTAAGAATTTGCAATATGACATGATATGCGATGATATGGAAAATTAAGGAATTGTACATTAAGTCTTAGGGAGCCTTCCTTAACTTTTATGGGTTTTATGTGTCCAAGTAAAAAGCACACACACACATAATATTCCATAGATATAGGAAACTATTTTAAACATATAAAATTCAACTTTAGAATTATTCCTGTATTCCAACTTAATATTAACGCAATCGATATTGCATGATGTGTACAATCTTCTTTATATGTTTTCTATTTTCTATCAAGTCTATCTAGATATGTATATGTAACTTATCATGATGTATAATTTTCGTGGTCTTTTTTACCTGTAACTATGTTAAACATTATCATAAATTTGTAAAATCTACATATGATAGTCCGAAACTTTTGGGTATTATATGTGTTCATAAAATATATTTGTTTTGTAGAGATTAATAACATAATTTGTAGAGATTAATAACATAATTAAATGATATGCGTTAGGTTAAAGTTAGATCTATAGTGCCCAATATTTAGACCGAAAATTAGTGGAGGATTTGTCTAGAGTCTGCAAAAGTTAACTCTTTAAACGTTGACCTCTTGGCAGCCAAGTTTTCGCCCAAAAACTAATTTTAGAAACGTGCTGTATGTGTGGATATCCTTTATGCATAATTGAAATGGTTAGACGCAAAATTGGCGGAATAATTTATTTTGACCCTTTGACAGCGAAATTTCTGGCCGAAAACCGATTAAAAAGATTTTGCCAAACCTCAGTACTTCTTATGTCATATTCAGTATCTGGAGACTGAAAATTGAAACAATAGTCTTGTACGGAAATGTACACACACAGGCAGACGATTACACTTATATACACACACACACATATATATAACGGTCAAAAAACGGTCGTGTAGCGGAAACAAAAATGTAACTGAACAGAAAAAACGGTAATAAAAAATAAAACGTATATATATATATATATATATATATATATATATATATATATATATATATATATATATATATATACGTTTTATTTTTTATTACCGTTTTTTCTGTTCAGTTACATTTTTGTTTCCGCTACACGACCGTTCATTGGTCTTCACTGATATTTGGGTATTAACAAAGCTTCGCAAGGTCGCAGTCCTATTTGCACTCATCCAGCTAGTGTTTACTTTCCTGAGTTTTTCTATCCTCCTTTAAGCTCATTATTTGATATAGTGCACGTTTATGGTGACACTCACAAAAAAGAGGGCGATGTCTTACAATTATACAGTTTAAGTTTTCATGATCCCAAGTGATGCTTCTTTGTGTTTTGCATCTTAGCCGTTTCTTTATCCAGTTTGTATGCAGTTTATGTGTGTTGTTAGTCTCCACATTCAACAGGTTTCTTTTATATTCCTGCAGTTTAAATTATTAAGATTCGTTGTATCTTCTCTGCCATTCCTCTGATTTCAATCTCTCCCATTCTTTTAAAAAGTTTTTCGGTATCGTTCCTAGTGCTTCTATTATTAATGGTGTTATCTTTACTTTCTTCAATTTTCAGATCTTTTTGAGCTCTCTGACCAATTCCCTGATTTTGCTCTGCTTTTCAGTCTCCTTGATCTTTAATCTGTGGTCTGCTTGAACGGCAAAATCTACAATCTGGCAGGATTTTCCTTTTTGTTAACTATTTAAACATGAAGTATTTTTACTCGGATGGGTTTATTTGTAATGGCATTTTCCAGTACTGCTACCGGTTTAAGCTTGTACCATTTGCCTGTGTACAAGATGCAATTATTTGCAGAATTACCCAGGTGTATCTCTCACCATGTTTCTTTCCTAGTCTTATTTCTCGTTTGTTAATCTATCTTGTTTGTTTCTTCCGTGCAGAATTATTCTTTCGGTGTCCTGCATTATGCATTTTTCTAATTCGTTTTTTATGTTATTTACACAGTGTTTTATACAGACCAGCCCTCGTTCTCCGTCTTTCCTTTTCGATTATAATCGGTCAGTACCATCTTTGTGCATCGTCATAAGTTTTCTGGCCTTCTGGCGATATTCCTTAGTTCTTCTTTGGTCCAACTTCAAAACTTTCTAGAGTATCTTCTTAGTGACATTGCCGACGTGCTTATTTCTTTAGGTACGTTTCTGCTCTTTAGTCTAGTTTCGAGGAGTTTCTAGTATCTTTAGCTACCACGTTCACCTATTGCTCTCATTTCTGTTTATTGGGCAGTACCATACCTTCTGTTTCTTCCAGTTTCCCCCTTTTCATTATAAGCAGTGCGTACTTTTCCATACCGAATTCCGTTTAGATATCCTGGCTAATGATTCTGGTCGTGTTTATTAGTGTTTCTTGTTGTCTTTTTTTTTTAAACAGTTTTAGGTGATACATGTACATTAGGTGGTTTATTTTTTCGTCTGTGTTAGTGAATTTGTATCTGGCTTGGCATTTTCTTACGATGTGATTCAGGGGCATCATGGCTATAATGAACAGTAATGGTGATAGGGAATCACCTTGGAAGGTCCCTCTTTGAATTTTGATTTCAGTTATGTATTGTCCATCAGTATTGAATTAAAGTTTCTATGTTTTAATTGCATTTTCTTTCAGATTGGTTATAATACGTGGTATAATGTACATTGTTATTATTATTATTATTATTATTATTATTATTATTATTATTATTATTATTATTATTATTATTATAGCCCAACGTACATTCTCCTCCTCGTAATATTTTTAAAATCTTGTTAAATTTAGTTTTTAAGTTCATCTTTTAATTCGAGAAAGGTACAAGAAAAGTATGAAATATAGTTTTGCGTATTTATTTCAAACATACACATTATATTTAAAACGCTTCTTGTTTTGCTTCAATGCTAAATCTATTCCTTAAAACCGACACCATATATTTATTAAAAATATGAGTATATTTAATGTAGTATATACACAATGATAATTATTAGGCGATTATAACAATAATATATATGGACGATCTCCTCTGTTGAGAAAGGAAGACAAGCACATATAGCATATGTCTGCAGGAATAAATCTTACTGTATTTTCCAAAATTCTACACCGTGATCTATTTATGTGGCCTTGTTATATAGTATATGTCGATGAAAAACCTCTTCATCGAGGGGTGGCTTTTTTGACAGTTGTGTATGCCGGTTATCCTGTTTTATATTAATGACTGCATTCTCGCTAAAGTTGTTAAACATACGTTATAACCAGCAAATAACATTACTGTTTCCAGTGAATTTTATTTCATAAAGAGCTTTGCCGCCGAAATATGTTGTTGAACACGGTTATACATATTACATAACTGTGTAGACATTTTAATCTTCAGTTAATTTTTTTGTGAAAAAAATATAAATACATGAATAGGTTCTTGTTTTTTATTCTCACGTTCTCCATACTAGAAATTGTCATTTTTTTCAGGGATAGTTTTTTAATATGTATTTTTCGTATGTTCATTAAGGTGTCATTACTTATCAAATCAAAAGGAGATGTATTTTCCATTTATGATTTAGACGCGTTTTTTAATTTATCCCTACAAAATACCTAATCTCTACCATGTCATAGGATCACATGAAAAATTGCAGTTCATCTTTTTTTTTTTTTTTTTTACATTTTCACCCCAAACAAGGCACATTGCCACTTTAATGTAGGGGGCTACTATCAGGGGAAACATCTACTGGGGTACTATGTAGGGATTAGGGCAGCTAGATGTTGGTTCACGTTGCACTTGAACTTATGCATGTCAGTACAGTTGGGGAAGCAGTAACCTGGAATGGAATTCCAAAGTCTAGCAGTTCTGGGGAAGAAACTACTGGAGTAGAAAGATCTTTTACATCTAGGGATCTCTACAGTGTGGGGGTGGGATTTTGCAGCTTGTCGGGTCTGTCGAGGGTGTTCACGTCGTGGGGGCGCAAGTGCTTGCAGTTCTTCAGAGCATTCACCATTATAATACTTGTAGAAAAGGCAGAGGGATGCAACGTTTCGACGATGGGACAGAGGCTGAAGTTTTGATGCCAGTTTAGGGCCTATCAGATTTGCGACTCTCTTTTGAACCCTGTCAAGGAGCGAGAGACTAGTAGCCGATGCACCGGCCCAAATATGACAGCAATACTCCATACATGGGCGAATAGTGGCCTTATAGAGGTACAGGATACTTTCGGGTGTTAGAAGTTTTCTAGCACGGTAGAGAGAGCCCACCTTCCTCGCAGCGGCCCTAGCAATGCCCTCGATGTAATTGTTCCAGCTCATGTTTCCTGTGAACGTTAGGCCAAGGAGCTTGAAAGACGTACAGCTAAAGAGTTGTTGGCCATTGCTATAGGTGGTAGAGAAGGTTTCTTGTAATTATTGAATGAAACCAGTTTTGTCTTGGTGGCATTGAACGTTACCATCCATTTTTGTCCCCATTCCACTACTGATTTGAGGTCATCCTCTAGTGTTTCTGCCATTACTTTAGATATATGTTCATTTGTTTTCCTGTCGTGCCTGCTATAGAGTGTGGTGTCATCAGCATATATACCCATCTCAGAGGCAATTTTGTCGGGAAGGTCATTTATGAATATCAGGAACAGCAGAGGACCAAGGATAGATCCCTGGGGCACTCCCGCATTTATATTATATTGTTTAGACGTACGACCGTCGAGGACAACCTGGATTTTTCTCTTATCTAAGAAGGATTTAATTATGTTAAGTATTCTACCAGTGATACCGTAAGATCTAATCTTCCTGAGGAGACCCTCATGCCATACCCTGTCAAAAGCCTTAGATATATCTAGAGCTACCGCTCTGCCCCCTCCCGCTTTGTCCAGTGAATGGTATATGCGTTCAGAGATTACAGTGAGGATGTCTGCTGTAGAACGGGCTTGTCTAAATCCATATTGATGGTCGGTCAGAAGTTTAACATCTGTAAGGTGCTGGACTAGAGCATGGTTAATTAAGGTCTCAAATATTTTGGCGAAAAGTGGGAGGAGGCTAATAGGGCGATAATTTAATGGGTCAGTTCTTTCGCCAGAATTCTTGAATACTGGTACCTCAGAAGCAGTTTTCCAACAGCTCGGAAAGCAAGATTCATTAAGGCATTTGTTGTAGAGTTTGGAGAGAACTGGAGCTACTTCGGCTGAGCACTTTTTTAATAGCACAGCTGGGATGAGGTCGGGTCCACATGCTTTGGAAGTGTCAAGGTTTTTTATGATAGCATGCACCTGAGCAGGGGTGATTTCCAGATCGTCTAGTGTGGCGTCTGTCCGCATAGGAAAGTCAGGTAGGGGGTGGTTTAGAGGTTCCAGTGTAGAGTTGGAGGCAAACCGACTGGCAAGCATGTTAGCCTTCTCGGTTGCTGAGCAAAGAACCTCGTGATTGTTGGTTAGTGGGGGAATTGTTGATTGCCCATTATTTACTACACTGTTGTAGATTTTCCAGAAGTCACGAGTTCCTAATTTTTGTGCTTCGATGCGTTTTTTAGTGGTTTCCGTAAATTCTCTCTTAGCTGTCGCTATTTCTTTCTTAACGTTACTTCTAGCTTCTATGTACTTTTGTCTGTTTGAACTGGACTTATGTCGGTTAAACCTGCGGAATGCATGCTGCCTTTGAGCAATGGCAGTTGCGCAAGTCGAAGTAAACCATTGGGGAGAGTGGGGCTTGCTATAGAATTTCCGCATGGGAACATACGCTTCGATTGCAGTTTTGAACCATTCAGTGGTCTCAGTTACACACTGTTCAGCAGGAAGAGAAAAAATATTTCCCCATGGGGCGTCTCTGATAAGATCTCTGATAGCTTCCCAGTCAGCCTTTTTATAATATCTCGTTGTTTTGGGCACTGGCTCTTCAGTTTTGGGTCTGGAGTTTAGGGCGATTTCAACCATTATTACCGCATGATCAGCGTTCCCAAGTGGGCTGTCGGCTTTCGTTACACAATCATCAGGAACTGTGGTCAAAAACAGATCTAATAGTGATGCGTGTTGCTCTTCCTGATCAGGGAAGCGGGTTGGGAAAGTAACAATTTGCGATAGGGAGTGAGATACAGAGAAGCTATGAGTTGCGCTGCCTGCTGCATCTGTATAAGTAGAGAATCCAAGCCAGTTTTTGTGATGGACATTAAAGTCACCAAATACATGTACTTGGGCGCTAGTGTCGAAGGAGAGTGCTGTGTCTATGCTGCCAGATACTTTGTTTATTATGGTGTAGTCTTGGGTCGAGGGAGAGCGGTAGAGAAAGTAAAAGTAGCTAATGTTGTGTTGCATGATTAGTCTAAAGCACATAAAGGCTTGATCATCCGTTTCTAGTTTTTTTTCTCTAGTCAAGGGAAGGGTATTACGAATGTAAACTCCAAGTCCGTGCATATGTCTGTCAGAGTCCTTACGGCAGAGTGGGAGATATCCAGGCATGTTAAAGTAGTTAGAGGGGATGGAGGAGTGTAGGTTAGTCTCAATTAGTGCTAAGATATCCGGGGTATTTGTTAGGAGAAATGCTTCAACGTCGGCTAAATTAGTTCTAAGCCCACGGATATTTGTGAATGCAAGCCTCAAGGGAGGAGGAAAGTTGGATTTGTTTGTCCCTAAGCCTGGTTTAAGCTTATTTTTAGATTGTACTGTCATCATGTTTTTAACGAGTTTCAGTTGGGTTAGGGGAAGCCGAACAGGAGGTTATGCAGAATATTTTTTTTTTTTTTTTTTTTTTTATTACATTTTCACCCCAAACAAGGCAAATTGCCACTTTGGTGTAGGGGGCTACTATCAGGGGCAACAACTACTGGGGTACTATGTAGGGATTTGGGCAGCAAGGTGTCGGTTCACGTTACACTTGAACTTCTGCACGTCAGTACTGTTGGGGAAGCAGGGACCTGGAATGGAATTCCAGAGTCTTGCGGTTCTGGGGAAGAAACTATTGGAGTAAAAAGATCTTTTACATCTAGGGACCTCTACAGTGTGGGGGTGGGATCTAGTAGCCTGTCGGGTTTGTCGAGGGTGCTCGCGTCGTGGGGGCACAAGTGATTGCAGTTCATCAGAGCATTCACCACTAAAATACTTGTAGAACAGGCAGAGGGATGCAACATTTCGTCGATGGGACAGAGGCTGAAGCTTAGATGCCAGTTCAGGGCCTATCAGATTTGCGACTCTCTTTTGAACCTTGTCAAGGAGCGAGAGACTAGTAGCAGATGCACCAGCCCAGATGTGGCAGCAATACTCCATACATGGGCGAATGGTGGCCTTATAGAGGTACAGAATACTTTCGGGTGTTAGTAGTTTTCTAGCACGGTAGAGAGAGCCTACCTTTCTTGCAGCGGCCCTGGCAATGCCTTCAATGTAATTGTTCCAACTCATGTTTCCTGTGAACGTTAGGCCAAGGAGTTTGAAAGATGGACTCTCAGATAAAGAGTCGTTGGCCATTGCTATTGGTGGTAGAGAGGGTTTCTTGTAATTATTGAATGAAACTAGTTTAGTCTTGGCAGCATTGAACGCGACCAACCACTTTTGTCCCCATTCCACTACAGATTGGAGGTCTTCCTCTAGTGTTTCTGCCATTTCTTTAGAAATGTGTTCATTCGTCTTCCTGTCGTGTCTGCCATAGAGTGTAGTGTCATCAGCATATATACCCATCTCAGAGGCAATGTTGTCGGGGAGGTCATTTATGAATATCAGGAACAATAGAGGTCCAAGGATAGAACCCTGGGGCACTCCCGCATTTATATCATATTGTTTAGATGTGCGACCGTCGAGGACTACCTGGATTTTTCTCTTATCTAAGAAGGATTTAATTATGTTAAGTATTCTACCAGTTATACCGTATGATCTGATTTTACTGAGGAGACCCTCATGCCATACCCTGTCAAAAGCCTTAGATATATCTAGAGCTACCGCTCTGCCTTCCCCCGCTTTGTCCAGTGATTGGTATATACGTTCAGAGATCACGGTGAGGATGTCTGCTGTGGAACGGGCTTGTCTAAATCCATATTGTTTGTCAGTCAGTAGTTTAGCATCTGTAAGATGATGGACTAGAGCATGGTTAATTATGGTCTCAAATATTTTGGCAAAAAGTGGGAGGAGGCTAATGGGGCGATAATTTGATGGGTCTGTCCTTTCGCCAGAATTCTTGAATACTGGTACAACAGAAGCAGTTTTCCAACAGCCCGGAAAGCAAGCTTCATTAAGACATTTGTTGTAGAGTTTGGAGAGAACTGGAGCTACTTCGGCTGAGCACTTTTTTAATAGCACAGCTGGGATAAGATCGGGTCCACATGCTTTTGAGGTGTCAAGGTTTTTTATGATAGCATGCACCTGAGCAGGGGTGGTTTTCAGATCGTCTAGTGTGGCGTCTGTCCGCATAGGAAAGTCAGGTAGGGGGTGGTTGGAAGGGTCCAGAATTGTATAGATGTTTGGTGATGACTAAGCAGTTAGCATGTGAGAGTCAGGGGCTGGAAGTTAAAGATTCCAGTACAAAACGGAGTGAAATGTAGGAGTTAAGTGGTGATTTGGTGGGAAGGAGCAGATTGTTAGCCTTCAAGGGATAGGGGTTATTAATTTACAAGAAACAGATCTACATTAGGATTTAGAGTGGCAGGTAATTTTTTTTTTTTTTGCGCATGCAGGCTAGACAGAGGTAATCGTCTTGGAGGTAAAATGTATATTGGGATTCCGTAGCTAGCAGTTAGGTGTTTGTTCCAGTTACAAGAACTAGTTCATGGTGGATCGGAATTCCGTATTTATTGGAAGACATTAAAGTAACGCACGGAGCATAGCATCCACTCAGGAAGAATAGCTCTAGTATCACAGCTAAGATACTGCATATTTAGGTAACGAATAGTAAAAGTTAAATTTGGTGGCACTTTTTTTGCACCTTACCATGGCTGTTACTATTAAGTATTGTACTTAAATAAAGTTCTTCTGTCATCTAAATAAGCTAAATAGGGATTCCCCATCCGCATTACTACGTCGATGTGACATGGTAAAAAAGAAATTAGTCAGGAAATTGTTTTTAAAATAAGTGAATCAAGAAGGGTCAAGATGTCTGAGAAATTAGATAAAAATTACATCGAGAAAAATAAATAAATAAAATAAATAAATAAATAAAAACAAAATAAATAAATAAATAAATAAAATAAAATAAAATAGAAGGGTTAGATTTGTTTGGTTTAAAAAGGATAGAATAAAATATAAGAATAAGATAAAGTGTGCAAAGAAAATACAAAAAAATTTACTTAGCTAAAAATTAGATCTTCGGTGTGGTGGCAAATGGCTCTTCGACCACCATGCAAGTGCCGCTTAGGGAATTTTAACCTTACTGTGCCAGGTCATTGGAGTAGGGGGGGCACACCTTACATTTGTGGTCGTTAGTGAGCTTTCCCTTCTTTGAGGAGGAAAGGAAAGAAAACCAATATTCTGCTTATATATTTTGAATAGATCCTGAACTTCGTCACATTTAGATTTTACAACAGTAACTTGGCCAGGCATGAATTAAATTAAAAAACTGGGCAATTAGGCTGAAAAAAAATATAGAAGCAAATACGCAATCTGAAATCAAGACAATTTCTTGTCTGAGATATTTACCAGTAAAGAAAGTCCGTGCGTCTTTTTTTTTCGTCTACGACTCATTTTTAGGCACAGTTAATAATTCGGGTGTTTATATGTCAAGCGGTCGACTTCATATTTAAATTAATCTATTTCAATGAGAGTATATTTTGCATAAAAAAGGAAAAAAGTTCTTCTGTCATCTAAATAAGCTAAATAGGGATTCCCCATCCGCATTACTACGTCGATGTGACATGGTAAAAAAGAAATTAGTCAGGAAATTGTTTTTAAAATAAGTGAATCAAGAAGGGTCAAGATGTCTGAGAAATTAGATAAAAATTACATCGAGAAAAAAAAATAAAATAAATAAATAAATAAAAACAAAATAAATAAATAAATCTTATGTTTTCTTGCAAAAATATATTTTTATACATAAGATCACACTGCACAGCTGTTCACAATTGTAGAACATGATGTACTCCGTAAAAAAATACACACCTGGCAAGTAAACAATGTGCATAAAATGTGTCCAAATATTTGATATTTACTTAACCAGCAATAAATCATTTAATTCGAACAATTGACATTTGGTTTGTCAAATTTAATAATGCATATAATCGTATTTTAGGGCAACGTTCGGTTTAGCTATCAGCATCATGTTTTAAAATACTTACGTCATTGATGGTTTAGTTTTTTTTTGCGAGAGAATGATAATTTATTAAAGCTCAAAACCATTCGATGACTACCGTGTAATTATTAAATAATTGTACGTCAGGCATTGATATAACAGCATAGTAATTATTAGAAGTGTGAATTTGGTATAATTTGTATACCTTGGATTGGAGACGGCCATATTATAATCAGCTGAAAAGTAGGTAAACAGAACAGAGTTGCACAGGCGCACAGTTCTAGAAAATAAGGAACCATGTTTAGATTACGGCACAGAAGTGTTGGGGAATTTTTAATAGTGTTTGTAGCTAGACAAGGGTTTTTTGTGACATTTTGCTAATAAGGGAATATAGATTTCTAGCTCAGACGATCACTGCACTGAAAATGATGATAGTGAAGAAACAGGTTAGCAACGTCTCTTCTGTGTAGAATGAGACTGCAAGGAAGAGAAAATTACATAACCTATCAGATTCTGAACCGGTTTTGGATGCTCTCAAGGAAGGGTAGTATACTTCAAACAGCTCCTACGCAACTGTAGCAACATACGCCATCCTATGGCATGTTTGGCTCTTATAAAATTAAAGGATTACATCGAGAGTGAAATATCTACCGAAGCAATAGAATGCAACATCCATTTTTCCGGCGACCATTGGAAACAGATTTGATGTACTTAATCCACTTCAGATCAGGAGTAAATGTCAGGCCCAGAAGCTCGTCAAAATCTAACAGATTTTATAAGATTCCCTATACTCCTTTGATGGGTCGAAAGCTATATGATTGATAGCTAAATGAACAACGCAAAAAATCGAGAAAACTTTATCGTAACCTAGTTTATGCTTATCTTGAAACTATAAGTAACTTAATTGTCGCTTAATTTTAACTGAAATAAATCAATTCGCAAATGTATTTTCTTTCACTTTAGATTTTAGTAATGCAAAATAGTATTTAAAATATGGATCTGTACGGATTTTACTGTAACAGTCATTGGAATTTAGGTTACTAGTTGTCAAGCCCACCAAAATAATAACTTTTGGTGACAAATTGTTATCTAATTATGGAATCATTTAAAACAATACAAGCTATAAATATTACAAAAATATTTTCAGAGGAAAAACACGAGATTAATGGTATTGAATAACCAAATCATTGAAAGAGACCATTGAAGAGAACAGTGGTACCATGCGTGGTTATTTGCAGTAAAGGTAATACCTTCTGATGAAACAGTTAAGCACCGGCTAGGGAAGACGTATGAACTGAGTAACGTGACGATTACTTTGAAAACTAAATTGATTAGTGGTGATGCCTATGTACAAAAAAAATAAAAATAAAAAATAACTCACTATTTCAAATACGGTCTTGCTATTGACCCTTGCGAAAATCGTGCTGCCACATGATATGGAGAGATTCATGTTGATTGGTGTATTTGTGAACCAAAGTCCACGTTTAGTTGTCGTACAGGAGAGTCGATTAAACTATCGATTTGTAGACGACTACTTTTATTGGCTATTTGCGAGTGTGTGTCACAATCAACCAAATGTTTTCGTAGCTTTATTAGTGCTGTTGTGCATATCTTTTAACATTTTGATTCCTCAAATCTAACAGGGCAGACATACATAAAATAATGCACTGTTTTGAAAGCTTTACATATACCACCAGTTGTGAAAAGCGTGAAGTATTTCGTTTCCACTAGTGCATAAGTTCAGTTTTTGGTTTTCTAAAAAATAGACAAAAGGTCTTACAACCATCAGAGAAGCTAGTGAGGATATTTTGCACATAACCAAACTATGGCTAACACGAGTAATTCCACCAGCAAAAAGATAACTAACAACAGTCTCGATAGAACACAAGTTGCGGCTTTGAATTGTTGGTGTATAAGTAATCCTCAGCTTGATCTATACAAACGCATACACTTTCTAAGTATCATTGAAAAGGAAATGGCAAATAGGATTCTGGCAATAACATTTTCTTTCTTTGTATCATTTAACACTTCGAAGAGTTCACTTTATTCGCAGTCAAATCTTACTGATGTGACCATTCCATGATGAATAGAGAAAATAACATCATTATAAATAAGATTCATTTATCTCTGTCACTTTCGACAGCATAGGTTATAAGTAATCACTTCATATGCACAATTTTTAACGTAGCCATTTATAGTTGTAACTAAAGCGTGTTCCTAGCCTAAAATACAAACATTTTTTTCATTTTTTTCACAATCATTCGTTCCTGTGTTACGAACTCTATCGAGTACGTAATCTCACTGTGTGAGTGTAGTACTCCGTTGTAAATTAATCCTCCTCTGTAACGCAAACTCACCGCTTAATTTTAGTTTTCGATTAATTTTTTATGTAGTCTAGTATGTAGGTTTAGCTTTTGCCTTTCTGTATATACCTATTTGTGTATTATACGTTATATGTTAAGAATGCAGGCGTTCAGTTGGATATTTGATTACTACGTCCATTTATTTGTAAAATAATGTGTGAAATTTGTCATTATCATCATCATTATCTACAGCAGAAGTGAGTCTTATAAACAAACATTTTATTTATGAAAAAAAATCCAGACGTTTTAGTGCTGATCTGTTGAAATTTGATTTCGTCTTATTCCTACACTCATTCCTTTATAAAGTTGCAAAAAGTCGTTGACGAGTAAGTGTCTCTTCTACAAATTGTTAGTTAGGGATTGCTTTTCTTTTTTTATTCATGTCTAACTCATTGAATTGTACCCATCACCTTCATCCTGATCATTGACTTTTTGATATATGACTTTTTGAACTCTCCTTCACGTGTATTTTACATGTATGTGTATGTGTACGTGTGCGTATGCATGTGTAAGTACATGCTTATATGTGTGCCTCTATATGTGCATGTTTGCATATGTGTTTACATGCGTATTATGTTTACGTGCATTCTGTGTGTGTATGCGTGTATGTTTGCATGCATGTGTTTATTTCCATTTCTTTGTAGGGTGGAGAGGGCTCCCATAAGCGGTGGTGAAGACAACCTCTCTAGGAGAAGTCACTCAGATTTAAATATTCATAAACCAGTACCTGCATTATTACGTTATATATGCTATGCTGAGAATAAAATATTACAGAGAACATGAAAATGCCTTAGAATGAATTTGGTAAGATACTAGCTATACACAAAAAGAGAAAGTAGCATGATAGAAAATAAATAAGAGAATTTCGTTCGAAACAATTGGATCAATTAGGTTTTAAGAACACTCTAATATAAGCTAACTGAAAGACTCGCTTCGCAGTTAGATTTTCAACGCACGTGCTCTCTTGAAACCTACAAATAATAAACAAGTTCTTTGCCAAAATTTCCAGTTTCAATGTAGGGACTATTTGTTAAAAAAAAAGAAACGGGGCGATGAATATTTATTGATATATAAGTACATCTGATTTTTTATTTGTGGGTTAACAGATGTTAAGTGTGTTTGAAGTCAATTGGTATGTATGCGAAATCGTCCTTTTGCTTATTTCAGATTTTTTGGGCTTATTTTAGATTTTTTGCTTATTTTATATATTATTTGCTTATTTTAGATTTTTTTGCTTATTATAGTTTTTTTGCTTATTTTAGTTTTTTTTGCTTATTTTATATTTTTGCTTATTTTATATATTGTTTTGCTAATTTTAGATGTTTTTTCTTATTCTAGATTTTTTTTAGCTTATTTTAGTTTTTTGCTTATTTTAGTTTTTTTTGTTTATTTTATATTTTTGGCTTATTTTATATATTGTTTTGCTTATTTTAGATTGTTTACTTATTCTAGATTTTTTGCTTATTTTAGTTTTTTTGTCTATCTTAGATTTTTTTGCTTATTTTAGATTTTTTTTGCTTATTTTAGATTTTTTTGCTTATTTTAGATTTTTTTGCTTATTTTAGATTTTTTTGCTTGTTTTAGATTATTTTTGCTTATTTTAGAATTTTTTGCTTATTTTAGATTATTTTTGCTTATTTTAGATTTTTTTGCTTATTTTAGATTTTTTCCTTATTTAAGATTTTATTGCTTATTTTAGATTTTTTTGCTTATTTTAGATTTTTTTGTTTATTTTAGTTTACTTTTGCTTATTTTAGATTTTTTTGTTTATTTAAGATTTTTTTTGCTTATTTTAGATTTTTTTGTTTATTTTAGATTATTTTTGCTTATTTTAGATTTTTTTGTTTATTTTAGATTTTTTTGTTTATTTTAGTTTTTTTTTGTTTATTTTAGATTATTTTGTTTCGCTTATTTTAGATTTTTTGTTTATTTTAGATTATTTTTGCTTATTTTAGATTTTTTTTGCTTATTTTAGATTTTTTTGCTTATTTTAGATCTTTTTGTTTATTTTAGGTCTTTTTGTTTCGCTTATTTTAGATTATTTTTGCTTATTTTAGATTTTTTTGTTTATTTTAGATTTTTTGCTTATTTTAGATTTTTTTGTTTCGCTTATTTTAGATTATTTTTGCTTATTTTAGATTTTTTTGTTTATTTTAGATTTTTTGCTTATTTTAGATTTTTTTGTTTCGCTTATTTTAGATTATTTTTGCTTATTTTAGATTATTTTTGCTTATTTTAGATTTTTTTGTTTATTTTAGATCTTTTTGCTTATTTTAGATCTTTTTGTTTGACTTATTTTAGATTATTTTTGCTTATTTTAGATTATTTTTGCTTATTTTAGATTTTTTTGTTTATTTTAGATTTTTTTGTTTATTTTAGATCTTTTTGCTTATTTTAGATCTTTTTGTTTGACTTATTTTAGATTATTTTTGCTTATTTTAGATTATTTTTGCTTATTTTAGATTTTTTTGTTTATTTTAGATCTTTTTGTTTATTTTAGGTCTTTTTGTTTCGCTTATTTTAGATTATTTTTGCTTATTTTAGTTTTTTTGTTTATTTTAGATTTTTTGCTTATTGTAGATTTTTTTGTTTCGCTTATTTTAGATTATTTTTGTTTATTTTAGATTATTTTTGCTTATTTTAGATTATTTTTGGCTTATTTTAGATGTTTTTGTTTATTTTAGATTTTTTTGCTTATTTTAGATTTTTTTGTTTCGCTTATTTTAGATTATTTTTGCTTATTTTAGATTATTTTTGCATATTTTAGATTTTTTTGTTTATTTTAGATCTTTTTGTTTCGCTTATTTTAGATTATTTTTGTTTATTTTAGATTTTTTTTGTTTATTTTAGATTTTTTGGCTTATTTTGGATTTTTTAGTTTCGCTTATTTTAGATTATTTTTGTTTAGTTTAGATCATTTTGTTTATTTTAGATCTTTTTGTTTGACTTATTTTAGATTATTTTTGCTTATTTTAGATTTTTTTGTTTATTTTAGATTTTTTTGCTTATTTTAGATTTTTTTGTTTCGCTTATTTTAGATTATTTTTTGTTTATTTTAGATTTTTTTGTTTATTTAAGATCTTTTTGTTTATTTTAGATCTTTTTGTTTGACTTATTTTAGATTATTTTTGCTTATTTTAGATTATTTATGCTTTTTTTAGACTTTTTTGTTTAGTTTAGATCTTTTTGTTTCGCTTATTTTAGATTATTTTTGCTTATTTTAGATTTTTTTGTTTATTTTAGATTTTTTTGCTTATTTTAGATTTTTTTTTTCGCTTATTTTAGATTATTTTTGTTATTTTAGATCTTTTTGTTTAGTTTAGATCTTTTTGTTTATTTTAGATCTTTTTGTTTGACTTATTTTAGATTATTTTTGCTTATTTCAGATTTTTTTTTATTTTAGATTGTTTTTCTTATTTTAGATTTTTTGTTTTGCTTATTTTTTGATTTTTTTGTTTATTTTAGATCTTTTTGTTTAGTGTAGATCTTTTTGTTTATTTTTGATTTTTTTGCTTATTTTAGATTTTTTTTGCTTATTTTAGATTATTTTTGCTTATTTTAGATTTTTTTGCTTATTTTAGATTATTTTTGCTTATTTTAGATTTTTTGCTTATTTTAGATTTTTTTCCTTATTTAAGATTTTATTGCTTATTTTAGATTTTTTGCTTATTTTAGATTTTTTTGCTTATTTTAGATTATTTTTGTTTATTTTAGATTTTTTTTGCTTATTTAAGATTTTTTTGCTTATTTTAGATTTTTTGTTTATTTTAGATTATTTTTGCTTATTTTAGATTATTTTTGCTTATTTTAGATTTTTTTGTTTATTTTAGATTTTTTTGCTTATTTTAGATTTTTTTGTTTCGCTTATTTTAGATTATTTTTGCTTATTTTAGATTATTTTTGCTTATTTTAGATTTTTTTGTTTATTTTAGATTTTTTTGCTTATTTTAGATTATTTTTGCTTATTTTTGATTATTTTTGCTTATTTTAGATCTTTTTGTTTAGTTTAGATCTTTTTGTTTATTTTAGATTTTTTGTTTATTTTAGATTTTTTTGCTTATTTTTGATTATTTTTGCTTATTTTAGATTATTTTTGTTTATTTTAGATTATTTTTGCTTATTTTAGATTTTTTTGTTTATTATAGATTATTTTGCTTATTTTAGATTATTTTTGTTTATTTTAGATCTTTTTTTTTAGTTTAGATCTTTTTGTTTATTTTAGATTTTTTTGTTTATTTTAGATTTTTTTGCTTATTTTTGATTATTTTTGCTTATTTTTGATTATTTTTGCTTATTTTAGATTATTTTTGTTTATTTTAGATTATTTTTGCTTATTTTTGATTATTTTTGCTTATTTTTGATTATTTTTGCTTATTTTAGATTATTTTTGTTTATTTTAGATTATTTTTGCTTATTTTTGATTATTTTTGCTTATTTTTGATTATTTTTGCTTATTTTAGTTTATTTTTGTTTATTTTAGATCTTTTTGTTTAGTTTAGATCTTTTTGTTTATTTTAGATTTTTTGTTTTGCTTATTTTAGATTTTTTTGTTTATTTTAGATTTTTTTGTTTATTTTAGATTTTTTTGTTTGACTTATTTTAGATTATTTTTGCTTATTTTAGATTTTTTTGTTTATTTTAGATTTTTTTGTTTGACTTATTTTAGATTATTTTTGCTTATTTTAGATTTTTTTGTTTATTTTAGATTTTTTTGCTGTTTTTAGATTTTTTTGTTTCGCTTATTTTAGATTATTTTACTTATATTAGATTTTTTTTGCCACGTAATACATACAAGCAGTTCTGGTTCTCAAAAATGAATGGACCACCCAGAATACGTATTCCTAAGTACTAGCATTCTACTTTACAATCTTTACTTTCAATAGATTTTCCTCTCTTTTCTTTAGTTTGTTTTTAATCAAGACGTTATTGTGCCAGAAAATAACAATCAACCTAATAAATAAGTATATGCTACTAAAGAAAGCCATTTGAATAATATTTTCTTACTATTAGAAAACTGTATCCGACGAAGTCTTTTCGATTCGTTCGTATTGCTATTAATAATAATATAAAGGTAACCAGTTGTAAGTAAATAATGTTTAAAACTTTAGTTGAAATACTAATGGAATAATTAGTGTAAATAGTTAGAGGGTGATTGTTAACTATAATCGTTATATATTAACCGACTTACAACATTGACGTCATCCAAAAAGATGTGGAAATTTCATCTGAGAAGGTAGGTTCTCCCTTCCGTGCAAGAAAGCTACTAACGCCCGAAAGTATTTTGTCCTTCGTTAAGGCCACCATTCGCCCATGTATGGAGTATTGTTGTCATATTTGGGCTGTTGCGACTGGTACTGGTCTCTCGCTCCTAGACAAAGTTCAAAAGAGAGTCGCCAACCTGATAGGTCCTGAACTGTACGCTAAGCTTCATCCTCTGAGCCATCGTTTCATCCCTCTGCCCGTTCTACAAGTACTTTAAAGGTGAATGATCCGACAAACTGCAAGCACTTGTACCCCCTCGACGTACATAAGCCCGACAAACCCGACAAGCAGCTAAATCCCACCCCTTCACAGTAGAGATACCTAGATGTAAGAGAGCCTTCTACTCCAGTAGTTTCTTTCCCAGAACCGATAGACTTTGGAATTCCCTTCTGGGTCCCTGCTTCCCCAAATTTACTGACATGCAGAAGTTCAAGTGTAACATGAACCAACATCTTGCTGCCCAACTCCCTACATAGTATCCCTTTAGCTTATGTCCCTGATAGTAACCACCTACATCAAAGTGGTAATGTTCCCTGTTCGGAGTAAAAATCTAATAATATATATATATATATATATATATATATATATATATATATATATATATATATATATATATATTATTAGTCACGGTTTTTCAATAACCGAAAGTCACTCTAGGATGAGGGTTAATGGGTTACGTTATGGCAATAACGGTTGAGATTGGCTAAGTTAAATCCATTTAGAGGACAGCCCATCGGAACATAATTACGTTGTGCTTTGAAACGATGCTGCCATAGTAAGCATGAAAGCGAAACAAGAATATTGTAATCAACAGGCGGGTAGCATGTCCTCAGATGTGGCATAATTATTTCAATCTTATAACGTATTTGGCTCTTATACATGGAAAGAATTGCATCGTTAGTGAGATAACTTCGGAAGCTTACGAATTAATTAAACATTTTTCCAGTGATCCGGCAACATATTTGATGTAAGTGATTCCAGATTAAGAAGTGAGGTGAGTTCGATAAGATTATCAATACACGAGTCATTCTTTTCAATTCTGACTAGATGAGGATCGCTGCACTGGTGCGAAAAGGATAAAAACTTTGCTTTGGAATTATTACAATGTGCCACTCACCTTTTTTTTACAAAGGCAGAACGTGTTTAAGAGGATAAATGATGTCGGAAAATATTTGGTCATTGCGAGACATCGAAGTATTGCCATAGATAAGGACCGTCTGCATAACTGTATATGACTGATCGTAAATGTGGGTTTTGACATCATCGATGTATGTGTTTATTTCCGATCGGAAGTGAAGTTCAGAACTAAACGTTTGTCAAAGAATAGCACTTCCCCCAAACGAGAGCCATTTATTTTAATTAGAGGCCTACTGGTTATCAGAGTGTTGAGTATATAATATGACAAGTTTAGTTTTAAATGCATTAAATTTTACACGCCATCTTTTTCTCAATTGCGCCATGAATTCAAGATAGAATAAGAAAGTCTTGATTTGTGCCGACTTTTGAACTGTTAGAATATGTACGAATGATCTAATAATGTTATGTTTGGAGATTATTGATTAAGGTTTTTCATTTCACATCAGAGGTTCAGTTTAATCCCAGTTTGTCAAGGAATATTGCTCTCTTAGGACGAGAGACATTTCATTAAATTAGAAAAAAGTGGGTACCAAATTGTTAGTAATGGTTTTCGATACATTAAGGTAAACATACCCTATATGTTCAACGTAATTGTGTCGTATAGTATCTGCGTGATTATGCCAAATGTTGCCAACATAATTATTCCGTATATTGTAATCGTTGTTCGTTCGTATGTTGCCAATGATAATCCGTGATTATTCTGTGTATTGTGTTTTTTTTTATTCAATTTTCACCCCAAACAAGGCACAGTGACACTTTGAAGTACCGGGCTACTATCAGGGACTTAATTTGCAGGGGCATTATGAAGAGAGATGAGTAGAAAGATGTTTGTTCACATTACACTTGAACTTCTGAATATCAGTACAGTTGGGAAAGCAGAATCCCGGAAGGGAGTTCCAAAGACCTGCGGCTCTGGGGAAGAAACTATTGGAGTAAAAGGCTTTCTTGCACCTAGGGATCTCTACTGTAAAGGGATGAGACTTAGTAGCTTGTCGGGTTTGTCGGGGGTTGTTATGTCGAGGAGGTACAAGTGTTTGCAGTTCGTCAGAGCATTCACCATTAAAGTATTTGTAGAACAGGTAGAGGGATGGAAGAACTCGTCGATGAGACAGAGGCTGAAGCTTAGATGACAGTTTAGGACTTATCAGGCGTAAGTAGTTTTCTAGCACGGTAGAGGGAGCCAAACCTCCTTGCAGCAGCCTGGCAATGCTCTCAATGTATATATTCCAGTTCATATTCCCTGTAAACGTTAGGCCGAGGAGTTTTAAAAAAGTACTTTCAGGCAATGTGTTCTTGGCCATTGCTATTGGTAGTAGAGAAGGTTTCTTGTAGTTATTGAAGGAAACAAACTTAGACTTATCAGCATTGAATGTGACCATCCATTTTTGTCCCCATTTTGTGAACGTGATTTATCTTTTTAATCGCAATTATAATGAATAATAACAAAAAAAAACTGAGCAGACTATTAGAGTATTTTTTAAAATGATATAAGACATATATGTATTTTACAACGTTTTCATCTAATATTCTATGATACTTAACTATTTTGTTGAGAATTAGTATTTAATCTGCTACTCAAAGAGAGAAAGCTAACGAGATGTAATAGAACATATATATTGAAACAAGGTCATTTAATATTCTTATGACACGTAACAATAATCGACTAAAACTAATATGACGAATAATAAAAATAAGATAATTAAAATTTATAGAAAGAAATTTCGCGCTTTTACAGATGGACAAAAACTGAAGCAAATAAAATATAATGGTGGAATAAGCTGTATTGAAAGTCGAAAATATGGCTGACGAAGTATGATTTCCGAAATATTACAATGCGAGTGTTCTACAAGAATATGCTGACGAATAGCAGAGCACACTATATATAAAATAACACACACACGCACACACTCTCACACACACACACACACACACACGCACATGCACAACTTTTTTTTATCGTTATACCTTTTTTTCTGTCCCGGTTTTTATCTAGAGTTTATATTCATGCATTTAATTTTCCTTCAATTTATTTAAATTCCCTTATATACGTTTATAAAATGGAAAATTCTTCAACTAAACTACATTAACCTATATCAAGTTCATATATATTAGATTATATATAAGCAAAGATAAAAATGAAATTATAAAAAGGCACTATATTATATGAGAGGAATGCAATATTGTTCCGTACTTGAAACATCGTAAATTAAAATAAGATGTGTTATCCTTACGTATAGACCAATATTAAAAGTATTCATTTTTTCATTCCAATATATTTTTAATTTAAAAGGTGTTTAATGTTAGATTATTAATTTATTAGATAGACATTTTTTTTTTAGCGCTCAGACATTCTCTCCGCATTGAGTGATATTGTGAATTTCTTTCTTCAAACTATAACGTTTCTGGTTTTTCTGCTACAGTGCCATTATTATTGACACCAACTAATACAAATAGATTCAACGAAATAAAGGCAATGGCCGATCTTTATCAAGCAACAATAGCCGGGATGTTACTCAGTAGACTAAGCCTGAGATCTTACTCTGCGTAACTTTTGTTTTCATTTTAAAAGCTGACACGATGTGGAAATATGAAATATAATAAAGAACAAATATAGCAATAAAAATCTAATATAGTTGATTACAGAAAAAATCTACCAAAATTAATTTCAGACATTTGTACTGAAAACTTATTGAATTATGAAAGTAGGCTAATATATTATTATGTAAAGATATTTTAGAATTTTTTATATTCTATTATAAAAGGTAAGCATGTAATTCTTAAGCGGTGGAACGATAAAATTATCGCCCTAGTAGGTAGGTATTTATTTGCTTCCCCACGTAAGCAAAATGTGACACAAGGTCGGTTTTATGTGAGGTGAAGGGGGAGGGAGGGGAAGGGGATGGTACATATAGGGTTGCCCCTACATGTACCAATAACCAATTGCCACAAGGGCAATGGTCACAAAGTGCAACATCTGCCGGAACAGATGGTATTTATTTGCTCCCCCACCGAGCAAATTAGGCACAAGGCCGATTTTTAATGTGAGGAGTGAAGGGAGGGGGAAGGGAAAAAGGGGACCAGCTCCCGAGAGGTGGGAAATGGGAGCTGGTTAAAGGTCAGGAATGTGGGGTTGCCCCCACATCTGGTCTTTGCTAGTCATAGCTAGTCATAGCTTGCAGCATCTGCCGGAACAGATACTACACTTTGATCTTGACCCGAAGGCCGGAAAATTATCGCCCTAGTAAAAGCGATATTATTTCATTTCTGTTTGATGAAAACCGGATTTCTTTCTTTTTTTTTTTTTTTTTTGCGGACCATCTAGTAGTTCAGACCATTTTTGTACATATCTAAGGAATGATATGAGCCTTCTATCATGTCTGAAAGTCCAACAATGTTAAGGGAGATGCACAGCTGTACAACTAATGCTCTCTTCCGATCCAAGTTATGACAATAGAACCAGTGCCAGCATCCTCAATATGCAAACCTGGACCGTTTAACGTGTGAGGGCACAGCTCAATGAAGTTTCCGGTCACGGCAATGTTCTGTCGTGTGATTTAAACCACCTCCTATCTTCGAAGTCGGCTTTTAAATCAGCATCAAAGTGTAACTAGATTTGCTGAAGAGTATGGAAATCATCTGGTGCAATCAGGTGGCTGGTGGCAGACCCTGGGTGTGGCAGCTGGACTCAACTTTGGCCCACAAATCCAAAGAGACCCGTGTTGGGCTATAGAAAGAGTGCTAGGGCTTTGTACCCTTCTCTCAGTTACCCCTCGCCTCCCCGACTTGAACCTGCTTGACTCTTTTGTTTGGTCAGACGTCGAGAATATCATCAACATTATTTCCTACAACACCGACAGCATGTGGAAAGGTATGCTCCCAGTTCTGGACCATATAGAGACGGTGATTTAGACTTGCGGTTACATTGAATAGATTTCAGCTCCAGTATATAATGAAGTTACCTGAATTACTTTAAAAAAAAAATTTAGGGCGACAATTTTATCGTTCAGCTCGGAGTTAATTGTCCTTTTTTCTACACTGTTATTTCTAACATTTATTTCAACTTTCTTAAATTTACTCCTTTCGTCTCTCTCCATGTGTCACATTTACTATATTCCCGCCTCACGAATGCGTTCTTTTTATTTTTCATAATTTTCATCTTTGTCTTTACCTCCTATTAATTTTACTCGTGTTTATATCCATTTTCTGTCCTGTGTCCCACGTTTTATGTTACCTTCTTCTAACTTTGTTTGCCTTGTTCTTTTTTTATATGTTTGTGACACTATTGCTTCACTACTCTTAATTTGTTTCGAACCCCTACCTTCTTCATGTGTATCTTTCATTTTATATCTATGTCTTACGTTTCTTGCGGTTTATTAATTCATGCCTAATTCATCTTTCATGCCTACATTAGCCAACTTCTATTTTCTGTTTCTCCACGTTCCTTGTTCATGTAAAATTTGTGATTACATTTTCTTTATCTTTATTTTGTTATCTTTTCACTTCTCCGTTTCGTTAATCTTCTAATCCGATCTTTTTTCAGTGTCTATTTCGACCTGTCAATCTATTTTCATCCTCTGTCCACTTTTACACCAAAGTAAAACCAATATCTATAAAATCTGTCTCCTATTTTAATCTTAGTATTTCATTTTACTATTCTCGTTGCTCGCTGTTTTTCCTTCTCATAATTATACGCATTTGCTCCATCGCTTACCACATGTATGTTTATATCTATCTGCGACGTGTGCTTCTTTTTTCCATCGCGCTGATTCTTTCTTTTTATGTTTCTTTTTATTGTTGTTTCGCCCCATCAAGGCACAAGGTCACTTAGTCGTGATATCTTACTATTTGGGACCAGATTGCAGGGATAATATTTATGGAGTTAGGCAGTGAGATGATTGTTTACCAAACACTTAGTTCTCTGAATGTCAGTACACAGAGAATCATGGGAGCCGAGAGGGAGTCCCAAAGTGCAATAGTCCGAGGGGAAAAGCCTCGCCGAGTAGAAAGATTTTAGGCATCTACGGATCTAGAGTAGACGGGTGGGCTTTGTTACTTGTCAGGTGTGTAGAGGGGATTGTGGTCGATGGGATACTAGTGCTCGGAGTCTGACAGAGAACTTAAATTTAAATACTTGTAAAACAGGAAAAGGATGCCACGTTTCGGTGATGGGACAGAAGTTGGAGTTAAGTTGATAGTGCTTTTAGTTTATTTATTCTCAGTTATCCTTTGCTTTCAGATCCTCTTCTGCAATCTCTTTATCTGTGCATCTTTTTTTTACTGTCTGCTACTATTCTGTGCTTATGTGGTACAGATTGGAGCCCTAAAAATGAAGAGACACATCTAATTAAACCTGTAAATATAAAGAAAAATGAATCATGTAACACGGAAATTCTGGCAAATATTTTCTAAGTAAAATGTATGTTCGAAAATAACTTATGCAAAATCAACAACAGTATTTACGATAGGTCAATTATATTAAAACCAGTTTTACATATTTGCAATAAAATTCTTTGACATAGTTTTACGTCTTGTTTACAACATTCTCCAGTTTAAACTGTAAGAAATAAGTAGTCCGTCAAAGAATATCCATGTTTTGCTATTTGTCTTGTTACTTGTAACTGTCAATTGGATAATGTGTAAACATGTCCAAACACGCACCCTCTAAATGAAGATAAAGTATATATATATATATATATATATATATATATATATATATATATATATATATACGTTTTATTTTTTATTACCGTCTCTTTCTGTTAAGTTACATTATTGTTTCAGTTACCCGGCCGTTTTTTGGAACCGTCTGCAGCTTCCTCAGACTTTTACAGAAATGTTCGTTATTATGGGATGAAAGAGTGAAAGAGTGAATAAGGTCAGGGGAGGGGTGCGAGAAGAGCGGAAAAAAGAAAGGAAGGGAACAAGGGGGAAAGGTGGGAGGGGGTGCTTGATATGTCGGTAATGTTTTAGTTTTGAGGTTTAAGTAACTTGTGGGGGAGGGTCTGGGAAGTTCATTTCTGGTGTAGCTGAAGGCATAGGGATACATGGAGGGGGAAGGAGAATATGTGTGGGTAGGTGGAGGGGGTTACTTTAAAATTCGAGTCGTAATGTTAAAGTTTAAGACATATTTGCTCTACAACAGTATTGAGCACTTTCTTCAGTTTTTATTAATTACCATTCATACTATATATATATATATATATATATATATATATATATATATATATATATATTACTGGTCAAGGGACAATATTTGTGTCTGATTATATGTTTAATATTTTTACACCATTTATACACATTGCAGTGTAATTTATGCTATTATATAAACACGGTATATAGAACATTACTATTATGAACAACTGCATGTGTTATGCAAGCGCGGTTAGGCGGCGTTGGATTGAACGAAACTTGTTTGTGCCAAAACTGTGAAGAGATCAACAAAGACTACCGGTGACATAGATCAAACACAGGATTTTCGTTGACAGTGCGTGCACTTGCGTGTTGAGACAGGTCAGTAAGTGTATGTAAGGTACTAGCCGGCTTACAGAAATTACAGCTATCCGCACACACACCAATAAATAAAAGAACGCACTTGGGGATTTTATAGTCAGTTGAGAGTTGTGAGTTGAGATCGAGTTTCGAGTCCCACAAACACAGTCGTCGGATTGAGCACGCTCGTGTATCGACAACGGGCAGGTCAATATAGAAGATGAGTCAATATAGTAATTCCCATCCTTCTTCTGAGGAGAAGTAGAGGACAGGGGAACGACATTGAGCTTGAAACCAATGAAGTCCTAATTGTTCAGAGAATTCGCGTTACGTCTTTATGAGTGTTTTGTTCCACACAAGTCTAAACGGTCAAGAGATATGAGGAAAATATAAAAAAAATATGTTTCTGCTTTTAATTTAAAAATCCCTAAAAAGAGCTGAGGTGCCGTAAATAAGAGCATCGACTCAAAATTAGCAGACCCTATCGTTGACCACAACTGTTCCCTTCTGAGAAAACACACACACACACACACATACACACACACACACA
>NC_136496.1:15337650-15365150 GCF_053919585.1 Euprymna scolopes | reverse complement strand
AAGTCGCCAACGTAATATGTCTCGAACTGTGTGATAGGCTTCGGCCTCTGTTCCATCGTCGAAATGTTGTATCTCTCTGCTTGTCTTACAAGTATTTTAATGGTAGATGTTCCCACGGTTTACAAACCCTTTTATCCCGTCGACGTAAATACCCACATAAACCCGAGAAGCAGCAAAATCCCACCCATACATAGTAGAGAGCCAAGATTCCAGAAATCCCTCTACTCTAATAGTTTCTTCCCCAGAACTGCTAAAGTTTTCAATTTCATTCTGGGTTCCTACTTCCTCGACTGTAATGACATGCCGAAGTCCAAGTATAATGTGAACAGACATCTTGCTGCTCAACTCCCTACATAATATCACTGCAATTATGCCCCAGATAGTTGTCCCTTTATCAAAGTTGCACTGTGCCTTGTCTGGGTGAAAATGTAATAAAATATATTTTCACTTTTATATCAAATATTTGTATTAAACCCACTGTATTTTTCTATTACGCATCATTTTGTTAATAGATACCTTAATGACAATTATCTTTCTCTATCTTACATTGTCTCTATAACAACTCCTCTATCCTTATCTATGTATACGTGTGTTACATTTTTCTCTGACATTATCGATTGTAGTACTTATAACTATCCAACACATCCAGCGCCAATGTCTTCTTAACTATAATTCAATATCCTGTTCTCCTTTATCTCTGTATGTTAGTTTCGCTTTATCAAAATTATTCTTTCTAGCGCTTTTTATCTATTTGTAGCTGTGCCATTTTCATCTGTCTAAAGCTCGGGATTTTTTTCTCATATTTTACTGTTAAAGAACAGCCGCCTGTTCTTATAAGTGAGTAAATATGAGATGAGATAGCCGAAGATTCGAACTTGCGACGCAATATTTGGAATTTAGAATTCCGATCATAAGTCAAAATAAATAATACAGAATGAAAATGGAATGTAGAATTACCATTGTTTAGTTCACATAAAATAGTTAGATATCTGCATATATAGCATTAATATTTATTTATTTTAATGCTATATATGCAGTTAGATATCTGCATATATAGCATTAAAATCGTTAGATATCTGCATATATAGCATTAATATGAGAAGGATAAAAGAAGAGACAGTATCTAAAATCACTGTCCAAACAGATAACATAACTGAACGATATCACGACACAATACCACAACACAATACCACAACACAATATCACAACACAATGCCACAGCACAATATCACAACACAATACCACAACACAATATCACAACACAATATCACAATACAATACCACAACACAATATCACAACACAATATCACAACACAATATCACAACACAATACCACAGCACAATATCACAACACAATACCACAACACAATACCACAACACAATATCACAACACAATACCACAACACAATATCACAACACAATATCACAATACAAAATCACCACACAATTCCACAACCTTAAATTTAATGTAGAAGATTAGAATAACTTATTCCATCAAACGTCTCTGACAGATAAAAACCTTATTTTGATGTTGTGTCTTCATGAAAATGTTTAAATATTCGCTGTTTAGAGTTTGTCAATACGATCTTTATTGTTTTCTGTACTGATCTATGTCCTACCCGTTTTTGTAAGATTAGTTAATTTGCTTTATTAATCTATTTTATTTCCAATTTTAATATGTCACTTAATCTTTTGCTTTGATCGTTTTTAATTTTGTGACACTGTTGCTTCACTGCTACACATGTATTCCGAATGTCACTTTACTTTGTATTCATGCCCTACGTTTCTTTCAATTACTCACTTTCCCGGTTTATTCTTACTACACCTTCTCTGTTTATAATCCTTCTAAATATATATTCTTATTTTTCTACTTTCATAATTTTGTTCCTTTCTGTTCCGTTCGTATCTTTCTTTTTTCTATATCTCTCTCTACTCTCATTGAGAGAACATATAATAAAACCAATATCTATAATTTTTACGTTCATCTTAGCTTTATATTTTACAATTCTTCTAAATCGCCGTCTATGCCTCACACAATTAGACGACTTTTTCTCACTTGGTTACAATCTATCAGTTGTTTGTGTATCAGCGCTAAGCGTTTCATTTCTTTGGAGAAGAACGAAATACGGGCGTGAAGGTACAACTCGACATTACAACTAATAACTTAGACACAAGACGGAAAGAGAAAAGAAGGATGCCAAGCACTGGTGAGCGATTAAAAGCTATGCGATGCGTGTTTTATTAGTCCCGTGCAAGCGACTCTATATGTCACTCCGTCCGTCGGTCGGTGGGTCGGTCGGTCGGTCGGTGGGTTTGTCCGTAACACTTTTGCGCTAGGCCTTTTTGGTTAAGATCAAAAGTCTATTGTTATTAGATGCTATTCTTAGTTTTTTAAGTTTTTCTTGGCCTTTTGGCCAAGATCAAAGTGTAGTACTGTTCCGGTAGATACTGCAAGCAAAGACTATATGTGGGGGTAACCCCACATATAAGACCTTGGTAAATATGGGGGCAACCCTTCATACCAATTGTCACTATCCAGCTCCCATTTCCCAAAAAATGTACGCTATTTTATTTATCAATCAGCATAAATCACTCCAAATTATATGATTCACTTTAAATTAATTATTGTTTTCCAGAGCGAGTGTCCAAGAGTATACACTTAATCTTACTTAAAACAATTACTATTGATAAAGAACTATCCTTAAAGAACACATATGTGCGTCTTTTATGCATTTATTGTTTAGTGTTAACGCTGCAGACAATGCGTGCAGCGACTTGCTCTAAAAAGAAGCTACCAAGTACAAAATAGGAAGTGTGCTGGTCCCATAACCTCTAGAGTTGTAAGCCATATTTAGTTTCAGAACAGTTTCCGGTGGTTAGGTGTTCTACGCAAGTCCTGGAGCTGACTGGTTCTAATTAAACAGTTCTCGAGTTAGAATCTACATAGCAAAAGATTCTTCCTGTGTTGACACGGGGAAAACTTATGCGAAGTTGCTACAAAAAAATGTTTAATATTTATGGAGCAATTCTGGTTTCTGATTGGTTGGTTCCAGAACGTGAATTAATTTGATTCGTCAGTTCCCAGCAGCATCCTTTATAAATAGAATCTCCCGACTGTGCGGGATCATACCCACATTAGAGTTAAAAAATATCGCAACAATCACAAACATAAGAGATACTTATTAGTCTTAGTTTTGAAAAGTCTAATGTTAAGGAAGAAAATTAGAATTGTAAAGAAGCTGCTGATATGAGAAGCTGTATTACAATGATGTATTAAAACAGAAAATCGATGCCAACAATGCCGACTGATTAGTGAAGCTGGAACAAAAAAGTAGGAAATATTCCAAACACTTCTGCGGAACAAATGTCATAATAATATTTATGGACATGACTGAGACTAGCAGCAGGATCCCTGTGAGAAAATTAGAAAGGATGAGCATCGATAAAATTGAAGATTTCTGCACATCATCAAGAATTCTGAAATCGACCAGATATATCCCCGGCTAAATCTGACAACAGTAATCTATACCGGGCCTGAAATACATTTGTAGAGAGAGAAATACAACGTGTGTAAGAACTTGTTTGAAACGATAAAGAGAACAGATTTTACGAGAAGCGAAAAGAGCAATGAATGTAATATATGAACTGCAAAAGGGATTTTATGTAAACGTTTCCAGCTGCTTTTTCGCCAAGAACGGCTGCATCTATGTGAATCTCGAGAATAAAACAGGGCACGCCTACGATTGAAAAACAAAAGTGAGCTTTTACAGGATAACTTAATCTAGGTTATATAATATATAAAAACTATATGTCTGACTGTCTCCATATTTTCAAATTCTAAGCCCTCCGAAATTAAAAGCCACAGAGCGGCGCTAGTGGCCTCAAACGATTAGATTTTTGACGGACCGTTCTTTTATGAGTCTTTACTCGGTTTAAATAGTTTTTAAAGTGTCAAAAATTGGTAAAAATCGAAAAAAAATCGTTATATATTTTGTGCATTCATCTTTGTTTTTAATATTCTCTAAGTTTACATGTGTGGCACGTTGGTACCGTGATAACGTCACCAGCTTTGAATGCTGCAGTTTTGCTTTTGGTTTCGATTCTAGCTGATGGCACCCAAATACGTTTTTTTTTTACTTTTGAAATCACAACTCTATAATAACATATACGAAACCTTCACAAATTAAAATATCATATTTATACCGGGCGCCGCCATCCGCAAGTCCTCTGCATTAACTGTATATTTAAGTCATCTGAATGAGAAACAACACCACGATAGAGAGTGACATCATCAGTGTGGATGCTAAATGGTCTGCATGCTAGTTATTACCTTCACCATCACCGAGGTGCACGACTTATATGATCTTCAACGAGGTGCGCGACTTCACACACAAAAAAACAGCCTCTTAATCACCTGCTAACGCACCCCTCACTGTAACGTCCAATGACAACAACAACAACCTACTCACTCGACCTACCTTTATACCACAATCTCAATCCCTCCTCTTGCGCATGCGCCTGTAGATTCCTGACAACCTCGAGACTTCCGCTTATAAAAACCCAAGTTTTGTTGTCGCGCATGCCTATACAAGGCACAAACACGTGGGCGTTTTTTTTTTTGTTGGTAAGTACTACACTAGTCTCTGGAAAATCATTGATATCGAAAAGTAACAGGGTTGGGTCTAGAATAGAACCATGAAAGCACATCAGCGTTGATAGGAAATGAGAATTAAAAATACACGATCACGATTTATTCGCAATCGTCGATAAAAAAGACATAATGATATCAAGAACGTTAAGACTAATAAATAATCCCGACGTTCATGATGAAGGCTAAAATACTACATTCTATTAAAAATTGCAAACATGTCAAGTTATATGGCTCGATATCATGAGAGGGCATTGCTTTCTTTAAAATATAAACATATTACAATTTCTTTTATTGTGATTGTTGGACTGACTTCCTAATCTTGAATGTTATAGTCACAACGTTTCGGTCGTTTTGCCCTCCGGCCTTCATCAGATGTTTTGTATCGAACTGGAAACCGTTTGTTAGGAGTCTCGGACCCAACCCTTTATTATTATAAATCCACCAGACGTGTTAATAGTATAAGAGAGGAGAATGAAACCCAAAAACCACCAGCGGTCTGCCTACCATACATACGAGACATCTCCGAAAAGATTCAGAGAATTTGTGCCCCCTACAACATCAGGACGGTATTCAGGAGCGAGTCAACACTCAAACTACACCTGGTACGAGTGAAGCCCCGCATGGAGGAGAACATGAACAAGAACTGCATATACACCATCCAATGCAGTTGCAGAAAGGTTTACAAGGGTGAAACATGCCGCCCCTTAAAGTAAGGGTGGTAGAACGGTAACTAAAGGGGAGACGGAAAAATCGGGTATAGCCAACCATGTCTGGATGGAGAGGGGGGACCATCGCCCCCTATGGGATGAAGTAAAAATAATGAACAGAGAGACCCACTGGAAAGTGAGAAAACTTAAAGAAACAGCTCACATGCTCGGACATAACAACCTACTGAGCAAACCAAGCGTAGAGCTGAATGCAATTTGGACACCTCTAATAGAGAGAGAAAACCTTGAATAACAACATAGGCTTAACATTAACAAAAATCAACTAAGAATTGTCCTAGTGACATATGGCCGATTGGTCCTAGACGTTGTATCAAAGTTTACAGTTACCCAAGGGTGCTGAGTTCAATCCTGAACGAAGGTAGTGAAAACTAACATTCAAAACAGAGAATCATCAAGGGTTGGGTTCGAGACAAAACATCTGATGAAGGCCGGAGGGCAAAACGGCTGAAACGTTGTGACTATAACAACCAAGATGAGGAAGTCAGTCCGACAATCTCAATAAATGAAAACACCTCATCTCCAAAATACAGAAAATTACTAATATTAAAATTTCTTACATAAATAACTAGCTTAAGTGGCCGACGTTGCCCGGGTTTGTGTTGAGAAAAAAGAAGTGGTATTAGGCAGGCAGGCTCGAAACCGTACACCAGAGAAGGAAAAAATGTAAAAAATGACGTCTTTGCTGTTGCACCCATCGCCAAACCGTAAATGACGAATGTTTAAATTACTGCTAGTCAATTGAACAATAGAGTATGAATTTTGAAAATATACGCGAAAAAAGCGACTCCTCCTTGTAGAAAGTGCTAAGTTGAGGATGATGATTTAATGTTGTTGGCCAATTTATCGATACTTTTCGTCCGAAGGGTCTGGCTTAAAAATGTTATGGATTTCGTGAAAATCCGTCGCTTCTGTCGAACGTTTAAAGCAGACATAAAAACATACATACATGAATTTAAACAGACAGGTAAGATTTATATTATAAATAATATAAATATAATATGCATATAAAATAAATATAAATATATATAAATATAAATTAGAATATAAAATACATATTATAATGTATAATAATATAAATTATATTATAATATATATATATATATATATATATATATATATATATATATAATGAATTACATTTTTTTTACAATTAAAATACATTACATTACAATTAAGAAAATATACAGATCCTTTTTAAGCGTTTCTGGAGAGATGTAAGAATAGAACAGAAAATGTACTTTTCCAAGGACTCCAGAAAAATCCAGGTTGTAGTGTTTTGTTTTTGAAAGTCTAAACTTTCCCTCCGCAACGAGCATAAATAATCGCTTATAGCACAATAACCTTTGTTATTAAATCAGCTCTGATAAGAAATGCTATTTACGGGCGACCTTAAAACAATCTCTGAATTAAACACAATTTCTGGGATGAAATCCAGTTGTAAGCAATTCCTGAAACACATCTATTGCGAACACCCTCACAAACAACTGGACTATTGGTAAACATTGATTTTCTAGTCTTATATTCTGACCAAAGTAATATATTATTATTTCTCAAACTCGATTATATTTACATTGCGTAAAAGCTAGATAAACCTAAAGCCGGATTTATCTGTGAAAAAAAAATGTAGTAGGCAAAACAAACAAAAAAAATACAACTAAAAACAGACGGAACAAAAACTCACTTCTCGCAGACACGTGGGTCGTAACTAGCACAATCTACTCTCCAGAATCATCTACACACAATCTGCAGAACGTTCACTCTTCTTTCTAGTGTCCTGCCTGTATAGCGGCCGGGAACGACATATTTGCATAATCGCGCGAGAGCAGATGTGATTCAACGATAATTACATTGGGTAAACGCTAATAAAAGCCCATGGACGCCAACTTGGAACTCTCTCTTCCGCTCAGCCCAAAACAGACGTATCCGAGGTAAGCTCTCTATTTCTCATTTTGGTTACTGCTAATTCTGCTACACTCCCCCCTGATCTCATGATCACAAACGGGGCAGGGGGCAGCCGTCTTTGTCGGGTACTTCTTCGAAGAACCGGAGGCAGCACTTCCTCCTTGTCATCTTCCTCATTACCACCGTTATTGCCGCCAGTCTGTTCCAAAGGCGGTGTTTCACAATCAGGGCAGGGACAGGGGGCAGTATCCGTCTTTGTCGGGTACTCCTTCGTAAATGCAACAAGGGTTGTCCCTCTTCCGCTTCTTCAGTATGTGCATTATATGGCTCTCCATCGTCCTGCATTATACTCTCTGCTCGTTCAGGAGACATTGTACTGTCTTCCTCTTCCTCCGATGTTACAACGTAATGGCGAGGGTGCAGATCTTTCATGTGTCGAGGCACACTGTTCACCAAAATCGATTGAGGGCTGATTATCTTGGTTACCTTACCCTTGCCGAACCTCGTGGTACATCGATTTTGCGGTCTTTTGACCCACACGCGATCTCCAACCTGGTAAAAGCTGTCCTTGGGATGTGCGGACGCAATTGCGAGATTGGTCTCCTTTACTCGAACTTCGTATCGATAAATCCTGTTGGCAGGCACAGTGAAGGGAGATGTGTCGTCTCTTGGTGTGATGTTATACCAGTAGACAGCTTTCTGTATGGGACAGCGCATTCTAGCCGCTATTCGTTTCACTGTACGGTGATATCGCTCCGCTATGCCATTCCCGGCTGGAGCGTACGCACAACTGAATCGCATGTGAACTCCCCATTTATGTGCAAATGCTTGGAATGCGTTGCTGCAGAAAGCCGTGTCATTGTCTAAAAGGATTTCATGCGGCGAGCCACGCTCGAGGAACACTGTTTTCAACTGATGGATCACGCTTGCCGAGTTCTGCCTTGCCAATTTCCTCCAAATTGAGAAACGCGATGGACCACAGTCTGTTAGAGTTAAAAAATGGAAGGTGCCATAATGCGTGATATCCATTCCAATTATTTGCCAATTCTCGTTAACTTCTAGCTATCCCTTTTCCAACCTGACTGGCGCTGGGTCAATGGACTGACATTCCTCACACTTCCGTATGACCGTTTAACGGTTGCTTTTGTCGTGGTTGGACAACTTCTCCTGAAAAAGTAGGTAGTGCGTCGCACCCCCGGATGTCCACTACCTTTGTGAATAGCAGATTTGACTCTCATCCAACTCGTCCGTGTGAACCGCGTCTATCACCGGGTCAAACCCGTTTTTCTTTTTCATTGCCTCAAACCACGTCTGTGTTACTCGTGTCAATCGGTCAGCAATGTTTCGTGCTGATGGAACCAGCGTCACGTCCACTGTCAGTGCTTAGTCGTCTCCTAATAAGCATCTCGCTTGCTGCTTTGGTGCGTACTCGCGCCTTTCCAGTTAGCGTGTCCGAGACCCAATGGTATACGCAGACAGAATCTGTCTTTATGTGTAGCACTTTGCTCTACCACTGTAGAGCCAAATTGATACCTTTCAATACGGCATCCAGCTCGGCTAAGTTGATATGTCGAGAGTCACCTTCAGGTCACAGTCAACATGCATGCTCCAACACAGTTTCGCGCATCTCCAGGGCCGCACCAATTGCTAGGGAGTTAGCATCGACCCATACATTCAGCTCTTTGCCATCCACACACTAATTTCCCCGGACTGGATCGTTCCGCTGCACAGATTCCAAGATTTCGAACATCATACGATGCAGTACGGCGTCCCTTGCTTCATCATCCCAGCCCTTCGTTACCGAACTTTCTGTCCTTCTAAGTATTCCACAAGCCGCACGAAGCCAACCGCACACCGGAAAGTGCCCGACAAGCCGACCACACAGGGAAAACATTGTTCGTCGCGTAACAATGCTGGGACCCTCTGGGATTGCATTTCCTCGCTTCTACCGTAGTTCACTGTGTTCCATCCAGACCGCGCACCCGTGCACCGTCCTTCAACCGCTCCCGGTTCTTGCACCCCAACCCGAACTGCGCTAGGTGTTCTCTTATATGGGTCGCGGGCACCACGTCCTCGTTGACAAAAATATCATGGATGTAAGCAGATGCTGCGCGGCTTACAACTTCTTCCTGAGACAATACTTCGCTGACAATTGCTCTCATGATCAGGGGAGCCACATTCAAACCGAACCTCAGACGGGTCAGGCAATATTTTTTCCCATCGATTTCCACAGTCTGGTATGGCCACAGTGTCTCATGGACCCGGAAATGTAGATATGCTCTCCTGAGGTCCAGTAGAGACACGTTAGCACCTTTTTGTCTCCATTCGCGCAGCTTAGCCGCACAAACATTTGCGTTGGCCATAAACGCGTCTACGTAATGATTTAGTTCCCGGTAGTTCATTACCGGGCGCACTTTGGCTTTGTTCTGCTGCAGCACAGCCATCAGGGGAATTAGGCCTTTGGGAGATCCCAATTTATCCTCTGGGTACGGCACGAGCCAACCATTATCTATCCAGGTGCGGATCTCCTGCGTGTATTCTTCACGGATTTCTGCCGGCACTGGGTATTCTGACACTCGATTGTGTAGTCTTTCATGGGGGTGGTCCTCAGACCACTTCCACGATGCGGTCCACGTTCGGTTTTGATGATCAAAGGTGGCGGTGAAAATCCGGTTCATTAATAGAAATGGCTGCGCATTTAATATTTTTCCTGTCGCCCAGCCGCACTGATCCTGTAGGGTTGACAACGACACCGCCCAGAGTTTTTATGGCGTCGATCCCTAGAAGTAAGTCAAACTCCAGCGGTTTGCCACGCACCATCAACACATCGATTCTGGCAGACACACCTTCGTCAGTGGACACAGAAACCGCTCCACCACCGCAGCACGCATGGAACCTTCCACTAATCGTTTTGACATTTACGTTCGTTTTTCTCCAAGACCGACACCGGTCTGCATGTAAAATAGTCCTAGAGCATCCTGTATTAATAAGCGCCAAACATCGCGTCCCGTCAACATGGATGCTTATCACCGGGAGCGGCGTGTTCGCATCTTGGTGGGGAAGGAGATGGCACTTATGCGTCCTCCCCATGCTCGTTTCCCGAGCAATTCCGAGCCCATTGTCAACTCTCACCGAAACGGTAACACCGTGTTCCACGTTTTCGACAGTCCTTTGCAAAGTGGTCTTTCGTATTGCACTTGAAACAGGTCACACTAACAGGAATATTCTGGACCCTGTGGTTGTTGGGTGAGCGTGTGGCCGCAACCACGTCCTGATTGTGTTCCTCAGTCGTCGTCAAAAGTCTTGCTCTCGACATTAGTTCTCCCATGGTCAGGACTTTGATGTTCGGCACCTGTTGAAGAGCAATTGAGATAGCGTCAGGGAACCCAGTGACGAAAGTCAATTTTGTGAATCTCTCTAAGCCATCTCCTGTGAATCCGGCCAATCCAAACAAATGCCTGATTTTGTTGGCGTAAACATCCACACGTTCGCCAGACCATCTAACCATAGTTATTTTTCTGTATGCTGCAAACGCGTCGTCGGTAAATGCCTCCTTTAATCGGGCCTCAATCTGGTCTATTTCTCTTTGATCGTCCTCTTCCATTTCCATGTAGAGGGCCAGTGCATCACCTTCCAGATATAAAGGTAGCAGACTCGCTACATCATCCACCTGCTAAAAATGTGCGACAAGTCTGACTTTTTTCAGCCACGCTACAACGTCTCCCTCGCCAGAGAACGGCTTGATAATATCGCTGCTTATCCGCACCTTCGCTATAGTCGAGCCGAAATAGCTTGAAACAAAAATGTAGTAGGCAAAACAAACAAAAAAATACAACTAAAAACAGACGGAACAAAAACTCGCTTCTCGCAGACACGTGGGTCGTAACAAGCACAATCTACTCGCCAGAATCATCTACACACAATCTGCAGAACGCTCACTCTTCTTTCCAGTGTCCTGCCTGTATAGCGGCCGGGAACGACGTATTTGCATAATCGCGCGAGAGCAGATGTGATTCAACGATAATTACGTTGGGTAAACGCTAATAAAAGCCCATGGACGCCAACTTGGAACTCTCTCTTCCGCTCAGCCCAAAACAGACGTATCCGAGGTAAGCTCTCTATTTCTCATTTTGGTTACTGCTAATTCTGCTACAATCTGGCGTGCAATCTTTTTCTTGTATATATTTGTTTTTGTTTTCATGGTTTATCTGTAAAATAAATTCTTTTATTTTTCTCTTCAACTCCTTCTTTAGTTTTACAATAAAAGTTTGTGTCTATACCTAGGAATTTTCTTGCACGTAACACCCTAGCTTATTATTTTGTCTTCGGAGAAATTGTTGCAATTTTCTGCTATGTAGAATTTGTAATCACATACTTAATAATTTTCTAAGTTGATTTATGGACTGCTATGTTTGTAGACACCTTCTATTGCTTGATATGCATCAGATTAAATGGGCGTATTTTATTTGAAATAGGTTTAATAAATTTCAGAATAAACCCATATTTATTGCGTCAATAGCGTTTTGTCGTGCTCTTACCTTTCAGATAAATCGTTTATTTTATCCATATATAAGAACTAGATGCGATAAACATATTTACATTTGTTTGTAAATCAATTTTATCTATCTGTGAATTTTTTAATATAATTTCGTTTGTAATCTTTACGGTTATACAACAGCGTAATCTTTTCATTATTTTGACTCTGGAGTATATATCCGACACAGTTGATTGTGGGGGACTCGGGGTGCAGCTTATATACCGATTGTATATCTGGATCCCCTCTTTGTAGGCTGATACATGAATCGGTTAGGTGAATAGGCTGCGTGTTCGATGAGCTAGATAGTGGGAGGTCGTCTTTACCAGGACAGCGTAATAAAGAAAATAATCAAGATAAGTGCACGTGTTATGAGTGCATTTAAGATATTGAAATGAAGCACGCTGAAACAGGATCATATATTTACATGTACAATGAATATTTATTTACACAGAAAGGTTGCGAACGTTACAGAGTGTTTGTTTGCTTATAACTGGCATGCATGTAGATGAACGTTCGTTGTGTGTATGCGTGCGTGAATGTATGCAAGAGTTCATCGAAGCATACGTTAGAAGTTCATTGTTGTGTAAGAGTTTGTTCATACGAATTCCATACCTTTCTTGAGAAAAGATAAACGCCCTGTTAAGCATGGACATAATTTCCCTGCCACTCACATTTGATGTTTGAATTGAAGGCAAACACGTGTTGTCAGCTCCATGTATCGAGTGGAAAGAGAAAGAAGTAAGAGAAAACGCTACAGGAAATGGAGAGCGCCACCTGTTGGGAAAGGCGGAGGTTACCCACATGGGCGATAACTGATGCATTGGTTAAAAGATGTATGCATGGATGTGTGTGCGGTTTGCTTATATACGTGTTACATTAAAAAGGTATGTTCCTATATAATCAACCGAAAACCACATTACTTTGTATAAAATCATATACACGACCGAGAGTAAAAACAACGAAAAGAATATGCTGTTATCCTAGCCCTAGAAATCTCACACCTTAGTTTCACAAAATTAATTTGGTTCTTTATTCTTATTTAAAAGATAAATTTATTGCATTTATGCCGTACTTCACTATAACATAACATTGTATCTCACATTCTGTCTTAATCTGACTTGTAATACGTGTTTTACTCCAACAAGTGCATAAAATTATGCTTGTGCCCGTCAGGCTTCGAATCAAAATCTAAAATTCGAATTAGATGCGGGCGAAACAAATCTTAAGATATTAATTAATGTCTAATTTTTCAGACGAATAACCTTCACCGGTCATCACATTATCTCTTCTAAATATATTAATAATTAATTTTCATCTAGTGGAACTTTTATGTAACTTGTTACGCCAAAGTAATTCCCAAATATACTGAAGAGTAATTACATTTTCAGACAAAAGTTCAATAGTGTAGGCATATGTTTTGTAAAGAATATTTTATATCATAATTGAAATATGTAAGCATTTAATAGAAACATGTTAATCGTGTATAATTCATTAAGTCTGAAGTATAACGTTCAATCAGTCTTATACGTATATTGTATGCTTAATGTTTAATACATTTCAGGTTACTAAATATTTACATAGCATTTAAATCACAATTCTTATGGGTTTTACACCTAATTTTGATATAATATTTTTCTCATTCAGATTCCTAAGTACCTTTTTTATTCACGTCTATATGCTTTATTTATAAATAGTAGATTACGTATAAATTTCCGGACGCATTGCAAAACATTTTTGGTGTTTCACATTTAATAAAAAATATTATTTGATATTACACTGGGGGCAGCTTAACCCGGGCGTAATATATGCTTAAATGTGATATTTTAATTGGTCCATATATATATATATATATATATATATATATATATATATATATATATATATATATATTACACAGTGGTCACCACTTATCAAGGCCCGGAAGCCACTCAGGGATAAGGGTTATTGCAAGTACATTACATTAGTGTGAAGATTTGATGAATTGTTTACTAAAGGGGGCGGTTCATTAGGAATTTGTTATCGTTGGACTTGAACAAATCCAAGTTGTAGTCAGGTGGGAAGCAGGCAGACGGAACAGAGTTCCACAGGCGTGCAGTTCTAAGAAAGAAGCTTTGTTCATGGAATCCACGTTTTGATTTAGGCACAGATAAAGAGTGGGGGAAATTTTTCACAGTGGATTCGGCTAGACGGGTGTTTTTCGTGAAAGATTAGCGAGGGGGGACCAGAGATTGGGGTTCAGACGAGCACCTTCCATGGAAATAACGATAAAACAAGGAAGGGCTCGCAACGTCTCTTCTCTGGGAGAGAGGTTACAAGGTAGAGAAAAGGGCATCCCCCACTAAGCCACGAAGTCTATTTTGTACTCTGTCAAGGCAGGATAGGCTGTTTTTAGCAGCTCCTGCCCAGATATGCAGCAGTATTCCATCCTTGGGCGTACATGGCTTTTATATATATGTATATTATAGAGGCGCTATTTCAAAAGTAAAAAAAATATATTTAGGTGCCATCAGCGAGAATCGAAACTGTAGTATTCGAAGCTGGTGACGCTACCACAGTACCAACATAACACGCATATGAACTGATTAGAAACTAAAATTAACTAGCATGAATATACAAAACGTGTAACAATTTCTCCTCCATTGACTTAGGACAAAGAAGATGCAGTGTAGTGTTAGAACAGAAACTTTATGTTTTCTCTTAGTGAAAAAGATAGACATGAATTGTAAGGTGAAAATACCTGTGTACCTAAAAGTGTATATAATTGTTAGGTGAAAATTCATAATATTTCGAACGTTTTTGTTTTTTAAATTATGTTCGTCGACTATATCAATGTCTGTTGTCAATGTAATACGATCTATATTTTAGGGTAGTGTTACCCCAAAACAAAATCAAACAATAAATGGTTTTGTTACTTTTATTTCCCCAAATATGGAAGATTTTATTTTTTTTATTGTTACGAACTGTAGGATTTTATGTAATTTTCCTTGATTTAACATTGATACTAAAATTTATTATTCACCGTTAAACTCTTGTCTTCCTTTTTTCTATCGTTTTTTTTTCACATGCCCATAATGCTTAAGCCTAGTAACCGTAATCATACGAATATAAGTAATTATGGAATCAACCTAAGTAATTACAAAAGAAAATCCATGGTACTATAAAAGTTTTAGTTTCATATTATTTTTCCGAAAATTGGTAATCTTGCAGAATTTGACGGTAATCCTTGGGATTTTCCGTCAATTGTGTAACGCAGATTTTCTGTCAAGTAAGTAACGTGATTAAGTCGAGCAAAGTAACAAACGCAGACGAATTAAAAAGAAAATAAACCGAACAAATAGGAATACAATAAATAAAAAATAACAACAATCTACTGTAAATTTACTGAACATATGTATATATATATACATATATATAAACATATATATATATATATTAATTTATTTATTTCAAGAATGGTTGCAATTTGTATTGTTTATATATATATATATATATATATATATATATATATATATATATATATATATATATATATACATATATATACTTTTTGCAGGTTTTGGAAGTTTTAACTACAGTACCCAACGTAATATAAAGAACCCAGTCTCCCAATGTTTAGAACGACTTACGGAATAAACGCTCCCAACCTTAAAAGCCATTCTTAACATGGAGAGGTTGAGGAAGTTCATTCCGAAAGCCGTTCTTAACATTTGATGTTGGGAGTGTTTTTACTGTGTTGAATAATTTCGTAAAAATACCCAATATTTTAATAGACAATTTTTTTTTCTTTCACTAAATAACTGAATGTTTTTTACCATGAATTGTAAGGTGAAAGTAGATTTTTTTCCAAGAAATTCCCAATTTTTTTATTTTTTAAAGACAATTGGCACTAAATGTTTTTTTTTTTCTATTGTAAACAGAAGTTGGTTTTTGTAGGAAAAGGTGAATGTTTAAAATCGTAAATTATTATGTGAAAGTACAGAAATTTTTTTTCAAAAAAATTTAAAAATTAATGCTTTATGAACAAATGTAAAAAAAAACAACAACAAAAAACGGAAATCCCTCACTACCAAAAATAATTAAAATATTGCATTTTATACAGAAAATACCACAATGTCGATTTACAGTTTCAACATTTGAACAACGCTTGGCTGTATCATGTTTATTTAGACATCTTTTTTTTTTAACTTATTCGTTTTCTATTAGTAGTGATTTTATATAGAGTTCCTATCGATTGACCTCCCTACGAGGGCATAGTTAGACACAAGGTAGGGTTTTAATGTGGTGAAATGAACAGAAATAACAATACCCTCAGTCTCGAAGGATTTCTCTTCTGAAATTTTCTGGATTTCTGTCCGAGGATTTCTCGAAGGATTTCTCTTCTGAAATTTTCAAGGATTTCTGTCCGAGGACAGAAAACATGCAGCGTAGTATCAGAGCAGGAGGTACACGTTGCTCGTAACTCCCAAAAAGTTAGGCATAAAACACCACGGTTCAAAGCTTCTTTCTTAGAACTGCATGCCTGTGGAATTGTCTTCCGTTTTCCTGCTTTCCGGCTGACTACAATATGGTTGTCTTTAAGTCTAACGTAAATAAGTTCTTGATGAGCCGTTCCATATAACTTTTCAAATTTACCAAATTTTCATTACTAATGATTACTATATTGTCCAATTTCTAATGTACACTCTTTAACCCTTATCTTTGAGTGGCCTCTTGGCCTTGATAAGGTGGTGATGCCTATGTAAAAAAAAACTGTTTTAAGTCAGTTACCTATGTTGGCACGGGAAGACATCTACTGTAATAACAGAATTCAAATGTGCTTGATCTGGCAGGACGGTGGTTCATTACAATTGTGGGGTCTGCGTTCGCGCCTGGTCCACAAAGTATGGAAAACAATTTAAAAATTAAAAAAAAAAAGGTTTACAAGTGTTTTTGATATAGATGTACATAAGAATACTTTGATAAGTATGTTTTAACTTAAATAGGGATGGTATAATAAAATTGTGGGGTTTGCGTTCGCGCCTGGCCTCCATACAATGGAAATAAGCACAAATTTTAATAAAGATTTTTCATATCTATCTGCTTAAGTATACTTTGATAATTATGTTTCAGTTTAAATAAATGTGGTATGATAAACTTATGGGATGTTCGTTCGCGCCTGACCTCCATAGAATGGAAATATGTCACAAAGTTTAACAAGGTTTTTTAATATAGATCAACAGAATATTGTGATAAGTGTTTCAGTGTGAACAGGTATGGTATAATGGATTATGGGGTTTATCTATTTTATTTTTACTTTCATCATATTTTGCTTTGGTTTTGATACCCCTCTCTCTTTACAACCCTTCCTTTTCATAATCTATCATACTTTCGTAAATCAGAGTCCATCTTCTGTAGGTTGTTTTTGAACCCAGTCAACGGCGGGTACTTTTGCTAGTATATATATATATATATATATATATATATATATATATATATATATATAGAGAGAGAGAGAGAGAGAGAGAGAGTGAGAGAGAGAGTCAACGACCGGTACTTTTGCTTGTATATATATATATATATATATATATATATATATATATATATATATATATAATTCTAATAATGATACTAATAATAATACTAATTGTACTAAAGTAGTAATCAGGTAGTAATCATATAATACTGCAATAACTATCAGCGGAATTTACTAACACTACAGGAACATATACTAATAGTACCAATACTACAAGGTGACCAAAAAAAATAAAAAAAACATAGAACGTATATCTAGAACATATGCTGTAGAACGGAGTAAAAAAGGCCAAAGAGCCTTGTGTTTTGATGTGATGTTTTGAATATAATAAACTAGTTATGACCAAAGTTTCATTTCATTCGGACAAAACACTAAAAAACGGGGCCTAATTAGAGTTTGGGTCCCTTTTTTTTTCTGGTCACTCTGTATTCATAAAAGAAGCTAATAATTGATAGATTAATAACATAGTTTGCTACGGTATTTGAACCGAGTCAAGTTTGTTGTTCTGTCTTTTCTGGTTTAGTTTCAATAGTTTCGTTTTGTCACGCGTTCTTCCATCACGCTGATTTCCCACTCGCCGATGGCTTCTTTCCCTTCCTCTTTTATACCCGTTCAATAAACTCCCTCGGCTCTAATTTACATATCTCACGCGTAAATTATCATAACCGTCATACATATAAATGCGGCGTTGGCATTTTAACTTTTTTTTCTTAGAGGAAAAACACACGGAACTTGTGCTATTCTGGTACGTTACGCCCCCCCCTATCTCATGATCACAAACAGGGCAGGGAGGTAGTATCCGTTCTGTCGGGTACTTCTTCGGAGAGGAATAACGTGGCCTTGACTCTCGTCTGTGGGTGCGCTTTCAGTAGACACCTCATCAGTTGGGAGGTTGCTAGTATCAGAATCATTCCCAAGCGTTCTGAATTAAAATAGATTAGTAGCTCATTGTCCTCAGAATCACTTTCGTCACTGACTGATCACTTCAGAAACCCGGCCAGTGTTATATTTCGTTGTGCACCTGCCACGTGGTTTTTTAACCCAAATGGTTCTGGTTTATGCAGTGGGTTAGCTTCGATACCTTTAATTCGTACATGATATCTATGTAGCACGTCCCCTGGTGCGGTGGAAAATGAAACGTCATCCTTTGGGGTGACGCCGTGCCAGTAGACCGCCTCCAGTATTGAACAGTTCTTTCTGGCTGCGATGTCTTAATGGTTCTATGGCTTCGCTCTACAATACCATTTTCACTATGCGAGTACGCACACCGTAATTGCACATGTATGCCTCAATTTTTTCGAATGACCGGAACTCCTTACTGGTGAAAGCAGTAGCTTTTTCGGTCAGTATTTCCGTCGGTGGGCCGCGATCAAGGAAAATACTCTCCAACTGTCGAGATTACAGTGTTCGTATCTGTCCGAGGCAGTGGTCGCCAGATTGAAAATCCAGAGGGGTCACAGTGTGTGTACCAGTTGTTCTTTAGACCAATTTTTGCATTTTTTCTAGCGCACAGGTGCGAGATCTATTGATCGACATATTTCGCATGCTTTCATTACAGTTTTAGCGATCTCTTTAGATACTTGCAGGTCCACTATCCTGGAAAAATATAGAGTTTGTTTTACTCCTGTATGTCCCCTTTGATGATGGATATCAACCACCTGGTTCCCATCCAGTTGTCTTACTGCTGCGCAACTCCCAAGCACTGGATCTCTTCCTTCCTTCCTTTCTTCCTCGAGTAGATCCATCTACCTACATGGCACTCTGGTGAGACTATCTGCGTGATTCTGATAGTACTTCACGAGTTATATATCGATAGATAATTCATATTCTTTTGCCAGTGATTTCAACGTTTATAACCGTCGCCTGATGAGCATTTTACTGCTGCTTTCGTGTTCACACGAGCTTTCCCAGTCAAAGTGTCAGAGATCTAACGGTGCACGCACACCGAATCGGTAAGTGTAACACTGTTGCCTTCCACTGAAGGGCCAAATTGACTCCTTTGAGTGCTGCGTCAAGTTCAGCTAGATTGATGTGTTGAGCGTCGTTAGTAAGACATAGCCAACACGCATCCTCAATTACCGTTCCATTAGCCTCCAATGTCACTCCTGTAGCTATGCAACTTGCATCCATCCAGACTGTGACCTCTTTGCCGTCCATGCACCAGGCTCCTCCAACGGGATCCGCTTCTCAGACTCTGCCCACAGTTTCTTCCAAAATGTGATAACGAGACGCCTTTTTTATTCTATGATCTCAGCCTTTCGATACTGCAGTTGCTAGGTGCTTGATAAATGTGACTGCGACCCGAAGCCATCTACATACTAGAAAATGACCAAAGAGTTTCACACAAAGAGAAAATACGCGTCGACGGGTCAATTGATTTGGGATTCCTGGAATTGGATTCCTCATTTTAATTGCAGTGTGCCATCTTTCTTACAGACTTACAAACCCAGAACTGTGGCTCCGTCGTTCAGTCGCACCGCATCCTTGGAAACCAAGCCATAGCCTAAAAAATCTTGTTGCACACGTGGTGAAGGAACAACACTTTCATTAATAAAATATCTTCCACATATGCTGATGTAGCATTTTTGATTGCATGGTCCTGAGATATGATCGTATCGATTACAGACTTCATAATAAGTGGCGTCACATTCAGTCCGAATCCCAACCGCGTGAGGCAAAAGCGTTGGCCATTGAAAATAACTATTGCAAATGGTCATAATGCTTTGTACAACATGGATTTGAAGATATGCCTTCCGCAGATCCATAAGTGACACATTAACTCCTTGTCGCGACTACTCCCTCAGCTTCTTTGCGCACACTTCTGCATTGGCAGTGAAGGCATCCACAAATTCGTTCAATTCCCGGTAATCAAGAACTGGACTACCTTATGCTTCTGCTCCTGTACGAATGTAGTTAACGGAATAAGGCCTTTGGGTAAGGCAATTTCATCTTTTGAATATGGCACCAGCCATCCTTTCTGCTGCCACCGTTGCATTTCTTTATAATAGGTATCTCTGATATGACAAGTCATCGTGTTTTCTTGAACACTGTTATTCAATTTACTGGGAGAGCAACCATTTGCACATTTCCATGCTGCAGTACATTCTTTAGTAATGCAATCATAAGGCACGCTAAAGTCCGCCTCGTCGATATATAAAACAGCACATTTGTTTAAGCCTTTTAAGCGTGCTTCACCTTATTCCGTGAAATGAACTCCACCGAGTTTCTGATGGCATCAATTCCTAGCAGTAGATCAAAACCCAACAGCTGTGGATCCACAATCAAGACCTCAATGTTGACAGCAGGAACTCGGCAAACCTCTACATTTAATCTGCCGTATCCTTGGCAATTCAATGTCCTTCAGTCAGCTGTCAGAATCCCTATTAACTTCTGCTTCCAAAAGCGACATACAGCTTTACTCACTAAAATCCGTGAACACCCGAAATCAATTAACGCCATACACTCTTGCACATCTACACGTACTTGCATGGTGGGAAGAGTCTCAGTGTTTAGTTTGTCGGGAGGGATACTAATGCTGCTGCCTCCTCCCCTTCGGTTTTTCCCTGACACCGTTATGATATATGTCCAAGGCCACTGCATCTGAAGCAACGTATCATACGACGGACTTTGCACGCCCGACTGTTCAACTGCTTTTGGCGATTCTGTAAGCAATCACTCGCTAAGTGGTTGGGACCCCCACACCTGTAGCAAACAAATTTTTCATCGTCACAGTGCACATTTGATTCTATAGGTGATCGTCTGGCAGATGTAGCAGCAGCCAATTCTGATAAGGCGTCGAGGTCAATCATGATAACTCTTGTTCGGGTCAACAATTATTCAGCACTCATTGTTTCTATCCTGGATGAGGCACGTAATACATTTTTAACATGTTGGGGCAGTCCGGACACGAATGTACACGTAACAAACATTCGCGCAACAGTCCCCCAACCAGCTAGGTCCGGCGTCCCAGCTCAACAATAAACTCGTCCACTTTCTCGTTAGGACGAAGTTGTCGAGTGACAAACTGGTCATAAGCATTAAATGCATCAGTAGCATACGCGGTTATAAGGGCTTGCTTTTTTCTGTATCCGCTTTCTGCTCCATACTAAGTTGCCTGTATATGGCCAGAGATCCACCTCGCAATCTCAATGGCAGGACGTGGTCAACATTTTTCATGGTACACACACAATCTCTACATTTTCAATCCACTCGATAATTGGCATATTGTCGGCAGCACCACTAAATTCCGGAATCAACCTGGCATCAAACATCGTGGTCTCCATGGCCGAAAGATGATATAAAAGGCCGGAATAGCTACTACAGTATTCGAACCGAGTCAAGTTTGTTGTTCTGCCTTTTCTGATTTAGTTTCGTTTCGTCACGCGTTCCCCCAGTCCCAACACGCTGTCTTCCCACTCGCCAGTGCCCTGTTTCCCTTCCTCTTTTATACCCGTTCAACAAACTCCCTCGGCTCTAATTTACATATCTCATACGTAAATCTGCATGACTGTCATACATATAAATGCGACCTTGACATTATAACTTTTTTCTTAAAGGAAAAAATACGAAACTCATACTCTTCAAGTAAGTTACGGTTTTCCTCACAGTTATTTTGTGTGTCACGCTCTCGTTTTTTTTTTTTTTTCTTCGGAGTAACTGTCGTTTAATTTTTATGATCTTATCTTCCAATTCTTGAAATAAATAATTTTACCAAGAATTCTTAAAAAAGTTTGGGTTTCGGTTTCGTTTATAGCTCATGGAACTCAAGCAATTTATTTTTTATGAATACTTTTACCAAAAATTCTTCATAAGATTTAGTTTTGGTTTCGGTTATTGCTAAAGGAACTTAAGTTTTGGTATATACATATATTTCTTCTTCACACGTTTGGTTTCGGTTTCGTGCAAGCTGAAGTTCCCAAGTCGTATGGATATAGTTTATTTTTTATTTTTGAAATCAATACTTTATAGTATATATGAATCGATAGGAAATTTATTGTAAAATAATATATACGAAATCTACATGAATTAAAATATCATATTTAAGCATATTTTACGGCAGGGCCAAGCCAGGTGTCCATGCTAGCTTAGATAAATACCTTTGCAGTTTTAACAAAAGAGCTACAATGATATTAGGGCGTCTTTATTTAAGCTGAACATTCACAAAATTCCAACATCAGTTTAATCACAGATTTTTAATAATTTTGATATTTTGAATCGCTAGCTTAACGATTTAGTGACCCATCTGATTGCGCACAATATAACTACCACAATTATGCCATCTAGAAAATTTGGCTTATTAGAACGATTTTATTACAACAGGTAAAATGTTTTCAAAATGATGGTAATCTTATATGTGTATTAATGCCTCCATCGATCGGCTTTTAGTAACCCGCAAGATGCGATTTTGAAAAAACTTTTACATTCTGAAGACATTAATTAGAATTATTTATTTGAATGATTTATATATTTATTAAGATCAGTTGTAAGACGATGGAACGCTGAAATTTGACTCACTTCAAGTAATTGAGTGGTTCCCAGTAACGTAGTAGGTGTGAACCTGGTACACCGATTAATGCTGAAGACAATGAACTCCAAATAAATTATTTTATAGATGTAAATATACATAAACAGTGAAGCATGCATGGCCCCCCCCCCGTGAGTGCGCAGTGAACTAGGCATAAAAAATGACAGTTCAGACCCCCCCCCCGCCGATTTAGCCCCAAAAGTCCTCAGAGGATGTAAAATTCTGGCGAAAATGAACAAAAGTGGCAGTTTTAGACCCTTAGATATGTACATCTGTGTTCTGCACCATTTCAAAAAAGATTGAGTCCATCATTTACCCTCCTCATTTAGCTTCAAAAGTTCTCAAGGCCTTAACATATTTAAATTTGGGTTCAGCACCATGCAAAACTGCTACATAGATATGCACAAAAAATGTTGGAAAACTATAATAAAATAGTCTCCAAAATGGAGTGTTTTATTAGCCCTAAAAGAGCCCTCTGCGGTACGCATAAGCGTTATCCCGATTATAGACAAACAAAATTATATAAAAATCAGTTAGTTACAACTTTTCAGAAAGTTTAATAAAAGTCTAAGTCGATTTTTTCAATAAGCACAAACTTCTCAATTTTAGGCATTTAACCCGAAAAGCACCCCTGGGGAAGCAACTAGAGTTTTCCCGGAAGATCCGTTCTGTTACTTTTTTACTCATATCATGTTAATTTTGTGCAAAATTTCAAAAAGTTCCAAGGAGTAGTTATTGAGAAAAGTGCAGACAGACGAACCGACCAACTAACGAAAGGACAAGGGTGAATTTACAGGTTTGCCCTCCTCAACCAGCGCTTCTAAGGAACAAAAATCTTGACATGAATCCCGCGTGACCAACTCACCGTTCCGAGATTTAAAAAAAAAACAACAAACGGACTTCTACTTTCTGATTCTCTGCTCTAACAACAACATGGCAAAAATAAAAGAAAGAAAGAAAGAAAGACATACTGAAGATGAAGCTTTGCTTCGAAATATATTTATATATTTCAATATAAATTTGAAACAAAATAAATTTCTGTTTATTTTGTAATAATGCGTCGTTTTGACTTAAAACGTATATAATACGTGTTTTATTTTATTCAAACTTAACCAGCGATCTAAGGAACAAAAAGCTTAACGTAAGTTTCAGTGCAATTAAAATGTTACAAATATAAAAAGGATTACTTAGTAAGATAACGTTTTAAAAAGGAGTTGATCAGATTAAGTGAGTGTCAGAGTTATAGCTAAAATTACTCTTGTGATCTTTAAATAAGATATAGGCCCTCTTAGGTTTTAATTTAATAACCCTGTCACTAATTTATCGTCTATGTGTTTACTTTCAGCATTTATTATTTCTATTATATATTCCATCTGTTTTTATCTAGATTTAAAAAGATTGATATGTTTTCTGTGATTATTTTGTTATACACTTGTTATTTTTTTATTCTTAGCTTTACCTACTTTTACCAACACTTTCTTTTCGAGTATGTTGCTTATATTTACATTTGAAAAACGTATTCGAGAAGGTTGCACCAGTAAAACATACGTTTACAATTGCAAATTTAACAATGAGCACAATGCAATATTATCTATAGTTTGGTTATTGCTATTGATATGGTGTTCTTTGAACGATTTTGTCATTGTGTTGTCCTTGTGTACATGCAGGTTTGTTCAGAGAAAAAACTGTAATATCAAGCATAATGTATTTTTACTTGATTTTACTTGCTTTTCCATAAATAATTGTTTTGTCTCTTAGTGATATTTATTACATGACGTTTGTTTAAACTATTTACCATATAAAAAAACAGTATAGATGGAGAGAAAAGGGCCATGTAATTGTATAAATGAAGTAAACAACCAGCAAAAGTATCTACAAAAACATTACCAACATCAAAAGCAAATGGAATTCTCATATATCAATTAATTGCCACTAAGAGGTATAGGATGACGAAGAAGAGTTTGGAGCTGGGCACAACCAGTTTCGATTGTAAGATGAACAAACTTATTTAAATATGAAAGGGAGTGTTTTTCAAACTAATATTATTAGCGCGATTTGAATTATAACCATCCTTTGAATGACGTCAAAGATTCAACACAATAATAATTGAAAAGTGAAGTGATTAATGACAATATAGAAAGACATTGGAAAAACCCTTCAACTGACAAACTGTTAAACAAATGTCACATGAACAAATGAAACAGGGGTGCTCATTAAAATTCAACAAAACAATAAACAGTTTGATAAATTAAAGAACGTATTCGGCTTATAATATTGTGTCAAAAATCGTATTGTAATTATGAATTAGACAAGCTTTACGGTGCGTGTGCATAAAGTTCTTTGTTATATACAGTTTTGATGATTTAAACAAATGCCACCTGAACAAATGAAGCTGAGGTGCTCATTAAAATTCAACAAAGCAATAAACAGTTTGATAAATTAAAGAACGTATTCGGCTTATAATATTGTGTCAAAAATCGTATTTGAATTATGAATTAGACAAGCTTTACGGTGCGTGTGCATAAAGTTCTTTGTTATATACAGTTTTGATGATTTAAACAAATGCCACCTGAACAAATGAAGCTGAGGTGCTCATTAAAATTCAACAAAGCAATAAACAGTTTGATAAATTAAAGAACGTATTCGGCTTATAATATTGTGTCAAAAATCGTATTTGAATTATGAATTAGACAAGCTTTACGGTGCGTGTGCATAAAGTTCTTTGTTATATACAGTTTTGATGATTTAAACAAATGCCACCTGAACAAATGAAGCTGAGGTGCTCATTAAAATGCAACAAAGCAATAAACAGTTTGATAAATTAAAGAACGTATTCGGCTTATGATATTGTGTCAAAAATCGTATTTGAATTACGAATTAGACAAGCTTTACGGTGCGTGTGCATAAAGTTCTTTGTTATATAAAGTTTTGATTATTTAAAACGGCTTTGTTTCAATGATTAAGATGATACTATTTTATATATTCGATCGTTCAGCACATTATAATTTAGAAAATATTTTATAGAAGCTGTATAAATGTAAAGTATTAACCAGCGCTATATATATATATATATACATAAATACATATGTATATTTATACACACACACACACACACATATATATATATATATATATATATATATATATATAAGCGAGATAAGACAGATGGAAGTTGTATAAAGGTAAATTATTAACAAGCGCAGTATATATATATAAATACATATGTATATTTACACACACACACACACACACACACACACACACACACACACACACATATATATATATATATATATATATATATATATAGGTGGTTATTTTTGTGTATATCCGTTAGAAGTGTTGAGTGAAATTTGAAGAATAAAACATGTATAAATACATTTGAAGCCAAAACTGCAACACGAATTTTTTTTTTATATATATATAAAATAAACAGATGTTTATTTTTAAAGAAATATATTTCGGAGTAAGACTCCTTTATCAATCATGTTTTTCGTCTCTTCTTCCACGACATGATGTAGTGGGAGATAGTTAGAACTATCTCCCACTACCTCATGTCGTGGAAGAATAGAAGAAAAAAAATGATTGATAAAGGAGTCTTACTCCGAAATATATTTCTTTAAAAATAAACATCTGTTTATTTTATAAAAAAAATTCGTGTTGCAGTTTTGGCTTCAAATGTATTTATACATGTTTTATTCTTCATATATATATATATATATATATATATATATATATATATATATATATAAGCGAGATAAGACACTGATAGAATTCAGATGAAAACTCCTGATGGATATTACTTGAAGTAATACTTTCAGGGAGATCCTAGCCAAACAGAAAAAGCTCAATATTTAAGAATAGAGCAATATATAAGTTTCGTGGTTTTTCATACCATGACTCGTCTCTATCCCCACCTCATCAGCTCCCCTATCTCCACAGTAAAAACAGCACACCCACCCCTATCACGCACACACCCGATTGAAAATTACAAGAATATCCATTTCCCACTTGAACTTAAAATCAAGAGGTCAACCCTTTTAAAGAAAACTAAAACACACACCCTCCTCACACTTTGAAAAAATTCCATTAAGAACATCTATGCTCGCCCAACTTTAACCCTCCCCCTCTCCTTTACCCTATCCACCCCACTCTCCCCTTTCCCTCATTTAAAAGGCCCCCCTCACCCACTATAAACAAGAAAAAACGAACTATCTTTCTACAGAAACTCACATCTCAAGCAAGCCGCTCCAACGCACCGTTCCGAATATCATCTCCAGGATTATTTTGCTATCTTTGCTATTTTGATAACTACACTATTGATTCCGAGATCCATTGCACACTCAATGCTCAATTTCTATTACTTACAGGGATAATTACAATGGATATACTTTGTCAACACCGAGAAAGCATTTGAACTACAGCAACCAACACACAATCAACGCAACAACGAATAAGTCTGCCCGGTATACTTTTCGAAATATCAATAAGGTGCAGTACGCTTTCGCTATATGGGAATATCACTTTCTCCCATGGGACTATTTTCTGCCCACCTGAATTTATAACCCCGAACGACATTGGACTCCTTCCGATAAGGCATTACACAGGTTGCATCAACTTCTCTTTTCGTATAATTTTCTCCATAT